>NC_086448.1:341164749-341482874 GCF_028390025.1 Pseudophryne corroboree | reverse complement strand
TCTCACAATGGGAGATCCAAACGGATTCTGACAGTATGAACTGGCCCAAAACAAAACAGCAGGGGAGATAATTGCAGTCTGCCTGAGGGAGTTTTCTCACAGCTCGTTAACCCCTCAGCTCCCAGGACAACACCTTCTTTAGATTTCTTACAACTGGGGATTTTAAAGGGAAAGTTAGACCAGCTACAGACTTTAGTATCCAGTATTCAATGCATTCTACCTGAATTCCTGGGGAGACTGGTGGACCCCAGTAAAATAGCTCCAGAAAAGGGGTTTTCTTCTGACCCATGGACTAGGCATGCTAGGGGCACCTCTCCTCCACGGACAAGAGGCAGGTTCCAAAGTTTCCCTCGACCTAGCCTCTCAAAAACAGAACGCCAGTATCGTAGAGACAATAAACTTTGCCTGTATTGTGGGGGTCAAGGACATTTTATTCTAACTTGTCCCATTCGAAAACCAAGGAATGGGGGCAGAGTGCATCTCCAATCTTTGAATACCATCTGTCACAAAACTGGTCTTCCACCTAAAGTTTCCGAGTCTGTTGCCTCAGGAGGAGTTTCCAAGCCTGTCGCCCCAGAAGGGGGTTCTTCAGAGTATCCAGCCCCAGGAGGGGGTTCTTCAGAGTGTCCAGCCCCAAGAGGGGGTTCTTCAGAATGTCCAGCCCCAAGAGGGGGTTTAGAGCATCCAGCCCCAGTGAGGGGTTCAGAGCGTCCAGCCCCAGTGAGGGGTTCAGAGCGTCCAGCCCCAGGAGGGGGTTCTTCAGAGTGTCCAGCCCCAGGAGGGGGTTCTTCAGAGTGTCCAGCCCCAGGAAGGGGTTCAGAGGGTCCAGCCCCAGGATGGGGTTCCGAGTTCCGAGGGTCCAGCCCCAGGAAGGGGTTCCGAGGATCCAGCCCCAGGAAGGGGTTCCGAGGGTCCAGCCCCAGGAAGGGGTTCAGAGGGTCCAGCGCCAGAAAGTCTTCAGAGTGCTGCCCAGCCAGAGAGACTTCAGAGTGCTGCCCAGCCAGAGAGTCTTCAGAGTGCTGCCCAGCCAGAGAGTCTTCAGAGTGCTGCCCAGCCAGAGAGTCTTCAGAGTGCTGCCCAGCCAGAGAGTCTTCAGAGTGCTGCCCAGCCAGAGAGTCTTCAGAGCGCTGCCCAGCCAGAGAGTCTTCAGAGCGCAGCCCAGCCCCGTGAAGAGGGGGCTCTTTCCTCAGCCCAGCCCCAGGAGGGGGCTCTGAGCATTATGCCAATTTCAGAAGAGGAATCTAGCACCCTGTCGGCATACAGCAAGGTGCAGGTCCAGGATGGGCCATATAAACATTTGGATTCTACTCACTCCAGTTCCAGCCAAAATCTGCCTCCTTCGGTACAAATTGATTCTAATTTCTCTGGACTCAATCCGGTTCCGTCCGTAGGTCCAGGGATTCATCCGGTTCCAGCCGGTACAAGTTCGTCCGGACTCAATCTGGTCCCGTCCATATGTCCGGTTCAGTCTCCTCCGGTCCCAGCCGGTTCAAGTTCGTCCGGACTCAATTTGGTCCCGTCCATATGTCCGGTTCAGTTCGTCCCAGTTCCAGCCGGTCCAGCAGTATTCCAGGTCCAGTCTGGTCAGTCCGTTCTGGTTCCAGCCGATCCAGCAATACTCCAGGCCCTGCCTGGTCAGTCCTCTTCAGTTCCAGTTGAAACCAAAACCTCAGGACCTAATCTGGTTCCGTCAGTAGGTCTAAAACCTTCATCAGTTTCAGCCTCTAAGCTTTCGTCCGATGCTTTTGCATCTGTTTATTTTGATGGAGATTTATTGCAATATGTTGCTCTAGTTGATCAATTTCGCTCTCTGATGGAATCAGATCCTTCAGGTATAGTAACTCCTTCCAACGTTACTCAATGTCTGTTCCTGGCATTCAGAGGAAGAGCTTTGGAGTGGGCTAATACGCTTTTCGAGAATAATGATCCTGTGTTCCATAATTTACAGACTTTCAGTAATGCAGTCTTTAAAGAATTTTCTCCTAAACCCTCGGAATCTGACTCCGTTAAAAAATCTTGCTCCGAAAAGAATTCCAGTTCATCTCCATTCAAACTACAACAGTCTGATTCAAAAGTAAGTTTGTGCAGTCCTGCCAAGGATAATCCAAGTATCTCCTTCCGTAAGAATCCGACCATTAGAATTGGTCATGTAGGAGTCTCTCCTAGCCCAATACTAAGTTCTTCACCAAAGAATTTAAAACTACAGTGCACTTCTTTGTCATCTGGAAACTGTGTATCTAAGGGAGATTCGTATCTTCCATTGGACTTGGATTCAGACTCTGAATTTGATCGAGTTCATGATGTTACTCCTTTCCTGGGAGGTCCTGTTCCTTCCTGTTATGCTTTCATGCATGAAGAGGTTCCAGAAGTACCAAAAAGCTCTACAGGTCTCTGTATGAAAAGTCCTGGTTATAGAACAAGATTTAATTTAAGCCTCAGTGGAGTGCTAGCTTCGAAAGCACAATCTTCTCGCATTACAAATCCAGGAAAGGAACCTTCTACAGTTTCCCCAGTCCTTTCAGATGACGGAAATTCCAGTCTTGTCAATGATGGATGGTCTACCTGTTCTGAAGATGAAGATCAGGAAGACTTCTAAAAGAATCCAGTTAAGTTTTGTTTCTGGACCCTCTGGTTACCACTTTTCTGAAGCTTTGTGCACAAGCTGTTCATCAAGTTCCTCTAGTTTTCAAGTTGGGCGTCTGGAATTCGCCCTTGAGGAGGGGGGTACTGTCATGATCCGTGCCATATATCCTTTCTGCCTCTAGGTGTCACTCTCGGCCTCCTGGTCTGTCTAGCAGTTCCCACTCTGTGACCTGGCAGCATTGATTATCTAGTTATGTGCAGCTGTGGTTTGCACCTGGGAAGCTGCTATTTATCCTCTGTTCACAAGCACTCCTGTGCCAGTTCATTGAGTCTTTCTTTGAGGCTGCAATATCTCAGCTCATGGTTAAAGAACTGAGTAGCTGGCCTGCATTCTTCCAGTACTCAGGTAATCTGTATTCTCTCAGCCTATGGTTAAAGAACTGAGTAGCTGGCCTGCATTCTCCCAGTACTCAGGTAACCTGTATTCTCTCAGCCTATGGTTAAAGAACTGAGTAGCTGGCCTGCATTCTCCCAGTACTCAGGTAACCTGTATTCCCTCAGCTTGTTGTTAAAGAACTGAGTAGCTGGCCTGCATTCTCCCAGTACTCAGGTAACCTGTATTCTCTCTGCCTATGGTTAAAAAACTGAGTAGCTGGCCTGCATTCTCCCAGTACTCAGGTAACCTGTATTCCCTCAGCTTGTTGTTAAAGAACTGAGTAGCTGGCCTGCATTCTCCCAGTACTCAGGTAACCTGTATTCTCTCTGCCTATGGTTAAAGAACTGAGTAGCTGGCCTGCATTCTCCCAGTACTCAGGTAACCTGTATTCCCTCAGCTTGTTGTTAAAGAACTGAGTAGCTGGCCTGCATTCTCCCAGTACTCAGGTAACCTGTATTCTCTCTGCCTATGGTTAAAAAACTGAGTAGCTGGCCTGCATTCTCCCAGTACTCAGGTAACCTGTATTCCCTCAGCTTGTTGTTAAAGAACTGAGTAGCTGGCCTGCATTCTCCCAGTACTCAGGTAATCTGTATTCTCTCAGCCTGTGGTTAAAGAACTGAGTAGCTGGCCTGCATTCTCCCAGTACTCAGGTAATCTGTATTCTCTCAGCCTATGGTTAAAGAACTGAGTAGCTGGCCTGCATTCTCCCAGTACTCAGGTAACCTGTATTCTCTCAGCCTATGGTTAAAGAACTGAGTAGCTGGCCTGCATTCTCCCAGTACTCAGGTAACCTGTATTCTCTCAGCCCATTGTTAAGGTACTGAGTAGCTAGCCTGCATTCTCCCAGTACTCAGGTAACCTGTATTTCCTCAGCTAGTTGCTATCCTGTCATCCAACTACCACAGTGCAATCCTGGCATCCCGTGTATTCACAGTCTCCTGGTATCCTATGTCCCCTCAGTTTTCCCTTTCTTTTTGAGTTTTCTAGTTACTCTTGGTTTATATTTATTGTTTACAGTTGTACAGTGCTTAATAAACTTGCTATTATACCATGAACATCAGTCCCTGCTAAACATGTTCTCACAATGGGAGATCCAAACGGATTCTGACTTAGACAGAATGAGACAGGAAGGTTAAGAGAGGGATAGAAAGAAAGGGGGGAAATTTATAAAAAAAAATGCAATGGGGCCCTGTCACTTTCTGACACTGTACATGTGCAGCTCCATTTGGCAAAAGTGGATGCAACGGTTTTCAGAGGCTTAGAGAATGCCTCCTTAGGCATAAAACAGTTAATTATTAATGTCACCTGAAGATGGGGTTAACCAATGGGGCCAAGCTATATAATTCTAAATTGCAGGATATAGCTCCGATATCTCTTGCGTTAGGCTTTTGTTAAATAGCACCAGACACTTGAAACCAGTTTCCGCATTTCTGAAGTGATCGCAGCAGCTGAGTAAGTGCTGGGCTACTCAGAAACTGCACAAAATCTTTGTGCCGCTCGGCTGCACATGCGATCGCACACTTGCACAGCTAAAATACACTCCCCGGTGGGCGGCGACTATGTGAACGCAGGACTGCAAAAAACAGCTAGCAAGTGATCAGGTCTGAATTAGGCCCATAGTACGAACCAAACAGCTACTAACTGTCTTTTTTCAAAGTCAGCCTGTAAATGCAGTTAGCTGATTGGTTGGTACTGTAGCCCCCTCACTGTACCTTTCCCAAGATTTGATATTTCCCCCTACAGAATCAACAACAAAAAAGCATGTATTTATTTTACTGGATTAAATGTCCATATAGCAGGGTGTTTGCTCAGTGTCACTGTTTCAGCAGCTCCCCCAAATCGCCACATGCAAAACGTAACGAAAATGTTTAAAAAAAAAAAAACCCCCATTGAATTGTTGTTATGCTGTGAGGGCCAATAATCACATATCAGATAGCAAAACAAATCCAGTTGTTAAATCCTAATCGTAAACCTTTCAGGGTAGTACAGCTTTTTGATAACTGGGACTCCTTGTGTGCAGGATTTGTACGTCTTTATACATCACCATCAAAACTTGCACCAACCCTATGGCAGATGCAATTTCTCAATTTTACCGTGGCCTCCTGTGCTTGAGGCTGTGTGTATGTGATACGATTCACTGACATGTCCACGATGCTCAGATAAAATGCCCACTGAATGGACTGTTTCTGTGTGCACTAATAGCCACCTCCCAGTCACTGCCCAGGAATTTCTATACCGTCTGACAGGGGTTAAAGTGAGCCAGAACGGGACGGAACTGCGTTCCGTTAGTTCCACTTGGAGACAGAACGCAGTTCCGCCTCCTCTGGCTCACTTATCCCGATGTGTGCCCGGCACGGCAGGGAGATGCTGGGCGCCCACTGAGATTGTGTTACCAGCGGGCGCTCGGCTCCCTCTCCACAGCGGAAGCCGGCGGCAGGAGCTCACTACTGAGCTCCGGCTTCTGGCTCCCGGCTCTGTCAGTGTACACTATGGGAGAGACGTCATGACATCTCTCCCATAGTGTCGAAAAGCGGATGCCGGAAGGACTGCAGCGGTCAGACGCGGGAGCGGGGCTTGGTAAGTATTGTGTATTTTTTTCCCATATGTTTGTGAGTATTAGCGGCGCTTCTACTGGGGGCAAACTACAAGGGGGCTAACTACTGGGGTCAAACTACAGGGGGGCTAAACTACTGGGGGCATTACTACTGGGGGAAAACTACATGGGGGCTAAACTGCAGGGGCATTACTACTGGGGGGGCTAAACTACTGGTGGCATAACTGCAGGAGCTAATCTACAGGGGGGCATTACCACTGGGGGCTAAACTACATGAGGCAAACTACATGAGGGCTAAACTACTGGGGGCATAACTACAGGAACTACTGGGGGCATAACTACAGGGGCTAATCTACTGAAGGCATTACCACTGGAAGGCTAAACTAAAGAAGGGGTAAACTACTGGAGTCATTACTGCAGGGGCATTACAACTGGGGGCTAAACTACTGGGGGCATAGCTACAGGGGCATAAGTTCCAGGGCTAAACAACTGAGGGCATTACTACAGGTGATACTTTACTACTGGGGGCAATGCTACACAGGGGCATTACCATTAAGGGCATTACTACTGGGGGCACTACTGAGGGCATTGTAAAAGGGGCACTTCATGAAGGGCATCACTCCTGGGGACATAAGGGGCACTACTACTGTGGGCATTGCATATGCAGTACCACTACTATGGGCTCTATATAAGGGCCACTACCACTGTGGGCACTACCAGTACAGTGGACATTGCATAAAGGACACTACTACTGTGGGCATTGTATAAGGGGCGCTACTGTGGGTGGGCATTATGTGTATTATGGGGTGCTACTACTGTGGGCATTATGTGTATTAGGGGTGCTACTACTGTGGGCTTTGTGTATAAGAGGCACTAATGTGTGTCATAACATGAATAAGGGACACTAATATGTGGTGTAATGTGAATAAGATTATACTACTGTGTGGCATAATTTTAATTGGGGATACTATTGTGTGACCATGCCCCTTTCTTTTTGAGACTACACCCCTTTTTTTGGATGCTCGCCTACGGCATGCACAATACCTTTATTGCATGGGTGCCGGGGGGAGGGGGGTTGACTTCCACCACCTCTCTAGGACCACTTTAAGCACTGCTGTCTGACCCGAATGCAGCAACACCTTTGTGTGTACACTTCAGAAATTAATTTGCATGCGCAGTTGCAAATGATAGCTTGACTACGCGAACATCGGCATTGCGTACGACTTAAATTCAGGTCAAGTACTGCATGTGGGATTTAAAAAAAAAATCTTTTTACATGTGGTTATTATTGCTGCACCATATGCCTCGAGTGGCAAATCAGGGCATACAAACTTGTATCATACTCAAAATCATGTGCATATGCATTATGATAGGATATGTGGGTGACATGCAGCTAAAACATTGGTAGTAAGATCTAGGAATGGGGACCTTTTGATCTGTTAATTAGATATGATTTCACTAGATATATTGAATAAAATTGCATTAGATTTGATTACATTTGAATAACATTTGAAAGATGGCAGTAACAGAAGCCATGTACTTTATAAAAATGGATAGTGAGGGCACAGCAGTAATACCCATAAAATAAAATGGTTTGACAAACATTTGCTTCTTTCAGATAGAGGGGGAGATGTATCAAGCATTGGAGAGATAAAATGGAAATATCCCAAGCAACCTATTACCATCTGTCATTTATCTATTACAGTCTATGAAGTGACAGAAGCTTATTTGATGCTTTGGGCAACTTCCCTGCTTTATCTCTCTCCAAGGCTTGATACATCTTCCCTAGAGGCATAGCAGTGTAGAATATAACAAACAGGTATTGCATCGATGCTTAGATGTATTCTGCAGCTTTGTACTAAAAATGAGAGTACCGGTAGTTCTAAGAATTACTTAAAATAGGAAGATATGTAAATCAATTAAATCTGATTGACTTCATATCCTTATGTTTCTCCTAATGAGCAAAACTTCTTCTAACACCCTCTCTATAGGGTTTGAGTCATAACCTTTATTTAGAAACTGTCATTTCAGTTGTTTGGTCTGTACTTTATATATTACCATATCTGTACAGTTTTCTTTTTATACGCCGAAATTGACTTCTGCAAATGTTCATTATTCTTATTTTATTTTTTCCATCAGGTCTACAAAATTTACAGTTTACTTAGTTTGGAGGATGTTACTAAGGGGTCTATATACTAAGCCTTGGATGGAGATAAAGTTGCTAGAGATAAAGTACCAGCCTTAGTCTATGGACCCCTTAGCCACTTAACTGACATCCCCCCCCCCCCCCCAAGAAAAAAAAACGCTCAGAAATCATCTTTTTTTTCTTCAGGGAGGTGACCAAGAACCAGATGGCTACAGCATTCCTCTGTGGAGAGAGGAGAACCTTCCAAAAGGATAACCATCTCTGCAGCAATCCAACAATCAGGCCTGTATGGTAGAGTAGCCAGTGGGAAGCCACTCCTTAGTAAAAAGCACATGGCAGCCCGCCTGGAGTTTGCCAAAATGGACCTGAAGGACTCTCAGAACATGAGTAACTAAATACTCTGGTCTGATGAGACAAACATTGAACTCTTTGGCGTGAATTCAAGGCGTCATGTTTGGAGGAAACCAGATACTGCTCATCACCAGGCCAATACCATCCCTACAGTGAAGCATGGTGGTGGCAGCATCTTGCAGTGGGGATGTTTTTCAGCTGCAGGAACTGGGAGACTAGTCAGGATAGAGTGAAAGATGAATGCAACAATTTACAAAGACATCCTGGATAAAAACCTGCTCCAGAGCGCTCATGACCTCAGACTGGGGCAATGATTCAGCAGGACAATGACCCTAAGCACACAGCCAAGATATCAAAAGAGTGGCTTCAGGACAACTCTGTGCATGTCCTTGAGTGGCCCAGCCAGAGCCCAGACTTGAATCCAATTGAACATCTCTGGAGAGATCTGAAAATGGCTGTGCACCGACACTTCCCATCTAACCTGATGGAGCTTGAGAGGTGCCGCAAAGAGGAATGGGCGAAACTGGCCAAAGATAGGTATACCAGGCTTGTGGCATCATATTCAAAAAGACTTGAGGCTGTAATTGCTGCCAAAGGTGCATTAACAAACTATTGAGCAAAAGCTGTGAATACTTATGTACACGTGATTTCTTAGTTTTTTATTTTTAATAAATTAGCAAAAATCTCAAAAAAACTTATTTCTCATTGTCATTATGGGGTATTGTGTGTAGAATTTTGAGGGGAAAATGTATTTATTCAAGTTTGAATAATCTGTGTTTATTGAAGAAAATACAAATATAAATTGGTACAAATTCAAGGAAAAAAGACTGCATCAAACATGTAAAAAGTAACCGTACACAACCACATGCACTAGTGCATGAATAATCAAACTGACGCAATCTGTATTGACACATTTCAAACCAAAGAGTAAGAAAAAAGAGAATGAGAGAAAGGAAAAAGAGAAGGGTACAAGACCTAGAGCCGAGAATACGTATATAAAAAACACCCAAATACAAGTATCAGTAACAAATGCCATCTTCAGCGTTTCAAGGAAGAGATATAGGGGGTCATTCCGAGTTGATCGCACGTAGCAACTTTTTGCTACTCGTGCGATCAACCTGACGCCTATGGGGGAGTGTATTTTAGCATAGCAGGGCTGTGACGCATGTGCAGCCCTGCTATGCTAAAAAAGTTTATAGCAAAACAAGACCAGCCCTATACCTACTTACCATTTGCGATGGATCTAGCAATGCAGGTCCCGGATTTGATGTCAGACATCCACCTTCAAAACACCTGGACACGCTTGCGTTCACTGGACAACTCCCAGAAAACGGTCAGTTGACGCCCCGACACGCCTTCCTCCTGTCAATAATCTTGCGGTCACCGCTGCGACCACTGTCCTCGTTCCCAGCATTGTTACCTGCAAAGATGCGCGTGCGCAATGCGCAGCGGAGGAGGCTGTAGTCGGTGGTGGTGCAGAGGCTGAAGTCGGCGGCGGCGAGGAGCAGGCCCTGGGCAGCGCTGGTGACCAGGAGAAGGCCATGGGCAGCGGTGCGGAGGGTGACGTGGGCGGCAGGCAGCGGCGGAGGACGTTGTTTTGTTCATATGTTTGTAAATCCAGTCATAAGGACAGTGACATGTGAGTTCACTGCTGTGCTGTTTATTCCATCACCAACTCCAGGCACACTGCACACTGGACCACCCACTTCCCAGCATCCCCCTGGTACCAGGGACCATCACTGAAGATTCAGGCTTACACATATTAGTAAGGGAGTGTCTACAAATATTAAGCATTCTAATACACTAACATCACATCCTCTTTTCTTTAAAAAAATCCCTGTACGCTTCAATGCCAATTAAAATTAACAACGTCATAGTAAGAACATCATCTAACACGTTTCAATGAGTCTCTCAGGTCTGCGTATTTCCCTTTTGGGTCTTTCATACACAGTCTGCGTTTCATCGATCATGTTGGACCTTTCTAGAATCGTGGTTTGTTCACCATTATCAGGATCATCATACATGTCAGATGAAGGTTATTCTTCAGTCTTGTTGTCTTCATTATGGTTAGGTTGAGATCTTAAATCCAACCGATTTCTTCTTACTTACGTTCCATGCTCTGTACGTATAGTATAAGATCTTGGTGCTACTTGTGCTTGCACAATACCTTTCTGCACCCAAATACCTTTCGCGTGATCTCTGAGACGGACTTGGTCACCCGATTTTAGATCAGATAAGCTTTTTGCTCGCCTGTCATGGAACAGTTTTTGTTTCACCTGTTGACGTTCCTTACTCAGTCTGACCAACACTGAGTTATGTGTATTAAGCAGTTCATCATGTATCGGGAGATTTGCTCTAATCCTCCTTCCCATCAGCATTTGTGCAGGAGAAATTCCATTCTGTAAAGGGTAACTGCGGTAGATTAAAAGACTTTTGTAGAAATCTTCTTTACCTTCTTGAGCTTTTTTCATGAGACTCTTTACAGTTTTTACTGAACTTTCCACCAACCCATTTGAGCGTGGATAGTGGGGACTTGACGTAGTATGGACAAATTCCCACTCATCAGCAAATTGTCTAAATTCAGCACTGGAAAACTGAGGACCATTGTCAGTGAACACTTCCATAGGAACACCATGCCTTGCAAAGATTGACTTCATACAATTGATTACGGCTTTACTAGTAGTTGTATGTAGTGTCTTCACCTCAGGGTAGTTAGAGTAATAATCAGTCACGACAATGTACGTTTTCCCATTACAATCAAACAAATCTGCGCCAACTTTCTGGTACGGTCTCTCTGGCACTGCGTGAGGACTCAGTGGCTCGACATGTTGTTTCCGTCTATACGTAAGACATAATTCACATGTAGCTGTAGTCTGTGCTATGTATTGGTTCATTCTTGGCCAATACATAACTTCACGCGCTCTCCGCTTAAATTTTTCTTCTCCTAAGTGGCCTTCATGTATATGCACAGCATAGTTTTTCTTAGTCGTGCAGGTATGACAAACCTATTGCCTTTGTAAATAATACCATCGACAACTGTAAGGTCACTGCGGTACATCCAATAATCATGGATAGACAGCGGGCACGCATGTTTTCTGCTGGCCAACCTTTCAGAATAATATCTTTCAACACTTTCATTGTGTCATCTGTCTCAGTTTCTTTCCTAATCTGTTCTTGTCTTGCAAGAGACACTGGTAGAGAAGCTACGATAAAATTAACATAGGCTTCTATCTCTTCATCCATCAGACTTTTGGAACCTTCACTTTTGTCCACAGCACGAGAAAGTGTATCAGCAATGTACATGTATTTGCCGGGACAGTACAGCAAGTGTACATCATATTTCTGTAGTCTGATAAGCATTCGTTGAATTCTCATGGGACAGGCATGCAATGATTTAGTCATGATAGCTACCAATGGCTTGTGGTCAGTTTCCAATGTAAATGTTTGACCATACACAAACTGATGAAATCGCTCACATGCATATGTGATCGCTAGAAGTTCTTTTTCTATCTGAGCATACCTTGTTTCAGCACTTGTCAGTGCTCTTGATGCATAGATTACTGGTTGCCATGTATCTTCATGTTCTTGTAACAGCACTGAGCCTAGGCCAAATTGCAAAGCATCTGCTGAAATTCTTATTATTTTCGCAGGATCAAAGAATTTTAGCACTGGTTGCTCTGTAATGATCTGTTTCAAGTTTTGCCAACTTTCTTCTTGTTCATGTGACCACATCCACTCGTTATCTTTGTCCAACAACCATCTAAGAGAGGCTGTTCGTTCTGAGAGTTGAGAAATAAACTTTCCTAAGTAAGTAATCATTCCTAGGAATCTTCTGACGTCGTCTTTGTTGTTAGGACATTCCATGTTCACTTTGGCTGATATTTTCCTTGGGTCTGGTTTTACACCTTGATCCGAGACCACGTCGCCCATAAAGGTAAGTGTATTCACGCTAAATTCACATTTGTCCTTGTTTAGCTTTAGATTCACTTTCTTGACAAGTTCCATTACTTGTCTCAATCTAGGATCATGTTCTTCCTTTGTAGATCCCCAGACAATAATGTTATCCATCATTGTTTCAACACCTGGAATATGTTCAAAAATCATGTGTATTTTTTTGTGATATACTTCTGGAGCAGACAATATTCCATATGGTAGTCGAAGAAATCTGTATCGACCTTCTGGTGTATTAAATTTACAAAGCTTTGAGCTGGCCTCATCTAGCTTCATTTGCCAGAATCCTGAAGATGCGTCCAATTTACTGAACCATTTTGCTTCTGCAAATTGCGACATGATTTCATCTCTGGTTGGTAGTTTGAAATGTTCTCGTTTAATAGCTTTGTTTAAATCTCTGGGGTCTAGACATATTCTGAGTTGTCCATTTTTCTTTTTAACAATTTCTAAGGAGCTTACCCATTCAGTAGGCTCATCAACTTTCTGTATCACACCCAAGGCTTCCATGCGATTTAACTCTTGTTTCAGTTTTTCTCTCAGCGCAAACGGCACTTTTCTACAGGGGTGCATCATTGAGGAAACTTGCGTGTCTATATTTATTTTATGCTCTCCAGGCAAACAACCTAGACCTTCAAACAAGTCTCTATATTCTGTAAACATTGATTTGCAGTCATCTACTTGTGATGTCATCATAAAAACTTTCTTTAGCAAGCTTAGTTTCTCACAGGAACTTAATCCTAGAATCGGTTGCACATTTTTTATCCACAATCAGTAGAGATGTTTTAAACTGTTGTCCCTTATATTTCAGTGTCACTAAGCATGTACCTTTCACAGGAATGTCCTCCCCAGTGTACCCTGTAACTTTCACTTTGGCTGGATGAATTTTAGGTTTTACTCTAAAAGTCTTATACTCTTGAAACGATATTAAATTCACCTGCGCGCCAGTATCAAGCTTAAAGGGAATGACAATCTCATTCACAGTTAAAGGGACAATCCATTCTTTCTTATCTGCACTGCAAAGTTCAATGCAATCCACAAAGAATTCCTCTGTTTGTTTAACAGCATGCACATTGGTTGTTTTACTTTTCATTTTACAGCATTTGGCAAAGTGATTAAGTCTACCACATTTCATGCAGGTTTTACCATAAGCCGGGCACATTTTAGGATTGTGAGCATTTCAACATCTACTACACATTTCCTTATTAGACTGTGGCTTAGACTACTTCATTCTTGAGAATGGAGGTTTGCTTGGCTCTGTTTTCTGCACTACATGGACAGCAGCATCAACTTCCTTGTGTTACGTTTTGGCTTGAAATCTAGTTATTTCTGCAGATCTACACATAGTCACTGCCTTGTCTAGTGTTAGGTCTTGCTCTCTCAGCAGTCTCTCTCTGGGTCCATTATCAGGTATTCCACAGACAATACGATCTCTAATCAGTGAATCCCTTAAATCACCAACCTCATAGGTTTTACTGAGTGATTGCAGCTCTGTAACATACTGATCAAATCCATCTACAGACTTCTGATCACATGTGAAAAACTTATATCTTTCATATGTCACATTTTTCCTTGGCACAAAGTAATCTTCAAACTTTTGCATTATAGAAGATAGCACCATATTCTGCCCCTCAGCAAACTGAAAACTATTATAAATGTCCAGCACATCCTCTCCTATCACATGGAGGAAAATGGATGCCTTAGTTTTGTCAGCCTCTGTATCAGCTCCACATGCAGCAAGATATATATATTAAACCTTTGCTTAAATCTTTTCCAGTTTTCAGACAAGTTACCAGACATCAGAATGCCGGTTGGAGGAGCTAGTTTATCCATGGTTACTCACTGTTTGAAGAGAGGAGCACACGGCAGGCTTTGCAGACACTGAGTATCACAGCCTTACAGACTTCTGCAAGATTCTTTCACACTCTGAGAGCACTAGCAGTCCAAGTTAAACTTCTTCTGACACCAAGTTTTGTTCATATGTTTTTAAATCCAGTCATAAGGACACAGAGATATGTGAGTTCACTGCTGTGCTGTTTATTCCATCACCAACTCCAGGCACACTGCACACTGGACCACCCACTTCCCAGCATCCCCCTGTTCCCAGGGACCATCACTGAAGATTCAGGCTTACACATATTAGTAAGGGAGTGTCTACAAATATTAAGCATTCTAATACACTAACATCACAGACGTGAGTGGCAGCGGCAGCGTTGAAGAGGAGAATGCCTGGGGCAGCGGTGATGTGGAGATGGCCTTCAGTCCCTATGACCGCAACGCCACCATTTGAAATCTCCCATGCGTAGGTTCTCGTGGATCGGTTCTAGTGCTTGACAGCGCAGAATTTGAAAGGCAGCGGTGGGGGTCAGTGCTCGAAATGCCGGTATGCCATATTGTTGTATACCTGCCCACTTCGAGCACTGAGGGGGTAAAAAATATATTAAAATATAAATAGGAGCACTGAATAGATATGAAAGCGCTAATACCTGTGAAAAAAAGGGAGGTTAGTAAAGCAATGTTTAACAGCCCTTTTAGGTGCAGGTGTTTGAGTCCGTCATTGATCCGTTTTTGTACAGTATGTTTAAGGGTTCCGTATATTGCCGGCGGTCAGGACCGCATGTAAGTAGTATACAGAGGTTAGCAAAGAGATCCTAACTGTCTGTCCCTACTACCTACAGTACATGCGGTCCTGACCGCCGGCAATATATGGAACCCTTAAACACACAAAAACGGATCAATGATGGACTTAAATACCTGCACCTAAAAGGGCTGTTAAACATTGCTTTACTAACCTCCCTTTTTTCACAGGTATTAGCGCTTTCATATCTATTCAGCGCTCCTATTCATATTTTATTATTGCTTTTATTTATTGGAGCCGCTTATATACATATATATACAAAAATATATATTTAAATGATCAAACTTACCAGACTGGCAGGTGAAACGACTGGCAGCCACCAGGGAGTGACAGCAGCAGGAGGAGACGTTAATGAACCGCGCACTGCAAAACAGATCCTCCCTATTAATGCAGCGGCAGCGCTACAGATTGCAGTCTCCTCCCACTTTCTCCCTCCCAGCATTGCAAGCGGCGGTGCAGTGCGTGGTGACGTCACATCGCCGGGATCCGGAAAGTTTATTGTGAAACAGCCCTGTGGTAGTTCTACTGAGTTCGGACCCTGCCGCAGCGGTGTTCTGCTGCTTGTACAGGCGGGTGGGACGGGCATGTGTGCGGCACTTGGTACAAGGGAGGAGGGGGTGTGCTCGCAGCCGCGGTGCATGGACCTTGTTTGCAGCTCGTTTTTGGTGTCACCCCATTGAAGGGTGAGGGTGTGAATCTGTGTCCCCTGCAGTTCCAGGCTGTAGACAGCACTGGTGCAGCCTGTCTGTCCCCAGCACTGGTTGTGCAACAGTGGTGGGTGTCCGGTGCAGGGACTGTGTATTGGTTCCCTGCAGCGGACCTGAAATGGCGATGGACAGTGCCACGGTGCTCCACATTTGACGCCAATTCATCAACACATTAGAGGGCATTAGGCCCTAGTTCAAGTAAGCCCCATTAGGTAAATAAGGTGACCCTGGGCATTAGGCCCAGGTCACCCAACTGGCTCCATGTTAGGCGGTCGCTAGGCCTTTGGGTGAAGTCAGACCTCTGGCCTGTGCGCAGTTAGGGGGTGCTAGGCCCAGATAATAAGTGGCCCCCCAGGTAAATAACAGTGATCTGGGCATAAGGCCCAGGTCACTTTCACTGCCCATGCTAGGCTGGCAGAGAGCCTGTGCCCACAAGTGATAAGGTGATCTGGGTATTAGACCTAGATCCAGAACTGGATTTAGATCTCATGGGGCCCAAAGCAAGACACCAATTTGGGGCCCCATCCCACAAATAATCCATAGCACTGACAGCCTATGCATCACAATATTAGGACCTCTTATAGCCGAAATTCACATTATACTGTAGCACAGTCTGAGCTGAAATTCATATTATAGCACAAAGTATGAGCCGAAATTCACATTATAGCACAGTATGAGCCGAAATTCACATTATATTAAACAGTATGAGATGAAATTCACATAACACACGGTGTGAGCCAAAATTCACATTATAGCACAGTATGAGCCGAAATTCACATTATAGCACACAATATGAGCCGAAATTCACATTATACCAAACAGTATGAGATGAAAATCACATACCTCACGGTATGAGCCAAAATTCACATTATAGCACACAGTATGAGACGAAATTCACAATATACAAAACAATATGAGATGAAATTCACATACCACACGGTATGAGCCGAAATGCACATTATAGCACACAGAATGAGCTGAAATTGACATTATATCACACGGTATGAGCCAAAATTTACATTATAGCACACAGTGTGAGCTGAAATTCATATTATAGCACACAGTATGAGCCGAAATTCACATTATAGCAAAGTATGAGCCAAAATTCACATTATAGCACACAGTATGAGCTGAAAGTCACATAATAGCACACAGAATGAGCTGAAATTCACATTATAGCACACAGTGTGAGACAAAAGTCACATTATACCACATGGTATGAGCTGAAAGTCACATAATAGCACACAGTATGAGCTGAAATTCACATTATACCACACGGTATGAGACGAAATTTACATTATAGCACACGGTATGACCTGAAATTCACATTATAGCACACAGTAATAATAGGATTTTAATACCTACCGGTAAATCCTTTTCTCCTAGTCCGTAGAGGATGCTGGGGTCTACTTCAGTACCATGGGGTATAGACGGTTCCGCAGGAGCCATGGGCACTTTAAGACTTTTCAAGGGTGTGAACTGGCTCCTCCCTCTATGCCCCTCCTCCAGACCTCAATTATAGGAACTGTGCCCAGGGAGACGGACATTTCGAGGAAAGGATTTACTTTTATACTAATGGTGAGATTCATACCAGCTGACACCTCAACCATGCCGCACAACATGGCATTCAACATGACACACGCCAACAGGCATGAACCATTTACAGCAACATTCTGAAAACAAATGAAACACAACTTGTGTAACTATAAAGAATAAACTGCAGGTAAAGTTTGCACTGGGTCGGGTACCAGCATCCTCTACGGACAAGGAGAAAAGGATTTACCGGTAGGTATTAAAATCCTATTTTCTCATACATCCTAGAGGATGCTGGGGTCCACTTCAATACCATGGGGTTATACCAAAGCTCCAGTATGGGCGGGAGAGTGCGGATGACCCTGCAGCACCGATTGACCAAACTTGAGGTCCTCATCGGCCAAAGTGTCAAACTTATCAAATTTAGCAAATGTGTTTGACCCTAACCAAGTAGCTGCTCGGCAAAGTTGTAAAGCCGAGACGCCCCGGGCAGCCGCCCAGGATGAGCCCACTTTCCTAGTAGAATGGGCCTTCACTGACTTCGGTACCGGCAAGCCTGCCGTAGAATGGGCGTGCTGAATTGTCCCTCTGATCCAGCGCGCAATAGTCTGCTTAGAAGCAGGACACCCAAGCTTGCTGGGAGCATACAGGACAAACAGAGCCTCTGTTTTCCGTAACCGAGCTGTTCTTGCGACATAAATCTTCAAAGCTCTAACCACATCTAGAGACTGTGACTCAGTGAAAGTGTCAGTAGCTACTGGCACCACAATAGGTTATTTTATGTGGAAGGACGAAACTACCATTGGAAGAAATTGTTGACGAGTTCTTATCTCTGCCCTATCTTCATGGAAGATCAGGTAAGGGCTCTTGTGAGACAAGGCCCCCAACTCAGACACCCGCCTTGCGGATGCCAAGGCCAAAAGCATCACCACTTTCCAAGTGAGAAACTTCAATTCTATCTCCTGCAGAGGTTCAAACCAATCTGATTGAAGGAACTGCAACACCACATTAAGGTCCCATGGTGCCACTGGAGGCACAAATGGAGGCTGGATGTGCAGAACCCCTTTCACGAACGTCTGAACTTCTGGAAAGGAGGCCAATTGTTTTTGAAAGAAAACTGTTAAGGCCGAATCTGGACCTTGATTGACCCCAATCTAAGGCCCGCATCCACACCAGCCTGCAGAAAATGGAGAAAACGTCCCAACTGAAACTCTTCCGTAGGAGCCTTCTTGGATTCACACATATTTTCTCCAAATACGGTGGTAATGTTTAGACCTTACTTCTTTCCTGGCCTGAATAAGAGTGGGGATGACTTCCTTGGGAATACCCTTTCGGGCTAGGATCTGACGCTCAACAGCCATGCCGTCAAACATAGCCGCAGTAAGTCTTGATACACACACGGCCCCTGCTGTAGTAGGTCCACTCACGGAGGAAGAGGCCGAGGATCTTCTATGAGCAACTCCTGAAGATCTGGATACCAAGCCCTCCTTGGCCAGTCTGGGGCAATGAAGATTGCTCGAACTCTTGTTCTTCTTATTATTTTGAGAACTTTTGGAATCAGTGGAAGTGGAGGGAAAACATTAACTGACCGAAACACCCACTGGGTCACCAGTGCATCCACTGCTATTGCTTGAGGGTCTCTCGACCTGGAACAATATCTCTGAAGCTTCTTGTTTAGACGAGATGCCATCATGTCTACTCGAGGAACTCCCCAAAGACTTGTCACCTCTGTGAAGACTTCTTGGTGGAGGCCCCACTCTCCTGGATGGAGATTGTGTCTGCTGAGGAAGTCAGCTTCCCAGTTGTCCACTCCCGGAATGAAAATTGCTGACAGAGATCTTACATGTCTTTCTGCCCAGAGGAGAATCCTTGTCACCTCTGCCATTGCCGCTCTGCTTTTCATTCTGCCTTGCCTGTTTATGTACGCGACTGCTGTTACATTGTCCGACTGGATCTGCACAGGATGATCTTGAAGAAGATGTACCGCTTGTAGAAGGCCGTTGTAAATGGCTCTCATTTCCAGAACGTTTATGTGAAGGCAGGCTTCCTGACTTGACCATTTTCCTTGGAAGCTTTCCCCCTGTGTGACAGCTCCCCAGCCTCGGAGACTTGCATCCGTGGTTATTAGGACCCAGTCGTGAATCCCAAACCTGCGTCCCTCTAGTAGGTGAGAACTGTGTAGCCACCACAGGAGCGAAATCCTGGCTTTGGGGGACAGGATTATTTTGCGGTGCATGTGTAGCTGGGATCCAGGCCACTTGTCCAACAGGTCCCACTGGAATACTCTGGAATAAAATCGGCCAAACTGTATGGCCTCGTAGGCCGCTACCATTTTCCCCAACAACCGAATGCATTGATGGTGACCATTTTCTGGATTTCCAGAGACTTTTCCACTGAAAGAAATACTCTCCATACTTCTGTGTCCAGAATCATCCCTAAAAAGGACAATCTTGTCGTCGGTTCCAACTGTGACTTTGGAAAATTCATGATCCAACCTGTTGTTGGAGTATTGACAGGGAGAGTGCTTTGTTCTGCACCAACTGTTCCCTGGATCTCCCTTTTATCAGGAGATCATCCAGATAAGGAATTATATTGACTCCTTTTTGACGAAGGAGGACCATCATCTCCGCCATCACCTTGGTGAATACCCTCGGTGCCGTGGAGAGTCCGAACGGCAACATCTGGAACTGGTAATGGCAATCCTGCACTGCGAATCTCAGATAAGCTTGGTGAGGAGGATAAATGGGAACATGCAAGTAAGCATCCTTTATGTCTACTGACACCATGAAGTTCCCCTCCTCCAGACTGGAAATCACTACCCTCAGGGATTCCATCTTGAACTTGAACCTTTTCAGGTAGAGATTCAGATTTTTCAGGTGTAAAATCGGTCTGACCGAGCCGTCCGGCTTCGGAACTATGAAGAGGCTTGAATAAAAACCTTCTCCTTGCTGTGACAAGGGTACCAGGACAATGACCTGATCCTGACATAATTTTTTAATTGCTGTTGTTACTGCCTCTCTTTCTAGAAGAGAAGCTGGCAAGGTCGATATGAAAAATCGGCATGGGGGGACGTCTTGAAACTCTAGTTTGTACCCATGGGACACTATTTGTAAGACCCATGGGTCCAGGCCAGATTGAATCCAGATTTGACTGAAAAGTTTCAGACGTGCTCCCACCCGGACTTCTGCTCCTGCGATATGGGAGACGCTGCGGATTTCTTTCCTTTTCCCCTTCCCCTACCTGCAAAAAAGGGGGAACCTTTGGCCTCTTTGTATTTGTTAAGACGAAAGGACTGCATGTGAGAGTGATGTGTCTTTTTTGCCGGTGTAGGAGCATAAGGCAAGAATGTCGACTAACGCATCCAGCCCATCACCAAACAAGGCCTCACCTTTATATGGGAGAGCCTCCATATTTCTTTTGGAATCTGCATCAGCATTCCACTGGCGAATCCACAACGCCCTCCGAGCCGATACTGCCATGGTAGCAGTTCTTGATCCCAAGAGACCAATATATTTCATGGTTTCTAGTACATACGCAGCAGCGTCTTTGATATGACCTAACGTTAAGAGTATCTTGTCTCCATCTATTGTGTCAATGTCTAATGACAAGTTTTCTGACCACTTTTCAATAGCACTACTCACCCACGCACAGACAATGGTAGGCCTGAGTAGTGTCCCATTGGCCACATCAATAGATCACCTCACTCACTTGCGGTCTGTCGGCTCCTTAAGTGAAGCCATTCCAGGCGCAGGGAGAAACACCTTTTCTCTTTTATGACAGGGCCCTGTCTAAAATGCGGGGTGACTCCCACCTTTTGGAAAACGGTAAACTGCCTGAATTCCTTTTGGGAATCAGAAATTTCTTTTCAGGTTAAATCAGACTCCCTCCAAGAGACTGTTCAACTCCTGAGGTGGAGGGAAAATTACATTACTTCTTTACTAAAGTAAACCCTCTCCTTGTGGTAAAAGAGGGGGCTTCGTAACTTCTAACACCTCCTTTATAGCTAAAACATGTTTAGAATGCTTTTTGCTAACTTAGGACCTATTCCCCTGGAATCACTAGTGTCGACACAGGAATCAGAGTCCGTGTCGGTATCAGTTTGTTCTACTTGTGCAAATTTGTATGTGACCCAGAGGGGTCCCTGTGGATGAAAGGCAGAACTATTAAAAATCACATCTCCAACAGATTATTTTCAGTTTTCTGCATGAGATTCAGTCCAACCTCTTACTGATATGATTCACACTATCATGTAACCTTTCACTCAGTCAGGCTCTTGGTGTCATATTACACCTCTGTGTCCCTAACATGTCTCCCACAGAGGAAGAGCTCCCTGCCCCAGACATGTCACACATGTGCACAACCACACCACAGACACTCCGGGACTTATAGGGGACAGACCCACAGTAAAATCTGTCAGAGGGACACAGATAGGATTTGCCAGTTCACAACCCAGCGCCAGTAACACAATGTCTGTGAACACAAAATGCCCACTGACATGCAGCTCTTTTATAATGTTAATCACACAATTATATAGCACCAAATTCACTGTGGCCCCCTCTGTTTTGCACCCTGATACTTGTTCAGCAGTGGAGGAGCACCAGCGTTCTTCTCTGCAGCCTGGAAGGAGAGAAAATGGCACTGAGCAGTGTGCTGGCTGACTGAAGAGGAAGCTCCACTCTTCAATGGCGTGTTTCTCGTCAGCTTTTATGAGGTATTTTTTTATACTGGCGGGGGTAGGACTGTGCCTCAGCAACTTATGCCCCTTATTTATGCCAGCTTTAATAGGTTTCATGCTGCCCAGGGCACCCCCCGCGCCCTGCACCCTGCAGTGCCTGTGTATGTGTGGGCAACATGGCGTGCTGCGCTCCCGCCAGCTGCGCGGTACCTTTAGCCGTCACCTTGATTGAAGATCTCTCTTCTTACACTCTTCTGACTTCTGGCTCTGCAAGGGGGTGACGGCGTGCTGTGGGAGTGAGCATCTAGGCACAGCTAGCGTTCAGTACCCTTCAGGAGCTAATGGTGTCCTGTCAGCCAGAAGTAGAGCCATGAAACTCTTTAGGAAGTTGGTTCCTACTTCTGCCCCCTCAGTCCCACGAAGCAGGGAGACTGTTGCCAGCAGTCCTCCCTGAAAATAAAAAACCTAACATAAGTCTTTTCAGAGAAACTCAGTAGAGCTCCCCTGGAGTGCATCCAGTCTGCCTGGGCACAATTCTAAAACTGAGGTCTGGAGGAGGGGCATAGAGGGAAGAGCCAGTTCACACCCTTGAAAAGTTTTAAAGTGCCCATGGCTCCTGCGGAACCGTCTATACCCCATGGTACTGAAGTGGACCCCAGCATCCTCTAGGACGTATGAGAAAACAGTAATTCACATTTCTCTAACGTCCTAAGTGGATGCTGGGGACTCCGTCAGGACCATGGGGAATAGCGGCTCCGCAGGAGACAGGGCACAAAAGTAAAAGCTTTAGGATCAGGTGGTGTGCACTGGCTCCTCCCCCTATGACCCTCCTCCAAGCCTCAGTTAGATTTTTGTGCCCGGCCGAGAAGGGTGCAATCTAGGTGGCTCTCCTAAAGAGCTGCTTAGAGTAAAAGATTTGTTAGGTTTTTTTATTTTCAGTGAGTCCTGCTGGCAACAGGCTCACTGCATCGAGGGACTTAGGGGAGAGAAGTGAACTTACCTGCGTGCAGGATGGATTGGCTTCTTAGGCTACTGGACACCATTAGCTCCAGAGGGAGTCGGAACACAGGTCTCACCCTGGGGTTCGTCCCGGAGCCGCGCCGCCGACCCCCTTGCAGATGCCGAAAAGTGAAGAGGTCCAGAAACCGGCGGCAGAAGACTTTTCAGTCTTCATAAGGTAGCGCACAGCACTGCAGCTGTGCGCCATTGTTGTCAGCACACTTCATAGCAGCGGTCACTGAGGGTGCAGGGCGTTGGGGGGGGCGCCCTGGGCAGCAATGATAGTACCTTATTCTGGCTAAAAATACATCACATATAGCCCCTGGGGGCTATATGGATGTATTTAACCCCTGCCAGGTCTCAGAAAAACGGGAGAAGAAGCCCGCCGAAAAGGGGGCGGGGCCTATTCTCCTCAGCACACAGCGCCATTTTCCCTCACAGAAATGCTGGTGGGAAGGCTCCCAGGCTCTCCCCTGCACTGCACTACAGAAACAGGGTTAAAACAGAGAGGGGGGGCACTTATTTGGCGATATGACTATATATATATTAAAATGCTATAAGGGAAAAACACTTATATAAAGGTTGTCCCTGTATAATTATAGCGTTTTTGGTGTGTGCTGGCAAACTCTCCCTCTGTCTCCCCAAAGGGCTAGTGGGGTCCTGTCCTCTATCAGAGCATTCCCTGTGTGTGTGCTGTGTGTCGGTACGTGTGTGTCGACATGTATGAGGACGATGTTGGTGAGGAGGCGGAGCAATTGCCTGTAATGGTGATGTCACTCTCTAGGGAGTCGACACCGGAATGGATGGCTTATTTAAGGAATTACGTGATAATGTCAACACGCTGCAAGGTCGGTTGACGACATGAGACGGCCGGCAAACCAATTAGTACCTGTCCAGGCGTCTCAAACACCGTCAGGGGCGTTAAAACGTCCTTTTACCTCAGTCGGTCGACACAGACACAGACACGGACACTGACTCCAGTGTCGACGGTGAAGAAACAAACGTATTTTCCTTTAGGGCCACACGTTACTTGTTAAGGGCAATGAAGGAGATGTTACATATTTCTGATACTACAAGTACCACAAAAAAAAAAAAAAAAAAAAGGGTATTATGTAATTATGTAGAGTGTGAAAAAACTACATGTGGTTTTTCCTGAATCAGATAAATTAAATGAAGTGTGTGATGATGCGTGGGTTTCCCCCGATAGAAAATTATTGGCGGTATACCCTTTCCCGCCAGAAGTTATGGCGCGTTGGGAAACACCCCTTAGGGTGGATAAGGCGCTCACACGCTTATCAAAATAAGTGGCGTTACCGTCTCCAGATACGGCCGCCCTCAAGGAGCCAACTGATAGGAGGCTGGAAAATATCCTAAAAAGTATATACACACATACTGGTGTTATACTGCGACCAGCGATCGCCTCAGCCTGGATGGGCAGCGCTGGGGTGGCTTGGTCGGATTCCCTGACTGGAAATATTGATACCCTTGACAGGGACAGTATTTTATTGACTATAGAGCATTTGAAGGATGCATTTCTATATATGCGAGATGCACAGAGGGATATTGGCACTCTGGCATCAAGAGTAAGTGCGATGTCCATATCTGCCAGAAGATGTTTATGGACACGACAGTGGTCAGGTGATGCAGATTCCAAACGGCACATGGAAGTATTGCCGTATAAAGGGGAGGAGTTATTTGGGGTCGGTCCATCGGATCTGGTGGCCACGGCAACAGCTGGAAAATCCACCTTTTTTACCCCAAGTCACATCTCAGCAGAAAAAGACATCGTCTTTTCAGCCTCAGTCCTTTCGTCCCCATAAGGGAAGAAGACTGCAGCAGGCAGCCCATTCCCAGGAACAGAAGCCTTCCACCGCTTCTGCCAAGTCCTCAGCATGACGCTGGGGCCGTACAAACAGGTGCGGTGGGGGGTCGTCTCAAGAGTTTCAGCACGCAGTGGGCTCACTCGCAAGTGGACCCCTGGATCCTACAAGTAGTATCCCAGGGGTACAGATTGGAAATTCGAGACGTCTCCCCCTCACAGGTTCCTGAAGTTTGCTTTACCAACGTCTCCCTCCGACAGGGAGGCAGTATTGGAAACAATTCACAAGCTGTATTCCCAGCAGGTGATAATCAAAGTACCCCTCCTACAACAAGGAAAGGGGTATTATTCCACACTATATTGTGGTACTGAAGCCAGACGGCTCGGTGAGACCTATTCTAAATCTGAAATATTTGAACACTTACATACAAAGGTTCAAATCAAGATGGAGTCACTCAGAGCAGTGATAGCGAACCAGGAAGAAGGGGACTATATGGTGTCCCTGGACATCAAGGATGCTTACCTCCATGTCCCAATTTGCCCTTCTCACCAAGGGTACCTCAGGTTCGTGGTACAAAACTGTCACTGTCAGTTTCAGACGCTGCCGTTTGGATTGTCCACGGCACCCCGGGTCTTTACCAAGGTAATGGCCGAAATGATGATTCTTCTTCAAAGAAAAGGCGTCTTAATTATCCCTTACTTGGACGATCTCCTGATAAGGGCAAGGTCCAGAGAACAGTTGGAGGTCGGAGTAGCACTATCTCAAGTAGTTCTACGACAGCACGGGTGGATTCTAAATATTCCAAAATCGCAGCTGTCTCCGACGACACGTCTGCTGTTCCTAGGGATGATTCTGGACACAGTCCAGAAAAAGGTGTTTCTCCCGGAGGAGAAAGCCAGGGAGTTATCCGAGCTAGTCAGGAACCTCCTAAAACCAGGAAAAGTGTCAGTGCATCATTGCACAAGGATCCTGGGAAAAATGGTGGCTTCTTACGAAGCGATTCCATTCGGCAGATTTCACGCAAGAACTTTTCAGTGGGATCTGCTGGAAAAATGGTCCGGATCGCATCTTCAGATGCATCAGCGGATAACCCTGTCTCCAAGGACAAGGGTGTCTCTTCTGTGGTGGCTGCAGAGTGCTCATCTACTAAAGGGCCACAGATTCGGCATTCAGGACTGGGTCCTGGTGACCACGGATGCCAGCCTGAAAGGCTGGGGAGCAGTCACACAAGGAAAAAAAAAAATTTCCAGGGAGTGTGATCAAGTCTGGAGACTTCTCTCCACATAAATATACTGGAGCTAAGAGCAATTTACAATGCTCTAAGCTTAGCAAGACCTCTGCTTCAAGGTCAGCCGGTATTGATCCAGTGGGACAACATCACGGCAGTCGCCCACGTAAACAGACAGGGCGGCACAAGAAGCAGGAGGACAATGGCAGAAACTGCAAGGATTTTTCGCTGGGCGGAAAATCATGTGATAGCACTGTCAGCAGTGTTCATTCCGGGAGTGGACAACTGGGAAGCAGACTTCCTCAGCACGACCTCCACCCGGGAGAGTGGGGACTTCATCAGGAAGTCTTCCACATGATTGTGAACCGTTGGGAAAGACCAAAGGTGGACATGATGGCGTCCCGCCTGAACAAAAAACTGGACAGGTATTGCGCCAGGTCAAGAGACCCTCAGGCAATAGCTGTGGACGTTCTGGTAACACCGTGGGTGTACCAGTCGGTGTATGTGTTCCCTCCTCTGCTTCTCATACCTAAGGTACTGAGAATTATAAGACGTAGAGGAGTAAGAACTATACTCGTGGCTCCGGATTGGCCAAGAAGGACTTGGTACCCGGAACTTCAAGAGATGCTCACAGAGGACTCATGGCCTCTGCCGCTAAGAAGGGACTTGCTTCAGCAAGTACCATGTCTGTTCCAAGACTTACCGCGGCTGCGTTTGACGGCATGGCGGTTGAACGCCGGATCCTAAGGGAAAAAGGCATTCCGGAAGAGGTCATTCCTACCCTGGTCAAAGCCAGGAAGGAGGTGACCGCACAACATTATCACCACATGTGGCGAAAATATGTTGCGTGGTGTGAGGCCAGGAAGGCCCCACGAAGAAATTTCAACTCGGTCGATTCCTGCATTTCCTGCAAACAGGAGTGTCTATGGGCCTCAAATTGGGGTCCAGTAAGGTTCAAATTTCGGCCCTGTCGATTTTCTTCCAGAGAGAATTGGCTTCAGTTCCTGAAGTCCAGAAGTTTGTCAAGGGAGTACTGCATATACAACCCCCTTTTGTGCCTCCAGTGGCATTGTGGGATCTCAACGTAGTTCTGGGATTCCTCAAATCACATTGGTTTAAAACCGCTCAAATCTGTGGATTTGAAATATCTCACATGGAAAGTGACCATGATGTTGGCCCTGGCCTCGGCCAGGCGAGTGTCAGAATTGGCGGCTTTGTCTCACAAAAGCCCATATCTGATTGTCCATTCGGACAGGGCAGAGCTGCGGACTCGTCCCCAGTTTCTCCCTAAGGTGGTGTCAGCGTTTCACCTGAACCAGCTTATTGTGGTACCTGCGGCTACTAGGGACTTGGAGGACTCCAAGTTGCTAGATGTTGTCAGGGCCCTGAAAATATAGGTTTCCAGGACGGCTGGAGTCAGGAAAACTGACTTGCTGTTATCCTGTATGCACCCAACAAACTGGGTGCTCTTGCTTCTAAGCAGACGATTGCTAGTTGGATGTGTAGTACAATTCAGCTTGCACATTCTGTGGCAGGCCTGCCACAGCCAAAATATGTAAATGCCCATTCCACAAGGAAGGTGGGCTCATCTTGGGCGGCTGCCCGAGGGGTCTCGGCTTTACAACTTTGCCGAGCTGCTACTTGGTCAGGGGCACACCCTGGCTGAGGAGGACCTGGAGTTCTCTCACTCGGTGCTGCAGAGTCATCCGCACTCTCCCGCCCGTTTGGGAGCTTTGGTATAATCCCCATGGTCCTGACGGAGTCCCCAGCATCCACTTAGGACGTTAGAGAAAATAAGAATTTACTTACCGATAATTCTATTTCTCGTAGTCCGTAGTGGATGCTGGGCGCCCATCCCAAGTGCGGATTGTCTGAAATACTTGTACATAGTTATTGTTACAAAAATCGGGTTATTATTGTTGTGAGCCATCTTTTCAGAGGCTCCGCTGTTATCATGCTGTTAACTGGGTTCAGATCACAGGTTGTACAGTGTGATTGGTGTGGCTGGTATGAGTCTTACCCGGGATTCAAAATCCTTCCTTATTGTGTACGCTCGTCCGGGCACAGTATCCTAACTGAGGCTTGGAGGAGGGTCATAGGGGGAGGAGCCAGTGCACACCACCTGATCCTAAAGCTTTTACTTTTGTGCCCTGTCTCCTGCGGAGCCGCTATTCCCCATGGTCCTGACGGAGTCCCCAGCATCCACTACGGACTACGAGAAATAGAATTATCGGTAAGTAAATTCTTATTTTTAGCACACAGTATGAGCCAAAATTCACATTATAGCACACAGTATGAGACAAAATTTACATTATACCACACGGTATGAGACAAAATTCACATTATAGCACACAATATGAGCTGAAATTCACATTATAGCATAAGGTATGAGCCAAAATTCACATTATAGCACTCAGTATGAGCCAAAATTCACATTATACCACATGGTATGAGCCAAAATTCACATTATGCCACATGGTATGAGCCAAAATTCACTTTATACCACACGATAATGAACCGATGTAGTATGTATGATACTAGTAGCTGTGATCAGGTCAAAAAGTTCAGGTGTTCATATGAATGCACCCTGTACATAACAGTAACAGTGAGTGGTACAATATATGCTGGAAGAATCCTTTACATGTCAAATACAGTGGTCAGCAGTGGTGCTACCTCCTGTGCACTGCACCTTGGAAAGTGCCACGATTTGCCTGCTCCTAGCTTAGGCCCGCCCCTCACTGACACTATCAAGATGACACTCGCAATGTGTTAGTTTTAAAACAAATGTAAAATTTCTATTAGAATGTCACACAATATGCATACACATATACTGTTTTTCCTTGGTATAAACAGTATATGTTTCCAAGCAACATATTTTGTTTATACCTAAAGATGAACTGACCTCCTCTGGGAGCTTCAGATGGCGGCAATAGGGAGGCGGGGAGTGGGCCACCCGCTCAGGCGTATCTCCTCTGCTCCATGCTCCACGCGGCAGTGGCGACTGGTGACTGGCGAATGTCCTGCCCCAGTACAGTTTGCACATATTGTAATGAGCGACATGACGCTCTGCAGCTCATTACATATGAACGAACTCACAAGGAGTAGCCCCGTCAGCTGCAGGTAGCAGCACTCAGCAGTGAATGCTGTTAGAAGTCAGTGATACAGCGCTGCCGACTCTATCGTAGCCAGAGCGCCCTCTATGCGCAGTGCCTTACTTAGCTGCGTAGTTTGCGTTATTATAGGGCCAGACCCCGTGGATCAGTGGGAAGACGTAGCTGAGAGCCAAATCCGAGCAGGGGCGTAACTAGATTTTTGTGGGCCCCATAACAAAATTTTGAAAGGCCCCCCTTCCCGTCCCCCAGCACTACGCTAGAACAATGAAGGGTAAGGGTCAGAAAAGGAGAGGTCTGGCAGAGCAGAGAGCAGGTCAGGATTGACAATGAGGTGTCAGTTTTATATACTCAAGTTGAGAACATGGGACCCCCTGGGATAGCAGTTTTTCTATCTGCGTTGACATCTATTGGGAATAGTAACCTATGGCGAGCAAAGCGAGCGTGCAAGGGTACATGTTTTACTGTTCAAAATTCAAATGTTTGAAGCAGTTTAGTTATGCTATTCCAGGGGGTCCAATGTTCTGAACTTGAACTGTACACACACACACATAAGGAATGCACAGAGGTTGCAAGATGTTCTGCAGCAGGTCGACTCTGTTCCATGTTAAGTAGCTGTTCACTGGGCTATGTGTATGGGATGGTATCGGGTACTTGGGATGCTGGCAGTCAGAATACCGATGGCAGCATCCCGACGTTCAGGATCCAGACACCTACTAGTTAAATATGCTATACCTAATCCCTAACCTGCCTAACCCTAACTCTCCTCACCTGCAGCCTGACGGTACAAGAGGTCACACACACTCTGTAGAGTGGGGGAAGGGGACACGGTTACATACACACTAGGTCTAGGGATGGTACAAGAGGACACACACACTCTGTAGAGTGGGGGGAGGGGACACGGTTACATACACACTGGGGCCAGGGACGGTACAAGAGGACACACACACTCTGTAGAGTGGGGGGAGGGGACACGGTTACATACACACTGGGGCCAGGGACGGTACAAGAGGACACACACACTCTGTAGAGTGGGGGGAGGGGACACGGTTACATACACACTAGGTCTAGGGACGGTACAAGAGGTCACACACACTCTGTAGAGTGGGGGGAGGGGACACGGTTACATACACACTGGGGCCAGGGACGGTACAAGAGGACACACACACTCTGTAGAGTGGGGGAAGGGGACACGGTTACATACACACTAGGTCTAGGGATGGTACAAGAGGACACACACACTCTGTAGAGTGGGGAGAGGGGACACGGTTACATACACACTGGGGCCAGGGATGGTACAAGAGGACACACACACTCTGTAGAGTGGGGGAAGGGGACACGGTTACATACACACTAGGTCTAGGGATGGTACAAGAGGACACACACACTCTGTAGAGTGGGGGGAGGGGACACGGTTACATACACACTGGGGCCAGGGACGGTACAAGAGGACACACACACTCTGTAGAGTGGGGGGAGGGGACACGGTTACATACACACTGGGGCCAGGGACGGTACAAGAGGACACACACACTCTGTAGAGTGGGGGAAGGGGACACGGTTACATACACACTAGGTCTAGGGATGGTACAAGAGGACACACACACTCTGTAGAGTGGGGGGAGGGGACACGGTTACATACACACTGGGGCCAGGGACGGTACAAGAGGACACACACACTCTGTAGAGTGGGGGGAGGGGACACGGTTACATACACACTAGGTCTAGGGACGGTACAAGAGGACACACACACTCTGTAGAGTGGGGGGAGGGGACACGGTTACATACACACTGGGGCCTGGGACGGTACAAGAGGACACACACACTCTGTAGAGTGGGGGAAGGGGACACGGTTACATACACACTAGGTCTAGGGATGGTACAAGAGGACACACACACTCTGTAGAGTGGGGGGAGGGGACACGGTTACATACACACTAGGTCTAGGGATGGTACAAGAGGACACACACACTCTGTAGAGTGGGGGGAGGGGACACGGTTACATACACACTGGGGCCAGGGACGGTACAAGAGGACACACACACTCTGTAGAGTGGGGGGAGGGGACACGGTTACATACACACTAGGTCTAGGGACGGTACAAGAGGACACACACACTCTGTAGAGTGGGGGGAGGGGACACGGTTACATACACACTGGGGCCTGGGATGGTACAAGAGGACACACACACTCTGTAGAGTGGGGGAAGGGGACACGGTTACATACACACTAGGTCTAGGGATGGTACAAGAGGACACACACACTCTGTAGAGTGGGGGGAGGGGACACGGTTACATACACACTGGGGCCAGGGACGGTACAAGAGGACACACACACTCTGTAGAGTGGGGGGAGGGGACACGGTTACATACACACTGGGGCCAGGGACGGTACAAGAGGACACACACACTCTGTAGAGTGGGGGGAGGGGACACGGTTACATACACACTAGGTCTAGGGACGGTACAAGAGGTCACACACACTCTGTAGAGTGGGGGGAGGGGACACGGTTACATACACACTGGGGCCAGGGACGGTACAAGAGGACACACACACTCTGTAGAGTGGGGGAAGGGGACACGGTTACATACACACTAGGTCTAGGGATGGTACAAGAGGACACACACACTCTGTAGAGTGGGGAGAGGGGACACGGTTACATACACACTGGGGCCAGGGATGGTACAAGAGGACACACACACTCTGTAGAGTGGGGGAAGGGGACACGGTTACATACACACTAGGTCTAGGGATGGTACAAGAGGACACACACACTCTGTAGAGTGGGGGGAGGGGACACGGTTACATACACACTGGGGCCAGGGACGGTACAAGAGGACACACACACTCTGTAGAGTGGGGGGAGGGGACACGGTTACATACACACTGGGGCCAGGGACGGTACAAGAGGACACACACACTCTGTAGAGTGGGGGAAGGGGACACGGTTACATACACACTAGGTCTAGGGATGGTACAAGAGGACACACACACTCTGTAGAGTGGGGGGAGGGGACACGGTTACATACACACTGGGGCCAGGGACGGTACAAGAGGACACACACACTCTGTAGAGTGGGGGGAGGGGACACGGTTACATACACACTAGGTCTAGGGACGGTACAAGAGGACACACACACTCTGTAGAGTGGGGGGAGGGGACACGGTTACATACACACTGGGGCCTGGGACGGTACAAGAGGACACACACACTCTGTAGAGTGGGGGAAGGGGACACGGTTACATACACACTAGGTCTAGGGATGGTACAAGAGGACACACACACTCTGTAGAGTGGGGGGAGGGGACACGGTTACATACACACTAGGTCTAGGGATGGTACAAGAGGACACACACACTCTGTAGAGTGGGGGGAGGGGACACGGTTACATACACACTGGGGCCAGGGACGGTACAAGAGGACACACACACTCTGTAGAGTGGGGGGAGGGGACACGGTTACATACACACTAGGTCTAGGGACGGTACAAGAGGACACACACACTCTGTAGAGTGGGGGGAGGGGACACGGTTACATACACACTGGGGCCTGGGACGGTACAAGAGGACACACACACTCTGTAGAGTGGGGGAAGGGGACACGGTTACATACACACTAGGTCTAGGGATGGTACAAGAGGACACACACACTCTGTAGAGTGGGGGGAGGGGACACGGTTACATACACACTGGGGCCAGGGACGGTACAAGAGGACACACACACTCTGTAGAGTGTGGGGAGGGGACACGGTTACATACACACTGTGGCCAGGGACGGTACAAGAGGACACACACACTCTGTAGAGTGGGGGGAGGGGACACGGTTACATACACACTGGGGCCAGGGACGGTACAAGAGGACACACACACTCTGTAGAGTGGGGGGAGGGGACACGGTTACATACACACTAGGTCTAGGGACGGTACAAGAGGTCACACACACTCTGTAGAGTGGGGGGAGGGGACACGGTTACATACACACTGGGGCCAGGGACGGTACAAGAGGACACACACACTCTGTAGAGTGGGGGAAGGGGACATGGTTACATACACACTAGGTCTAGGGACGGTACAAGAGGACACACACACTCTGTAGAGTGGGGGGAGGGGACACGGTTACATACACACTGGGGCCAGGGACGGTACAAGAGGACACACACACTCTGTAGAGTGGGGGGAGGGGACACGGTTACATACACACTAGGTCTAGGGACGGTACAAGAGGACACACACACTCTGTAGAGTGGGGGGAGGGGACACGGTTACATACACACTGAGGCCAGGGACGGTACAAGAGGACACACACACTCTGTAGAGTGGGGGGAGGGGACACGGTTACATACACACTAGGTCTAGGGACGGTACAAGAGGACACACACACTCTGTAGAGTGGGGGGAGGGGACACGGTTACATACACACTGGGGCCAGGGACGGTACAAGAGGACACACACACTCTGTAGAGTGGGGGGAGGGGACACGGTTACATACACACTAGGTCTAGGGACGGTACAAGAGGACACACACACTCTGTAGAGTGGAGGGAGGGGACACGGTTACATACACACTGGGGCCAGGGACGGTACAAGAGGACACACACACTCTGTAGAGTGGGGGAAGGGGACACGGTTACATACACACTAGGTCTAGGGATGGTACAAGAGGACACATACACTCTGTAGAGTAGAGGGAGGGGACACGGTTACATACACACTGGGGCCAGGGACGGTACAAGAGGACACACATACTCTGTAGAGTGGGAGGAGGGGACATGGTTACATACACACTGGGGCCAGGGATGGTACAAGAGGACACACACACTCTGTAGAGTGGAGGGAGGGGACACGGTTACATACACACTGGGGCCAGGGATGGTACAAGAGGACACACACAATCTGTAGAGTGGAGGGAGGGGACACGGTTACATACACACTGGGGCCAGGGACGGTACAAGAGGACACATACACTCTGTAGAGTGGGAGGAGGGGACATGGTTACATACACACTGGGGCCAGGGATGGTACAAGAGGACACACACACTCTGTAGAGTGGAGGGAGGGGACACGGTTACATACACACTGGGGCCAGGGATGGTACAAGAGGACACACACACTCTGTAGAGTGGAGGGAGGGGACACGGTTACATACACACTGGGGCCAGGGACGGTACAAGAGGACACATACACTCTGTAGAGTGGGAGGAGGGGACATGGTTACATACACACTGGGGCCAGGGATGGTACAAGAGGACACACACACTCTGTAGAGTGGAGGGAGGGGACACGGTTACATACACACTGGGGCCAGGGACGGTACAAGAGGACACATACACTCTGTAGAGTGGGAGGAGGGGACATGGTTACATACACACTGGGGCCAGGGATGGTACAAGAGGACACACACACTCTGTAGAGTGGAGGGAGGGGACACGGTTACATACACACTGGGGCCAGGGACGGTACAAGAGGACACACACACTCTGTAGAGTGGGGGGAGGGGACACTGTTACATACACACTGGGGCCAGGGACAGTACAAGAGGACACACACACTCTGTAGAGTGGGGGGAGGGGACATGGTTACATACACACTGGGGCCAGGGACGGTACAAGAGGACACACACACTCTGTAGAGTGGGAGGAGGGGACATGGTTACATACACACTGGGGCCAGGGATGGTACAAGAGGACACACACACTCTGTAGAGTGGAGGGAGGGGACACGGTTACATACACACTGGGGCCAGGGACGGTACAAGAGGACACACACACTCTGTAGAGTGGAGGGAGGGGAGACGGTTACATACACACTGGGGCCAGGGACGGTACAAGAGGACACATACACTCTGTAGAGTGGGAGGAGGGGACATGGTTACATACACACTGGGGCCAGGGATGGTACAAGAGGACACATACACTCTGTAGAGTGGGAGGAGGGGACATGGTTACATACACACTGGGGCCAGGGATGGTACAAGAGGACACACACACTCTGTAGAGTGGAGGGAGGGGACACGGTTACATACACACTGGGGCCAGGGACGGTACAAGAGGACACATACACTCTGTAGAGTGGGAGGAGGGGACATGGTTACATACACACTGGGGCCAGGGATGGTACAAGAGGACACACACACTCTGTAGAGTGGAGGGAGGGGACACGGTTACATACACACTGGGGCCAGGGACGGTACAAGAGGACACACACACTCTGTAGAGTGGGGGGAGGGGACACGGTTACATACACACTGGGGCCAGGGACAGTACAAGAGGACACACACACTCTGTAGAGTGGGGGGAGGGGACATGGTTACATACACACTGGGGCCAGGGATGGTACAAGAGGACACACACACTCTGTAGAGTGGGAGGAGGGGACATGGTTACATACACACTGGGGCCAGGGATGGTACAAGAGGACACACACACTCTGTAGAGTGGAGGGAGGGGACACGGTTACATACACACTGGGGCCAGGGACGGTACAAGAGGACACACACACTCTGTAGAGTGGGGGAAGGGGACACGGTTACATACACACTAGGTCTAGGGATGGTACAAGAGGACACACACACTCTGTAGAGTGGGGGGAGGGGACACGGTTACATACACACTGGGGCCTGGGACGGTACAAGAGGACACACACACTCTGTAGAGTGGGGGAAGGGGACACGGTTACATACACACTAGGTCTAGGGATGGTACAAGAGGACACACACACTCTGTAGAGTGGGGGGAGGGGACACGGTTACATACACACTGGGGCCAGGGACGGTACAAGAGGACACACACACTCTGTAGAGTGTGGGGAGGGGACACGGTTACATACACACTGTGGCCAGGGACGGTACAAGAGGACACACACACTCTGTAGAGTGGGGGGAGGGGACACGGTTACATACACACTGGGGCCAGGGACGGTACAAGAGGACACACACACTCTGTAGAGTGGGGGGAGGGGACACGGTTACATACACACTAGGTCTAGGGACGGTACAAGAGGTCACACACACTCTGTAGAGTGGGGGGAGGGGACACGGTTACATACACACTGGGGCCAGGGACGGTACAAGAGGACACACACACTCTGTAGAGTGGGGGAAGGGGACATGGTTACATACACACTAGGTCTAGGGACGGTACAAGAGGACACACACACTCTGTAGAGTGGGGGGAGGGGACACGGTTACATACACACTGGGGCCAGGGACGGTACAAGAGGACACACACACTCTGTAGAGTGGGGGGAGGGGACACGGTTACATACACACTAGGTCTAGGGACGGTACAAGAGGACACACACACTCTGTAGAGTGGGGGGAGGGGACACGGTTACATACACACTGAGGCCAGGGACGGTACAAGAGGACACACACACTCTGTAGAGTGGGGGGAGGGGACACGGTTACATACACACTAGGTCTAGGGACGGTACAAGAGGACACACACACTCTGTAGAGTGGGGGGAGGGGACACGGTTACATACACACTGGGGCCAGGGACGGTACAAGAGGACACACACACTCTGTAGAGTGGGGGGAGGGGACACGGTTACATACACACTAGGTCTAGGGACGGTACAAGAGGACACACACACTCTGTAGAGTGGAGGGAGGGGACACGGTTACATACACACTGGGGCCAGGGACGGTACAAGAGGACACACACACTCTGTAGAGTGGGGGAAGGGGACACGGTTACATACACACTAGGTCTAGGGATGGTACAAGAGGACACATACACTCTGTAGAGTAGAGGGAGGGGACACGGTTACATACACACTGGGGCCAGGGACGGTACAAGAGGACACACATACTCTGTAGAGTGGGAGGAGGGGACATGGTTACATACACACTGGGGCCAGGGATGGTACAAGAGGACACACACACTCTGTAGAGTGGAGGGAGGGGACACGGTTACATACACACTGGGGCCAGGGATGGTACAAGAGGACACACACAATCTGTAGAGTGGAGGGAGGGGACACGGTTACATACACACTGGGGCCAGGGACGGTACAAGAGGACACATACACTCTGTAGAGTGGGAGGAGGGGACATGGTTACATACACACTGGGGCCAGGGATGGTACAAGAGGACACACACACTCTGTAGAGTGGAGGGAGGGGACACGGTTACATACACACTGGGGCCAGGGATGGTACAAGAGGACACACACACTCTGTAGAGTGGAGGGAGGGGACACGGTTACATACACACTGGGGCCAGGGACGGTACAAGAGGACACATACACTCTGTAGAGTGGGAGGAGGGGACATGGTTACATACACACTGGGGCCAGGGATGGTACAAGAGGACACACACACTCTGTAGAGTGGAGGGAGGGGACACGGTTACATACACACTGGGGCCAGGGACGGTACAAGAGGACACATACACTCTGTAGAGTGGGAGGAGGGGACATGGTTACATACACACTGGGGCCAGGGATGGTACAAGAGGACACACACACTCTGTAGAGTGGAGGGAGGGGACACGGTTACATACACACTGGGGCCAGGGACGGTACAAGAGGACACACACACTCTGTAGAGTGGGGGGAGGGGACACGGTTACATACACACTGGGGCCAGGGACAGTACAAGAGGACACACACACTCTGTAGAGTGGGGGGAGGGGACATGGTTACATACACACTGGGGCCAGGGACGGTACAAGAGGACACACACACTCTGTAGAGTGGGAGGAGGGGACATGGTTACATACACACTGGGGCCAGGGATGGTACAAGAGGACACACACACTCTGTAGAGTGGAGGGAGGGGACACGGTTACATACACACTGGGGCCAGGGACGGTACAAGAGGACACACACACTCTGTAGAGTGGAGGGAGGGGAGACGGTTACATACACACTGGGGCCAGGGACGGTACAAGAGGACACATACACTCTGTAGAGTGGGAGGAGGGGACATGGTTACATACACACTGGGGCCAGGGATGGTACAAGAGGACACATACACTCTGTAGAGTGGGAGGAGGGGACATGGTTACATACACACTGGGGCCAGGGATGGTACAAGAGGACACACACACTCTGTAGAGTGGAGGGAGGGGACACGGTTACATACACACTGGGGCCAGGGACGGTACAAGAGGACACATACACTCTGTAGAGTGGGAGGAGGGGACATGGTTACATACACACTGGGGCCAGGGATGGTACAAGAGGACACACACACTCTGTAGAGTGGAGGGAGGGGACACGGTTACATACACACTGGGGCCAGGGACGGTACAAGAGGACACACACACTCTGTAGAGTGGGGGGAGGGGACACGGTTACATACACACTGGGGCCAGGGACAGTACAAGAGGACACACACACTCTGTAGAGTGGGGGGAGGGGACATGGTTACATACACACTGGGGCCAGGGATGGTACAAGAGGACACACACACTCTGTAGAGTGGGAGGAGGGGACATGGTTACATACACACTGGGGCCAGGGATGGTACAAGAGGACACACACACTCTGTAGAGTGGAGGGAGGGGACACGGTTACATACACACTGGGGCCAGGGACGGTACAAGAGGACACACACACACTCTGTAGAGTGGGGGGAGGGGACACGGTTACATACACACTGGGGCCAGGGACGGTACAAGAGGACACACACACTCTGTAGAGTGGGGGGAGGGGACATGGTTACATACACACTGGGGCCAGGGACGGTACAAGAGGACACACACACTCTGTAGAGTGGGGGGAGGGGACATGGTTACATACACACTGGGGCCAGGGACGGTACAAGAGGACACACACACTCTGTAGAGTGGAGGGAGGGGACACGGTTACATACACACTGGGGCCAGGGACGGTACAAGAGGACACACACACTCTGTAGAGTGGAGGGAGGGGACACGGTTACATACACACTGGGGCCAGGGACGGTACAAGAGGACACATACACTCTGTAGAGTGGGAGGAGGGGACATGGTTACATACACACTGGGGCCAGGGATGGTACAAGAGGACACACACACTCTGTAGAGTGGAGGGAGGGGACACGGTTACATACACACTGGGGCCAGGGATGGTACAAGAGGACACACACACTCTGTAGAGTGGAGGGAGGGGACATGGTTACATACACACTGGGGCCAGGGACGGTACAAGAGGACACACACACTCTGTAGAGTGGGGGGAGGGGACACGGTTACATACACACTAGGGCCAGGGACGGTACAAGAGGACACATACACTCTGTAGAGTGGGAGGAGGGGACATGGTTACATACACACTGGGGCCAGGGACGGTACAAGGGTGGACACACTGTAGCATGGGGGGAGGGACACTGTTAAATTCAGACTAGGGCCATTGATGGTACAAGTGGGGACACACTGTAGCGTTGGGGGAGGGGACACTGTTACATTCACACTAGGGCCAGGGATGGTACAAGGGGGCACACACTGTAGCATGGGGAGAGGGGACACTGTTACATTAACACTGGGGCCAGGGGCTGTACAAGAGGACACACACAAACACACACTGTAGCATGGTGGAAGGAAAACACAGCTACAGTGCTAGGCTGGGGCAGAGCAGTGTTGCTCAAACTGAGCTTCAGCACGCAGTAGTGGTTGGTGGAGCAGAGGAGCTCAGAACAGGGAAACAGATTCCCCTTGATCGCAGTTGCAGCTGAGACTTCGGCGCTACTATTGGCTCCTTCTTCATCACTTTTCTAATGGCCTGCTGGCTGCAGCATGAGGAGAAAGAAAGGGGCGGCTTGGCAGCAGTGTACGCCATCATTGTTGGAGCTTGTCCCTGTCTGCTGCCGCACCACCCACATCACGTGCCTGCACGATGATTCCGTACACTGTGTGTGGGCGGACCAGGAAGGTGGGGGCGGGCCAGATGACGGGAGAGGGCCCTGAACATCCCGCGCTGCTAGATGAGCCTGAGGTAAGCCGGACTGTGATGGCACCCGGCTCTTCGCTCTCTAATGGAATTGGAGGCAGAGGCCGGGAGAGGAGACTCACTTGTACTGCTGCAGCGTGACTTGGTGCAGGGGGAGCTGTAGCAGCCGCATCCCCAGCACCTACGATAGTTACGCCACTGACTCCGATTAAACAGCGGATCTCCGTGTGAGGGATTTACAGGCCCCTTGGCACATGTCGGGCCCTAGGCAACCGCTTAGGTTGTCTAGCAGTAAATCCGCCTCTGCCTAGATCACTGGTGTATGCCCTCAGTTGGGCAGGCCAGCAGGTTAAAGTTAATAGGTTGTGTGGAGGAGCGGTCCAGTCCCACACACGTAGCCACAACAGCTCCGAATTGGTAGGTAGGGATTGATGTACCTACAGTAAGCAGATAGGAATTTAAACGGACAGCATTCTTGTACAGTACTGTGTTATTGGACTGTTGTTTCCGTGCAGGGCAAAGGTTATTTATAGTTTGTGCACAGAGTTTGTGTTGCACCACATACACCTGAGCTAGTTTGAGGGCTATGGTAATGAAGCTAGTGTAGCGGATGCCCACTAGGTTAGCTTTCGGCCCTGCACGGCTGTTGTTTCTTTTTGCCTCCTTAAAAGGACCTGTAAGTGGAGAAGATCAGTGTACAAGATTGGCAGTGGTGAGCATCATCTGTGTCTGTCCGTGTCTTTGTCCGTCTGTCCTATGAACACCAGTTCAGTGGACCTTGCTCGGCCGTGCAAGGTCCAGCTACTCCTCAGCGCGTGAGTGCTGCATAGGTGAGAGTTGGGTTACTGAGGCTTTATGCTGATGATGATTTTCACCTAACGGGTAAAGGTCGTCGCCACCCCTGGATTATCCTCTCTTCCTTTGGAAAGAGTTAATAATCCTTCATTGGTTTCGTTTCCTTCCCTTGTGGGCTTCCGTCTGCTTCTGGAAGAGAGATCGCCGTGTCCGGGTCCGAGTGAAGGTTCCAGGTCCGTTGAAGGTTCCGTGACCTGAAGGTGACGTGAGGTAAGCAGCGAGACTACACCCAGGGCCGTTTCTTGGGGCAGGCGAGCAGTGCAACCGCACTGGGCGCCCACCACGGCACTAACTGTGGCTCCCTGCTTCCCCCTCCTATTTCTCCCCGAGTAACCAGCTCGGGGGGCGGAGTTTCACGGAATGACGCGGTTGCGTCGTTACGTCACGACGCAACCCCGTCCCTCTGCGAACCCCCCCCCGAGCGGAGTACCGAGGGGGATCCAAGCTAGGAAGAGGGAAAGGCCGGCGCGAGGAGCGACTGGTGAGGCGGGCCGAAGAGCGGTAATCGCCTTTGTAAGTATTCTCTCTCTCTCTCTCTCAATGTGTAAAATGGGGACACCTGCCATAATGTGTGAAATGGGGACTCTTGCCTGCCGTAGTGTGGGGATTTAATGTATTAAGGCCCTCATTCCGAGTTGATCGGTCGCAAGGCGAATTTAGCAGAGTTACACACGCTAAGCCGCCGCCTACTGGGAGTGTATCTTAGCATCTTAAAATTGCTACCGATGTATTCGCAATATTGCGATCACAAACTACTTAGCAGTTTTAGAGTAGCTCCACACTTACTCTGCCTGTGCGATCAGTTCAGTGCTTGTCGTTCCTGGTTTGACGTCACAAACACACCCAGCGTTCGCCCAACCACTCCCCCGTTTCTCCGGCCACTCCTGCGTTTTTTCCGGAAACGGTAGCGTTTTCAGCCACACGCCCATAAAACGCAGTGTTTCCGCCCAGTAACACCCATTTCCTGTCAATCACATTACGATCGCCAGAGCGATGAAAAAGCCGTGAGTAAAAATACTATCTTCATAGCAAAGATACTTGGCGCAGTCGCAGTGCGAATATTGCGCATGCGCACTAAGCGGAATTTCACTGCGATGCGATGAAAAATACCGAGCGAACGACTCGGAATGAGGGCCTAAGTGCATTGCGGTGTGTGCGTAATATGGTGCAGGGGGCATTACTGTGTGGGGATTAATATTGTAGAAATTTTTTTTTCCTGTGGTGGTCGTGTTCTGTTGGAGCAGGGTCAAAAACTGGATTGTGAGGTAGTCTTTTCAGACGAGGCCATGCCCATTTAAATGAGGCCACACCCATTTCGATGAGGCCACGCCCCCTTGCCGGGTGCACGCACACATTATTTTTTTTAATCTAGGGGTGTGGGGGGGGGACATTTTTTTATGTCATGGGGGGCGCATTTTTAAATCTTGCACTGGGAGCCAAATTGGCTAGAAACAGCCCTGACTACACCGCACGGCAGCAGGCACTGCACCCGTACCCCTCTCACAGAAGGATTTCTATTGCTGCGACAGTGCGACTGTTGATTATTAATAAACAGGTCCATTAGGGAAAATGAATGTGATGCATGTAATGGCAGATATTGAAACTGCTGACATTGGGGGTAATTCTGAGTTGATCGCAGCAGGAATTTTGTTAGCATTTGGGCAAAACCATGTGCACGGCAGGGGAGGCAGATATAACATGTGCAGAGAGAGTTAGATTTGGGTGGGTTATTTTGTTTCTGTGCAGGGTAAATACTGGCTGCTTTATTTTACACTGCAAATTAGATTGCAGATTGAACACACCACACCCAAATCTAACTCTCTCTGCACATGTTATATCTGCCTCCCCTGCAGTGCACATGGTTTTGCCCAACTGCTAACAAAATTCCTGCTGCGATCAACTTGGAATTACCCCCATTGTCAACTAAATAATATTATGAGCTAACACAGGGATTGAATGGGAATAAAAAGTGTCCATGAGCAAAAAATCTAAAAGTGGTGTCATGTAGGGCAACCCCAACACAATAGATGGTGGGGTGAGCAGAAAGTTAGTGATAGCAGTCGGGAAAGTCCATGTTGTTGCATGAAGCCTGGTCCTCATAAGATAAATAGTTCTTACTGAGTTCTCATCAGCAGTCATTTACAACTGTTCCCTGGTTGTGTAAAAGGAAAAATAATTCACATTGCCTCTGCCTATCTGTAAACAAAACATTTATGTTGCCCCAGCCATGGTGAAATGTACTGTAAGTAAGTCTAAGCAGGTATTATTCTTTGGTGACCTGAGGAAGTGTGTAGTGGGATACAGGAACTCATAGGGGTATATTCAATTGACGTCGAAAGCTGCCGTCTGTCGAAAAGACGGCAGTTTTCGACTTTTTTTAGGTCGGAAGGGGTTCCAACCTATTCAATATATTCGACAAGTCGAGGAATTCGACTTGTCGAAAAGCACGTGGATCGGCAGCAATTCCACTGATCCACGTGGAATTGCTGCCGATCCACGTGCTTGTGTCGAAGTTTTGGCCCCCTTTTCGACCATCTCAGTCCGACATAAAAAAAATGTCGGACTGAGATGTGGGAACCAGAGGAGGAGGGGGGGGGGGTTGGGACACAGCCGCGGGCATACAGGGGAGAGAAGCGCTACAGCACAGCACTGCAGCAGGATGTCTCACAGCCGTGCCGCTCACGACAGCATCCACCCGGCTCCAGCAAGTGAGGGAAGTCACACTTGCCTGAGCCGGGTGGACACTGCCGTGAGACGTCCTCCTACAGTGCTACTGTCCCCACTGGTCTCCCCGCGGCTCCCCCTTCCTCTCCTCCTCTGGGTCCCTCATCTCAATTTGACTATTAAAAGTCGAATTGAGATGAGATTGAGTAGGGGTTGTCGGATCCATTCTGACAAATGCATGTCGGAATGGATCCGACCCTAACTGAATATACCCCATAGAGACTGAAAGTTATTTGGCAAAGATGTCCAGAACTGACTTCCATATAGCAACAGATAAGCTCTCACATTTCTTCTATTTCGTAAGCTGAATGTATTTTTTTTTATTTTCTTTATTCAAGCAATGAGTGTAACAATTAAAAGCAAATATGAAGTAACAGAGTTTTCATCAGTCCATGGGGGTCATTCCGACCTGATCGCACGCTGCAGTTTTTCGCAGTGGTGCGATCGGGTCTGAACTTTGCATGCACCGTGACCGCAATGCACAGGTACGTCGCTGACCCAGCAACGGGAAAAACCAGGCAGCGTCGGACCTTATGAAGAAAGCGATCGCAGCGGCGACTGCAAGTTGATTGACAGCAAGAAGGCGTTTCTGGGTGGCAACTGACCATTTCTGGGAGTGCCATGGAAAACGCAGGCGTGTCCAGGCGTTTGCAGGGTGGGTGTCTGATGTCAATTCCGGGACCTGACAGGCTGAAGTGATTGCAGCGGCTGAGTAAGTTCAGACCTACTCAGAAACTGCACAAAAACTTTTTGCACAGCTCCCCTGCACAAGCAATCGCACACTTGCTATGCTAAAATACGCTCCCCCATAGGTGGCAACTATCTGATCGCACGGCTGCAAAAACTGCTACCGTGCGACCAACTCAGAATGACCCCCCCATGTTCTTCATAAAGAAATGTAATAACTTGGAGTATCATCAAATATACAATGAGTATACATAAAAGGTTGTAGAGGACACTGTACAGAGTTTCATAAATACAAGTGAAAAGCATAGAAGTTGTACACTATACAAATAGAAAGATTACAAAGCAATTAAAATTACATTGCTCAACTCCCCCTGAAATAACCTCCCTTGCCTCATGCAGAAGTGAAAGTTGCAGATCAATAGATTATTCACCATACGGTTAGTAGTGTTGAAAGAAAACTATATATCTGGGATTTATTGGCAGCAGATAGTGTCGCTGTGTAGCTTTGTTCAACTTTAATAACGTAATAATAATAATTTTATTTATATAGCCCTTTTCTTCCATGGGACTCATAGTCGCTTTACAGACCTCAGAAACATGATACATTGTAGAAGGATTTGTTATTACAAAAGTAGGAAAACATAGAGATAATAACATAGTAACATAGTAATTGAGGTTGAAAAGAGGCATTTTACCCATTGTGTTCAACCTGTATTAAGTTGTGATGACTCTACATACCCTATGAATAATGTTTTATGACTAGTTAACTACTATAACTCATATAATCCCTGGATTAACTATGTTGATATTTTAAATATTATAACCTTGGATATCATTTTCATTCAGAAATGTATCCATTCCTTTTTTAAATCCATTTACAGAGTCCGCTATTACCACCTTCCCTGGCAGGGAATTCCACATCCTGATTGCCCTAACAGTGAAGAACCCTTTCCTCCGTCGCGTTCGGACCTTTCTCTCCTCCAGCTGCAGCGAGTGCCAACGTGTCCTTAACTGTGTTCTTTTAATAAATAATTCCTCTGATAACTCTTTGTGATGTCCCTTTACATATTTGAAGATATTAATAATATCCCCTCTTAGACGCCTCTTTTCTAATGTATGCATATTCAACCTATTAAGCCTTTCCTCATAATCCAGTCCCTCTAGGCATTTAATCAATTTAGTAGCTCACCTTTGAACCCTTTTGAGTTCACCGATATCTTTTTTATACAGTGGTGCCCAAAACTGAACACAATATTCCAGGTGCGGATGTACCAATGCTTTATACAGCGGCAGGATTACATCCGAGTCCCTTGACTCAATTCCCCGTTTTATGCACGCTAGCACCTTACTTGCCTTCTTTACTGCGCTTTGACATTGTGTATGGTTATTAAGCCTATTATCAACGAGTACCACCAAATCTTTTTCCAAATCTGTTTTACCTAGTCGTTCCCCATTTAGTATGTAGGCTGCAAGTTTGTTTTTAGTCCCGAAATGCATAACCTTGCATTTGTCTGTATTGAACCTCATTTTCCATTTAGATGCCCAGAGTTCAAGTTTAGATAGATAATTCTGCAAGGACTCCACATCCAATTCCGAGTTAATTACCTTACACAGTTTAGTATCATCTGCAAAGATTGACACTGTGCTTTCCAGGCCTATTTCTAGGTCATTGATAAATATGTTGAACAGTAGCGGACCGAGTACGGACCCTTGTGGTATTCCGCTGACTACTGGGGACCGGGTTGAGGACTTCCCATTGACCACTACTCGCTGTACCCTGCTATCCAACCAGTTGCTTATCCATGTGCAAATAGTTATTCCTAGGCCAAGCTCCTTTAATTTGATGATCAGTCTCCTGTGAGGCACTGTATCGAAGGCTTTTGCAAAATCTAGGAAGACCACATCCACTGCTTTTCCCTGATCAAGATTATTGCTCACTTCCTCATAGAAGCTAATTAAGTTAGTCTGACATGACCTGTCCCTCACAAACCCATGCTGGTTTTTGATAATAATCCTAGTGGTCTGTAGATACTCCTGTATGCTGTCCCTTAGAATTCCTTCCAATATTTTCCCCACTATAGACGTCAAACTAACTGGTCTGTAGTTACCCGGAAGATTTTTGGATCCCTTTTTAAATAATGGCACTACCTCAGCTATACGCCAATCCTTCGGTACCATGCCTGATCTAATTGAACTATTGAAAATCAAGTATAGGGGTCGTGCTAGTTGTGAACTAAGCTCCATAAGAACCCTCGGGCGAAGTCCATCGGAACCAGGTGATTTATTAACCTTAATTTTGCTTAGTCTCTCTTGGATTACTTCTTCACTTAAACAAGTTTCTAACCATGGATCTTTACTGTCACAATTGTTATGCTCTACTCCCACCATCAGTTCTTCTCTGGTGAATACTGATGAAAAAAAATTGTTCAGTATTTCCGCTTTTATTTCTTCATCATTTATCAATTCTCCAAATTCATCTTTTAATGGATTCTCCTTTTACCGTTTATTTATTTAAACATTGTTTTAGGATTGGTTTTACTCACTATAGCAATTTGCTTTTCATTTTCCATTTTAGCTGCTCTTATTGCTTTTTTGCATTTCTTATTACAGTCCTTGTAATACTTGAAGCCCGCTTTTTTTTTTTATCCATTTCTGCCTTAACCTTCTTGTTAAGCCACATAGGCTTGAGTTTAATACCACATAGGCTTGAGTTAGTAAGCCCATGGGAATAAATTTATGAATATTGCTATCCAGCAACCCCTTTAAAACATCCCACATTTCCAAAGTATTCTTGTTATTAAACAAAATCTCCCACTCTATGTCGTTAAGTGCACATCTCAGCATACTGAAATTAGCCTTCCTAAAATTAAAAGTTTTGGTGGAACCCCTGTAGCTATGTTTCCTGAAACTGATGTCGAATGTGATCATATAGTGGTCACTGTTACCCAAGGTCTCCCCAACTTTAGTGTTTGATATAATATCCACATTATTAGTAATTACTAGATCCAAGGCAGCTTTACCCCTAGTTGGGTCCTCGACTAATTGAGACAAGTAGTGATCCTTTAACATATTTAAGAACCTGTTGCCCCTCATTTTAGTACATAACTCGTTACTCCAGTTTATATCCAGGTAATTAAAATCCCCAATCACAAGTGTGTCGCCCAATCCCACAGCCGTTTCGATTTATTGCAAGAGTTGTTCTTCCTCATGTATGCTAATATACGGCTGTTTGTAGCACGTGCCTGACTATTTTTTTTACATCAATACCCCCACTTGAGATTTCAACTCAGTGACTCCACATTATCACCAGTTTCCTCACAGATAACCTCCTTTAAGTATGGTTTCAGTGATGGTTTAACATAAAGACATACACCCCCTCCTCTTTTGCTTGCCCAGTCCTTCGTGAAAAGAGAATACCCCTCCAAGTTTACAACCCAGTCGTAAGAGTCGTCCCACCATGTTTCCGTAATACCTGTAATGTCGTACTCAGCCTTTGATGCTAACAATTCCAATTCCCCCATTTTACCTGCTAGACTTCTAGCGTTTGCAAGCATACATTTTAGTTTAGCGGTTCCTTTATTTGTTTTTTTTTTAAAGATATCCTATCCTTTGCTAGTGCATGCCTTGAGTTACTGATAGACTGTCCTTCTCGCTCCCACTCCAACCCCACCGTACTTAGTATTGCCACCTTACTTCTCTCTTTGATCAACCCAATATTCCTGTTAAATTTACCGCCCTGACATAAGTATTTTCACTTGTGTCCCGTACATCATTTTCTATAGGCTGTAAAGATGACACATAATTGTTATTAGTTAATGCTTTGGCAATACCTTTCTTGATACCTTTATTAGAACCCATGTAAATACCCTTACCGGCTGCACTTTCCCTTCCCCCTTCTCCACCCCCTTTTTTCAAACTACCACCATCCCTACTATTCTCACTGCATGACCCATAGTCTCTAGCTAAACCCTCCCCCCCTGGCTCCTAGTTTAAAAGCTCCTCCAACCTACTAATGATCCTTCCCCCCAGCACTGCAGCCCCTTCCTCATTCAGGTGCAATCCATCACGAGAAAAAAGATGGCACCTGACTGAGAAGTCCGCCCAGTGTTCCAAGAACACAAACCCCTCTTTCCTACACCAGTCCCTAAGCCACACATTTACCTCCCTAATCTCCCTCTGTCTCCCTGGGCTAGCGTGTGGCACTGGTAATATTTTGGAGAATATTACCTTAGATGTCCTTTTATTAAATTTCTGGCCTAAGTCCCTATAGTCTTTCTTAAGGACATCCCACCTACCATTAACTTTGTCGTTGGTGCCAACGTGCACCAAGACCGCCGGGTCTTTCCCAGCACCTCCCAATAATCTATCTACCCGATCCGCGATGTGCCGTACCCGAGCACCCGGGAGACAACAGACCATATGGCGATCATGATCCCGGTAGCAGATTGCCCTATCTGCCTTCCTGATGATAGAGTCCCCTACCACCACCATATGCCTGGGCGCCTCTCTAGCTTTCATCCCATCTGAGTCAGAGGGACCACTCCTCCGGTTGCTAGAGGGAGCAGTCTCCTACGACTCCGTCATTTCGTCTCTATCATTCACCGAATCTTCGTCCAATCAGGCAAATTCATCTGTTTATAAAAACTAACTCCCTATTACCTTCCGAAAGAACAATTAGAAAAATATAAAACTAACTAGCCAATACAATCAATACACAATAAGTAGGTAATTAATACTTATATGAGAGGAAACTCTCATGCGACACCGATACTCCTCCTTGCAGTTACTCCAGTCTTCTGCACCTCCTTTTCCCTCGGCTTCCAGCTCCTGCTTCGTCTGCAGACCTCACATACGCAGGCTGTGGCTTCAGTAGCACACACTCACTCCCAGTAGCAGCAGCCCGCACACACTTTCACTCCCCTGGCAGCACTCTCTCACTCACTCTCACCCTGCAGCAGCACTCTCACTCTTTCTTACCCCCAGCAGCGCACCCCCAGACACTCACCCAGCAGCAGCACTCACCTTTCCCTCTTCCTCACAGCAGTGCCCTCTCACTCACAAAATCCCACACACACACTCAAGCAGCACTGTAGTCAGCCCAGCAGCCTCACACTCACACTACAGCAGCAGCGACCCCCCCTGCTGGACTCTGCGCCCAGACTGCTCCCAGACGCTGCTCACACACTCAGACCGGCCACACACACACACACAGACCACAGCGGCAGCAGCAGCGATCCCCCACGGCCTGCTCACCGCTGCCCGCTCTGCTCCTCCTGCCGATCACCCGCTGCCCGCTTCGCCTGGCGCCGCCTCGCTGACTCCCGGTGAGGCTTCCTCCTCACTTCCGCTTCCGGCCCGTCAGCACCTCCTCCTCAGCACGTACGTCCGGGCTTGATCTGGAATCTTAACATTGGCAGTATTGCAGAAAGACACTGAAGAAAGGCAAAGTCCAAATAGCAATGGTAGCCGGAATGGAATCGGGATGTACTGGATCATTCAAAGTCACTGGAATGACTGAGCTCAGCACAGAGCTGTTACTTCCTGGATAGAGACTGTTGTACTGATTAGATAAGGCGTCTATTGATTTATTGTGATTACCTTTGCATAACCAATAAGCTAGCTTATCTTCTAAAATAAATGACACAGACACAATAAGACACGGACAACAACTGCGTAAGTTTTAAAAGGTCATCAATGTATTTATTAAGTGGAATGACCCTCCTGGTAAGGGATGGCAAGGAAAGCGCTTGATGACCAGCTCTCTCCAATTGATGTTATACAATAATGGCGGCGAATTAAACGCCCCAACTTTTATAATATGATGCAACTAAAACACCTCATCCGGCCAAAAGCATAACCTGCCCTGATAAGGCAAACACCACCCTTCACTATGGCATAGTGTGACCATTTCCTACGAAAATGTCCATAGTCCCCCCGTACGGGCAGAACTCACAAGCCGTCCTTGGAAAGGGTAGGTGCCCCTCAAAGACCATTTATGCCCCATGTAGCCGCTGGTCAAAAGCGCCTTCCCGACACTGCCAGGTTCTAACCCCATTGATAAATGGCCTAACAGAACCGCAGCCCGCCATCCAGCACCAAGAAGACTTCACACCGAAACTATTCCAAACAGAAAAAACAGTCTGAAGAAAAACCTCTAAACCTGCCATAGTCAAATGGAGCCCGTCCCACCTAAAATATAAAGGATTCTCAGGCAACAGCAATGGGTGTCGAACGGCAAAACCACCGTTAGCCCTAACAAACTTCAAAACTGCAAAATTAACCTTCTTATGGGCCTTGTATACGGCTATATGGCTGTTGGAACCCCTCCAATGCATTCTAGGAACAGTGTCAGACCACACCACACAAACATTGGGCCACCGGGACCGCAAAAGACACAAATCCTCCCTAACCTGAAGCATCAAATCAATACCTTTCCTCTGGCCAATGTTGTTACCCCCTAGGTGAACAATAACAATGTCTGGACAACCCCAGTACCGCTCTTTGTCAAAAAGCAACAACAAAAACCCAGACCACCGTAAACCCCTAACACCCAGCCACCGCACCATGCGAACACCTAACAATTCAGCGGCCCTAGCAGCTAAGGGGTGATGCTCCGCCCAACAAATGTAGGAATGGCCCACTACCCAAACCTGGGAAGATGAAAAATTATGAGCTGAAAAATAAAGTAACCTAATTGTTAGCATGCATGACAAGAAATCACAACGAGAAAAAACACAGACCCAAGTGAAGGCGAAAACTTTTAAAAAACCTCCGGTGGACAGCCAATTGTAATTAGTCCACTAACGGAGGAAAAAATAAGATTTTACTCACCGGTAAATCTATTTCTCATAGTCCGTAGTGGGGGCTGGTCCTGTGTAAGATTGCCCGGTCCAAGACTGATCAGCTGGGACGGGGCAAGTGGGTGTCAGTGAAGGCATTCCCTGAGGCCGCTTTATGCCCCTTATGTTTGTCAGAGGCTTATTTGCCCGCCAGGCCAGTGGCCGGTTCTCAATTTTTGCTGTACTCAAACTCTTTCCCTCTTACTTATTACCAGTTCACTGCCGTTTTTTAGAGTTGTTTGAAGCATTTAGGGTTTGATGTGGCGGACTATAGGACGCATTCCTTTCAGATTGGGACGGCTACTTGGGCCGCCACCAGCGGGCTTTCCCCGTCCGCCATCCAAGACATGGATTGGTGGAAGTTCACTGCTTATAAGTCTTATGTTCGTGTTGATAAGTTATAAATTGCAGCCATTGGCGTTCACCCAAAAACGTAGTTTTTTTGACAGTTTTGGAACGGTTAGCGTTCCGGAACTGGGGGTGTGAAGGAATTTTTTACATTTTCTCTGACGTCCTAAGTGGATGCTGGGACTCCGTAAGGACCATGGGGAATAGCGGCTCCGCAGGAGACTGGGCACAACTAAAGAAAGCTTTAGGACTACCTGGTGTGCACTGGCTCCTCCCACTATGACCCTCCTCCAGACCTCAGTTAGGATACTGTGCCCGGAAGAGCTGACACAATAAGGAAGGATTTTGAATCCCGGGTAAGACTCATACCAGCCACACCAATCACACCGTATAACTCGTGATACTATACCCAGTTAACAGTATGAAATATAACTGAGCCTCTCAACAGATGGCTCAACAATAACCCTTTAGTTAGGCAATAACTATATACAAGTATTGCAGACAATCCGCACTTGGGATGGGCGCCCAGCATCCACTACGGACTACGAGAAATAGATTTACCGGTGAGTAAAATCTTATTTTCTCTGACGTCCTAGTGGATGCTGGGACTCCGTAAGGACCATGGGGATTATACCAAAGCTCCCAAACGGGCGGGAGAGTGCGGATGACTCTGCAGCACCGAATGAGCAAACTCTAGGTCCTCCTCAGCCAGGGTATCAAACTTGTAGACTCTTGCAAAAGTGTTTGAACCCGACCAAGTAACAGCTCGGCAAATTTGTAAAGCCGAGACCTCTCAGGCAGCCGCCCAAGAAGAGCCCACTTTCCTCGTGAAATGGGCTTTTACAGATTTAGGGTGCGGCAGTCCAGCCGCAGAATGTGCAAGTTGAATCGTGCTACAGATCCAGCGAGCAATAGTCTGCTTAGAAGCAGGAGCACCCAGCTTGTTGGGTGCATACAGGATAAATAGCGAGTCAGTTTTCCTGACTCCAGCCGTCCTGGAAACATACATTTTTCAGGGCCCTGACTACGTCCAGCAACTTGGAATCCTCCAAGTCCCAAGTAGTCGCAGGCACCACAATAGGTTGGTTCACATGAAAAACTGATACCACCTTAGGAAGGAATTGGGAACGAGTCCTCAATTCCGCCCTATCCATATAAAAAATTCAGATAAGGGCTTTTGCATGACAAAGCCGCCAATTCTGATACACGCCTGGCCGATGCCAAGGCCAACAGCATGACCACTTTCCACGTGAGGTATTTTAGCTCCACGGATTTAAGTGGCTCAACATAATGCGACTTCAGGAAATCCAACACCACGATGAGATCCCACGGTGCCACTGGAGGCACAAACGGGGCTGACTATGCAGCACTCCCTTAACAAAAGTCTGAACTTCAGGCAGTGAAGCCAGTTCTATTTTTGGAAGAAAATCGATAGAGCCGAAATCTGGACCTTAATGGAACCCAATTTTAGGCCCATAGTCACCCCTGACTGTAGGAAGTGCAGAAATCGACCTAGCTGAAATTCCTCCGTTGGGGCCTTCCTGGCCTCACAGCACGCAACATATTTCCGCCATATGCGGTGATAATGGTTTGCGTTCACTTCTTTCATAGCTTTAATTAGCGTAGGGATAACGTCCTCCGGAATGCCCTTTTCCTTCAGGATCCGGCGTTCAACCGCCATGCCGCCAAACGCAGCCGCGGTACGTCTTGGAACAGACAGGCCCCCTGCTGCAGCAGGTCCTGTCTGAGCGGCAGAGGCCATGGGTCCTCTGAGATCATTTCTTGGAGTTCTGGGTACCAAACTCTTCTTGGCCAATCCGGAACAATGAGTATAGTTCTTACTCCTCTCCTTCTTATTATTCTCATTACCCTGGGTAAGAGAGGCAGAGAAGGGTACACATACACCGATTGGTACACCCACAGTGTTACCAGAGCGTCCACAGCTATCGCCTGAGGGTCCCTTGACCTGGCGCAATATCTTTGTAGCTTTTTGTTGAGGCGGGACGCCATCATGTCCACCTGTGGCCTTTCCCAACGGTGTACAATCATTTGGAAGACTTCTGGATGAAGTCCCCACTCTCCCGGGTGGAGGTCGTGTCTGCTGAGAAAGTCTGCTTCTCAGTTGTCCACTCCGGGAATGAACACTGCTGACAGTGCTAACACATGATTTTCCGCCCATCGGAGAATCCTTGTGGCTTCTGCCATCGCCATCCTGCTTCTTGTGCCGCCCTGTCGGTTTACATGAGCGACCGCCGTGATGTTGTCTGACTGGATCAGCACCGGCCGGTGTTGAAGCAGGGGCCTAGCCTGACTAAGGGCATTGTAAATGGCCCTTAGGTCCAGAATATTTATGTGTAGGGAAGTCTCCTGACTTTTCCATAGTCCTTGGAAGTTTCTTCCCTGTGTGACTGCCCCCCAGCCTCGAAGGCTGGCATCCGTGGTCACCAGGACCCAGTCCTGTATGCTGCAGCCACCACAACAGCGACACCCTGGCCCTTGGAGACCGGGTTATCCGCCGATGTATCTGAAGATGCGACCCGGACCACTTGTCCAACAGATCCCACTGGAAGATCCTTGCATGGGACCTGGCGAATGGAATTTCTTTGTAAGAAGCTACCATCTTTCCCAGGGCTCGCGTGCATTGATGCACCGACACCTGGATTTGTATTAGGAGGTCTCTGTCTAGAGACGACAACTCCTTGGACTTCTCCTCCGGGAGAAACCCTTTTTATCCTGTTCTGTGTCCAGAACCATACCCAGGAACAGTAGACGCGTCGTAGGAACCAGCTGCGACTTTGGAATATTCAGAATCCAGCCGTGCTGTTGTAGCACTTCCCGAGATAGTGCTACTCCGACGAACAACTGCTCCCTGGACCTCGCCTTTATAAGGAGATCGTCCAAGTACGGGATAATTATTTCGGCCATTACCTTGGTAAATACCCTCGGTGTCGGGGACAGACCAACGGCAACGTCTGGAATTGGTAATGACAATCCTGTACCACAATTTTGAGGTACTCCTGGTGAAGAGGGTAAATAGGGACATGCAGGTAAGCATCCTTGATGTCCAGTGATACCATGAAATTCTCCAGGCTTGCAATAATCGCCCTGAGCGATTCCATTTTGAACTTGAACCTTCGTATATAAGTGTTCAAGGATTTCAATTTTAGAATGGGTCTCACCGAACCGTCTGGTTTCGGTACCACAACATTTTGGAATAGTAACCCCGGCCTTGTTGAAGGAGGGGTACCTTGAGTTCACCTGCTGGAAGTACAGCTTGTGAATTGCCGCCAGTACTACCTCCCTTTCTCCGAGGGCAGCAGGCAAGGCTGATGTGAGGTAACGGCGAGGGGGAGTCGCCTCGAACTCCAGCCTGTATCCCTGTGATACTACTTGCAGAACCTAGGGATCCACCTGTGGGCAAGCCCACTGGTCCCTGAAGTTCCCGAGACGCGCCCCCACCGCACCTGTCTCCACCTGTGGAGCCCCAGCGTCATGCTGTGGACTCAGAGGAAGCGGGGGAAGATTTTTGATCCTGGGAACCGGCTGTCTGGTGCAGCTTTTTCCTTCTTCCCTTGTCTCTGTGCAGAAAGGAAGCGCCTTTGACCCGCTTGCTTTTCTGAAGCCGAAAGGACTGTACCTGAAAATACGGTGCTTTCTTAGGCTGTGAGGAAACCTGAGGTAAAAATGTTTCTTCCCAGCTGTTGCTGTGGATACGAGGTCCCAGAGACCATCCCCACACAATTCCTCACCCTTATAAGGCAGAATCTCCATGTGCCTTTTAAAAGCCGCATCACCTGTCCACTGCCGGGTCTCTAATACCCTCCTGGCAGAATGGACATTGCATTAATTCTGGATGCCAGCCGGCAAATATCCCTCTGTGCATCCTTCATATATAAAACCACGTCTTTAATATGCTCTATGTTAGCAAAATATTATCCCTGTCTTGGGTATTAATATTATCTGACAGGGTATCAGACCACGCTGCAGCAGCACTATTTATGCTGAGGCAAATGCAGGTCTCAGTATAGTACCTGAGTGTGTATATACAGACTTCAGGATAGCCTCCTGCTTTTTATCTGCAGGCTCCTTCAAAGTGGCCGTATCCCAAGACGGCAGTGCCACCTTTTTGACAAACGTGTGAGCGCCTTATCCACCCTAGGGGATATCTCCCAACGTGACCTATCCTCTGGCGGGAAAGGGTACGCCAGCAGTAACTTTTTAGAAATTACCATTTTCTTATCGGGGGAACCCACGCTCTTTAGACACTTCATTCACTCATCTGATGGGGGAACAAAACACTGGCTGCTTTTTCTCCAAAAAAATAAAACCCCTTTTATGTGGTACTTGGGTTCATGTCAGAAATGTGTAACACATTTTTTATTGCCGAGATCATGCAACGGATGTTCCTAGTGGATTGTGTATATGTCTCAACCTCGTCGACACTGGAGTCAGACTCCGTGCCGACATCTGTGTCTGCCATCTGAGGTAACGGGCGTTTTTTTGAGCCCCTGATGGCCTCTGAGACGCCTGGGCAGGCGCGGGCTGAGAAGCCGGTTGTCCCACAGCTGTTACGTCATCCAGCCTTTTATGTAAGGAGTTGACATTGTCGGTTAATACCTTCCACCTATCCATCCACTCTGGTGTCGGCCCCACAGGGGGCGACATCCCATTTATCGGCCTCTGCTCCGCCTCCACGTAACCTTCCTCATCCAACATGTCGACACAGCCGTACCGACACACCGCACACACACAGGGAATGCTCTGACTGAGGACAGGACCCCACAAAGTCCTTTGGGGAGACAGAGAGAGAGTATGCCAGCACACACCAGAGCGCTATATAATGCAGGGATTAACACTATAACTGAGTGATTTTCCCCCCAATAGCTGCTTGTATACACATATTGCGCCTAAATTTAGTGCTCCCCCTCTCTTTTTAACCCTTTGAGCCTGAAAACTACAGGGGAGAGCCTGGGGAGCTATCTTCCAGCTGCACTGTGAAGATAAAATGGCGCCAGTGTGCTGAGGGAGATAGCCCCGCCCCTTTTTCGGCGGACTTTTCTCCCGCTTTTTCATGGATTCTGGCAGGGGTAATTTATCACATATATAGCCCTGGGACTATATATTGTGATGATTTGCCAGCCAAGGTGTATTATATTGCCCTCAGGGCGCCCCCCCCCCCAGTGCACCCATCAGTGACCGGAGTGTGAGGTGTGCATGAGGAGCAATGGCGCACAGCTGCAGTGCTGTGCGCTACCTTGTTGAAGACAGAAGTCTTCTTCCGCCGATTTTCCGGAACACTTCTTGCTTCTGGCTCTGTAAGGGGGCCGGCGGCGCGGCTCCGGGACCGAACATCAAGGTCGGGTCCTCCGGTCGATCCCTCTGGAGCTAATGGTATCCAGTAGCCTAAGAAGCCCAAGCTACCACCAGTTAGGTAGGTTCGCTTCTTCTCCCCTTAGTCCCTCGCTGCAGTGAGTCTGTTGCCAGCAGATCTCACTGTAAAATAAAAAACCTAAAATATACTTTCTTTCTAGGAGCTCAGGAGAGACCCTAGTGTGCATCCAGCTCAGCCGGCACAAGATTCTAACTGAGGTATGGAGGAGGGTCATTGTGGGAGGAGCCAGTGCACACCAGGTAGTCCTAAAGCTTTCTTTAGTTGTGCCCAGTCTCCTGCGGAGCCGCTATTCCCCATAGTCCTTACGGAGTCCCAGCATCCACTTAGGACGTCAGAGAAAATTTAAAAAATTCCTTCACACCCCCAGTTCCGGAACGCTAACCGTTCCAAAACTGTCAAAAAAACTACGTTTTTGGGTGAACGCCAATGGCTGCAATTTATAACTTATCAACACGAACATAAGACTTATAAGCAGTGAACTTCCACCAACCCATGTCTTGGATGGCGGACGGGGAAAGCCCGCTGTTGGCGGCCCAAGTAGCCGTCCCAATCTGAAAGGAATGCGTCCTATAGTCCGCCACATCAAGCCCTAAATGCTTCAAACAACTCTAAAAAACGGCAGTGAACTGGTAATAAGTAAGAGGGAAAGAGTTTGAGTACAGCAAAAATTGAGAACCGGCCACTGGCCTGGCGGGCAAATAAGCCTCTGACAAACATAAGGGGCATAAAGCGGCCTCAGGGAATGCCTTCACTGACACCCACTTGCCCCGTCCCAGCTGATCAGTCTTGGACCGGGCAATCTTACACAGGACCAGCCCGTCCTGGCATACCACGTCCGTAAAGAGAAGCTCAGTGTCAGTGGAAAACTATTTAACGGCCACCAGTTTACAAATCCGAGAAGCACCAAAAAAGGCAAATGAAAATGCCACTCGAACAGAGATACCTCCAAATCGTTTCCTGTCACTGCAGAAAGCGCAGCCAACAATTCGCGCAACAAACGCAGGTCAACGGGCCTGCGGGTATCAGCAACCAAAGGGGTCTCCTTGGCCCACCCTCTCAGCGCTTTATCTAGGATGAACGACCTCGTGGGGTCAACTGTCCCTAGCAACCTAGCGTGAAAGGATAAACCCGCTATAGATTTGGACATAGCCACCTTAGATTTGCCCTGCGAGTAATGGCCCCACACGTACTCAAGGAAGCAATCCTCAACAGACTTTGCCAGCAACTAAGTGAGAAGTCTGGTAGGATTTCCAATCCCTCTAGGCTGCTGAGTAGGCCCACGAGGTAGAAGATGCTAAGGACTTCACGACCAACACCCTCAGGCCTGTTCTACAATTTACCAGACAGAATGTGGACAAGTTAGACCAAGAGCCGAAGCTCCCGAGGCTAACTCCCGAAATCTCCGGAAGTTGAAACGCGATAAAGCATCTGCGATATCATTGTCAACACCGGGGAAGTGCCTGTCCGTGAAGCTGATGTAAAATCGCAAGCATGTCAGAACCGGATGGCGCAGCAAACGCAAAGCCTGAGGGGAGGAGGACTGTTAATTATTAACTGCATGAACCACTCCCAAATTGTTGCACAAAAAATGATCGTATGATTAGCCAATCGAGGTGACCACAAATCGACTGCCACAATGATTGGGAACAATTCGAGCAACAGCAAATTCGCAGTGAAACCTTGTGCCACCCATGACTGGGTCCAAGGAACGACACACCACTTGCCTTGGGAAAAGGCACCAAAACCTGAGGAACCCGCAGCATAGGTAAAGAGCTGCAGGTGGGGGCTGGATACCGGGGGAAGGGGACATAACAACTCCCTATTAAAGTGCTCCAAAAATGACGTCCAGGTTCTAAGGTTGTGCTTAATTTCCCAGGACAGGCGAATGGTGTGATGCGGTCTGGACACCCCAGCTGTGGCCCTCTCCAATTTGTGGCAAAAGACCCTGCCCATCGGTATGATCCAACATGCGAAATTGAAGGAACCCAAAAGGGACTGAACCTGACGGAGCCTGACCCTAGTCCTGCCCAAACAATCCCCAATTAAAATCAACAGTTTATGGATCTTGTCACCGGGAATACGACAACAACCCACAGCCGTGTCGAGTTCGATACCGAGATAAGAAAGGCAAACTCTCAAACAACACGGACGCAGACCACAATACCTGAAGTCAAACCTCGCTATCTCTGGGGCCTATAAAGAGAAAATCGTCTAAATAGTGAGCAATACCAGTGTGACCCGTGCTCTCCTGGACACACCAGTGCAAAAGACTACTGAATTTCTCGAAATAGGCACAAGAAATAGAACACCCCATGGGCAGGCACCTGTCAATGTAATAGGACCCATCCAACCTAACACCCATGAACCGAAATGAACCCGGATGCAAAGAGAGAAGCCGGAAAGCCGACTCAATGTCAAGCTTAGCCAGCAAGGCATGTTCACCAAATCCCTGAACCAGCTTAAGAGCTTCGTTGAAGAGTTGATAACGCACCCTGCATCACTCAGCAGGAATGGCGTAATTAACGGAACCGCCGCGTTGGTAAGACAAATGCTGGATCAAATGGAACTTGCCCGGAACCTTCTTGGGCACTACCCCTAAAGGGGAGATGCACAATCAGGCAAGGGTACACAGGAAAAAGGGCCGCACATCCAGCCCAATTTCACCTCCGCGTCCACCTTCTGTCTAACCACGTGCGGCGAATCCAGAGCAGACTGTAAATTCCTGCGGGACAGTACCAAAACTGAGTCGGGATGGGTAACTTGAAACCGAAACGAAAACTATCAAGTAAAAACCCGGAATCATCAGAATTTGGGTAACGCGCCAGCCATTTCTACAGCTCCGGCACGAGTATGGGTGAAGGGGCTTTACTGAGCACTAGTGGTGGGGTCCCCGTGATAGGCGCAGCGACTGCCGGGAGTGGACTTACAGTCCTTTGCAGGGTGGGCTGCTCCGCAAATTTGACAGGAGTGGCGAAAACGGCATTTCGCCCCCCTGTCGCACTTGGAGTCATTAAACGCAAAACATTTACCCTTACCTAAGGAGCCTGCATCCTTCCTGCCACCAGAAAAACCTTTTTGAAAGGGGCCTCAACCTGTTGCCTGTCCTGGTTGGTGACCTCCAACCATACCTCCACATCCTTACAACCGAGAGGCATGACCTTGGTCCGTCATGTTTTTCCCTGAACTTGGTATCGTACAGCCACCAAACGTAACCCTTATACTTTATGAGGGTTTCGTTAACCAAAAACAAATACCTGACAACGTTCTTGTATTCCCCCGGCCTAGTGTTCTAATAGTAGCAGACCTAAAAAATCAAGAAACCACGCAACCATAGTTGCGAAAAGGAATTTTCACTGGCAGCCCCTGCCTTCTTAGCCTCAGCATGAGCTTTCTTCACCTCCACTGTGATAGTAAAGACGTCGACGAATTTACCCTTGTTAATCCTATCTTTAAAACTCTTCCTCAAGCCCCTAGTGACCGCCGTGTTAGCACAATGTATCATGTCTGAGAAACCGAGTTTAATGGTAAGAACTTACCTTTGTTAAAACTCTTTCTGCGAGGTACACTGGGCTCCACAAGTCTGGACAATGGGGTGTAGATTAGGATCTTGATCCGAAGCACCAACAGACTCAAAGCTTTGACTGTTCCCAGAATGCACAGCGCCGCCTCCTATATCACCCCGCCTCCCAGCACAGGAGCTCAGTTTTAGTTAACCAGCCCAATGCAGTAGCAGGAAAAGAGACGACAACGGTTAGTAGCCACATATACCACACTCTCATGACAAGAGAAGTGTCAGCGGCTAATGCCATATCAACCCAAAGAAGCTAAATGCGTCAGGGTGGGCGTCTTGTGGACCCCAGTGTACCTCGCAGAAAGAGTTTTAACAAAGGTAAGTTCTTACCATAAAACTCGTTTTCTGCTGCGGGGTACACTGGGCTCCACAAGTCTGGACAATGGGGATGTCCTAAAGCAGTTCCTTATGGGAGGGGACACACTGTAGCGGGCACAAGAACCCGGCGTCCAAAGGAAGCATCCTGGGAAGCGGCAGTATCGAAGGCATAGAACCTTATGAACGTGTTCCCGGAGAACCACGTAGCCGCCTTGCACAATTGATCAAGGGTCGCACCACGGTGGGCTGTCCAAGAAGGTCCAACAGACCGAGTAGAATGGGCCGTAATGTGAGCAGGAGCTGACAGACCAGCCTTCACATAAGCATGTGCAATCACCATTCTAATCCATCTGGCCAGGGTCTGCTTGTGAGCAGGCCAGCCCCGTTTGTGAAATCCAAACAAAACAAAGATAGAATCAGATTTTCGAATAGAAGCAGTTCTCTTCACATAGATACGGAGAGCCCGTACCACATCCAAAGACCGCTATTTGGGAGACAAATCAGGAGAGACAAAGGCTGGAACCACAATCTCCTGATTAAGGTGGAACGAAGAAACCACCTTAGGTAAAAATCCGGGACGAGTCCTAAGAACCGCCCGGTCATGGTGAAAAATCAGATATGGGTAACTACAAGACAAGGCACCCAGATCTGACACTCTTCTAGCAGAGGCAATAGCCAGCAAGAACACCACCTTAAGGTCAGCTGAACCAAGAGGTTCAAATGGAGGCTCCTGCAACGCCTCCAAAACCACGACAAGTCCCAAGGAGCCACATACGGGACATAGGGAGGTTGGATACGCAACACACCCTGAGTGAAAGTATGAACATCAGGTAAAATCGCAATTTTTCTCTGAAACCACACCGACAAGGCAGAAATATGAACCTTGAGGGAGGCCAGACGCAGTCCTAAATCTAGGCCCTGCTGCAGAAAAGCCAAAAGTTTGGCTGTACTAAACTTGGAAGCGTCATAATTGTTAGATGCGCACCAAAGTATGAATGCCAAACCCTATGGTAAATCTGAGCAGAAGCCGGTTTCCGGGCCCGCAACATAGTTTTAATGACCTCTTCAGAAAAGTCCTTAGCCTTCAAGATGGAAGCTTCAAGAGCCACGCCGTCAAAGATAGCCGGGCTAGGTCCTGGTAGACACAAGGGCCCTGAACGAGGAGGTCTGGGCGTTGTGGAAGTAGAAGTGGACGCTCTGACGATAGGCCTTGCAGGTTTGAGAACCACTGCCGTCTGGGCCACGCCGGAGCTATGAGAAGCAGATTTCCTTTTTCTTGCTTGAACTTCCGAATTACCCTGGGCAGGAGTGACACCGGAGGGAACACGTACGGCAGCCGAAACCTCCACGGCACCGCCAGCACATCCACGAATGCTGCTTGAGGATCCCTTGTCCTTGTGATTGTGTCGAGACTCCATCAGATCCACATCTGGAAGACCCCACCTTTCCACGAGGAGTTGAAACACTTCTGGATGGAGGCCCCACTTGCCGGCATGCACGTCCTGACGACTGAGAAAGTCCGCTTCCCAATTCAGGACTCCCGGAATGAATATTGCCGATATTGCCGGTAGATGGCGTTCTGCCCACTGTAGAATCCGTGAGGCTTCCTTCATTGCCAAACGGCTTCGAGTGCCACCTTGATGATTTATGTAAGCCACTGTGGTGGCGTTGTCCGACTGTACTTGAACAGGACGGTTCTGAATTAAATGCTGGGCCAGGTTCAACGCATTGAAGACCGCCCGCAACTCCAGAATGTCGATCGAGAGGAGAGATTCCTCCTTGGTCCACCGACCCTGTAAGGAGTGCTGCTCCAGCACCGCACCCCAACCTCTTAGACTGGCATCTGTCGTCAACAGGACCCAGTTGGATATCCAGAAGGGACGGCCCCTGCACAATTGTTGGTCCTGGAGCCACCAGAGCAGCGACAGACGGACCTCCGGAGTCAATGAGATCATGTGAGACCTGATCCGGTGAGGCAGGCCGTCCCACTTGGCTGGAGGGGGCGAGAATGGAATTGAGCATACTCCACCATGTCGAATGCTGACACCATGAGGCCCAGCACCTGCATAGCCGAATGTATCGACACTTGCGGACGAGAAAGGAAGCAACGAATCCTGTCCTGAAGCTTCAGGACTTTCTCCTGAGACAAGAACAACCTCTGGTTGTGAGTGTCTAACAGCGCTCCCAGGTGCACCATGCTCTGAGCAGGGACCAGGAAGGATTTCTTCCAGTTGATGAGCCACCCGTGGGCTTTTAGAAACTGGACCGTCATATCCAGATGACACAGGAGAAGATCTGGGGAATTTGCCAGGATTAACAAGTCGTCCAGATACGGCAGTATCCTGACCCCTTGACGGTGGAGTACCACCGTCATCACCGCCATAACTTTGGTGAAGACTCGCGGAGCCGTTGTTAAACCAAAAATGTAACGCCCGAAACTGGTAATGGATGTTGCCAATAGCAAACCTCAGGTATTGTTGATGTGACAGTGCTATAGGAATATGCAGGTAAGCATCCTGTATGTCCAAGGAGACCATGTAGTCCACAGGTTCCAAGGCCAGAACTATAGAGCGAAGGGTTTCCATACGGAACTTGGAAATCTTCACAAACCTGTTCAATGCCTTGAGGTTGAGAATGGGCCGGGAGGACCCATTCGGTTTCGGGACTAGAAACAGCGGAGAATAGTACCCCTGGCCCCTCTGAGCAAGAGTCACCTGTACTACGACTCCTGTATCCAGGAGGGTCTGTACCACAGAGTGTAGAGTTTTTGCCTTTGTCCGGTCCAAAGGGACGTCTGTCTGGCAAAATCGATGAGGGGGTCGGTTTTTGAAGGCAATGGCGTAACCTCGAGTGACGACTTCCCGTACCTAGGCATCTGAAGTGGTCTTCAACCATTCCTGGGTATACCCTAGAAGCAGGCCTCCCAGGGGGAGGCCCGCCCCGTCATGCGGCAGGCTTATCGTCTTGGCAGTTGGCTGACGGGCAGCCCAGGCTCTCTTGGGCTTCGGCTTACCAGGTTTGGAAGTGCGGGCCTGCTTATGGTACGCCTGACCTTTTGCTTTACCTGAAGGACGAAAGGGTCGAAAGGACGTACCTTTAGTCTTCGACACAGAAGGAGCGGTATTAGGTAGACAGGCAGTTTTGGCAGTAGCCAAGTCAGCCACTATCTTATTTAAGTCCTCCCCAAAAAGAATATCTCCCTTGAAAGGGAGTACCTCCAGGGTTTTTCTAGAGCCAAGATCCACAGACCAGGATCTCAGCCACAATATCCTGCGAGCCAGGACTGACTTAGTAGAGGCCTTGGCTGCCAGGATACCGACATCAGAAGCCGCCTCTTTAATATATCGAGAAGCTGTGACAATATATGACAAGCATTGTCTAGCATGGTCAGAGGAGATTTTAGCTTCTAACTCCAAGGCCCATGCTTCAATAGCCTCAGCAGCCCATGAAGCTGCAATAGTAGGCCTTTGTGCATCACCCGTGAGGGTCTAAATCGCTTTTAGACAACCCTCCACACGTTTATCCGTAGGCTCTTTCAGAGACATGACAGTAGTGACAGGTAGAGCTGAGGAAACCACCATCCTAGCCACATGTGAGTCCACTGGAGGAGGTTTTTCCCAATTCTTAGACAGCTCTGGCGCGAGGGGATAGCGAGCCAGCATCCTTTTTTGAGGCACAAACTTCGTACCCGGGTTTTCTCAGTGTTCCTGACGTATATCCACTAGGTGATCAGAGTGAGGTAAAACCTGTTTAACCACCTTCTGACGCTTGAACCTATCTGGTTTCTTAGGAAGCACGGATGGCTCTGGATCATCCGTAAACTGCAGTATTAACTTAACAGCCTCCAAAAGGTCAGGAACATCCACATGTAAACTACCCTCCCCATCAGCCGTATCTGAGTCAGAACCTGTGGGGTCAGTGTTAGTGCCGTCCTCATCAGACGAGGTGTCAGTGACAGCAGTGGATTGTGAGGAGACGACCGCTCGCTTAGAGGACCTCTTGGACTTAGGCGAGCGTTGGTCAGACTTTTTAGTAGTCAAGGACTGGTTCAACTTCTTTAATTGAGCAGATAAATCATCCGCCCATGGCAGGTTAGCTGCAGGGCCCACATACGGTTGTACCGGCATTGGGGGTCCCATAGGAGGTGTTAGTTTATGAACTAGCGTATGCAGAAGCGTGGAAAAAGCGGCCCACGGTGGGTCAGTATGTGCCTCCGTTGCCACAGTCCGACTGGGGGGCAAGGAGCCCCCAGAACCAGAGCCCACAGCTGCTATATTCTCCACATATGTGCCTGTGGCTTCAGCAACACCAGCAGTGTGTTCAGCCCCAGAACCGTTACCCTCAGAAGCAGACATGATATAACTTGCAGTATGAGGTAACACAGTACAATTATCAGCAGCACAATGGGGGTAATTCTGAGTTGATCGCAGCAGGATTTTTGTTAGCAGTTGGGCAAAACCATGTGCACTGCAGGGAAGGCAGATATAACATGTGCAGAGAGAGTTAGATTTGGGTGGGTTATTTTGTTTCTGTGCAGGGTAAATACTGGCTGCTTTATTTTACACCCGGACCGCGGCATAACGGGCAGGAAAACCACAGGTAGACACCTAAGGTGGGCAGTGGAAAGGACAGATACTGGCTGCTTTATTTTACACCTGGACCGCGGCATAACGGGCAGGAAAACCACAGGTAGACACCTAAGGTGGGCAGTGGAAAGGACAGATAAGGGAAGGAAACCCACAGAGAAGGTAACAGAAGGGGACAGAGAGAAAGGCAAGGGACAGGTGACAGAGGCAAGGGGACAGAGAGAATGGCAAGGACAGAAAAAAGAAGACAGAGGGAGACCGCTTATCTGTTCGTTTCCATGCACTCAAAAGGAAGTGCTGCTGCTGTCTCCCTATATATATATACCCCTCCTATGTTTCCTCCCCTACCTACCCTGATAGGCTAAGACAAACACAAACCAAACCCTTCAAGGGTGAGGCTAATCTCAACTAGCAAAAGCTCTATCATTAACCCATCACAAACCAAAGACTCCTTATATAATTTCGTGCCTATACAGCCCTCATTTACTCTTAAAAACAATGGAAGCCTAGAACACACAAAAAGCATATTGCACGGTTGGGGAAAACATTTTGGGTAATAACTTCCACAGGTTATATATTCCACTCATGATAGGTACCAGATGAGGCAGCCACTGTGAGCGCACTACATAGAATTACCCTGGGTGGAATAGTCTACCCCTAGAGGAGATGACACAAAATGGGTAGTTGTAGCGACCTAACACTAGGAGTAGGGTCCCAACATAGGGGGTAATGCAGACCTGATCACTAGGCAGCGATTTTTGCTGCCCTGCGATCAGATAGTCGCCGCCTACAGGGAGTGGGAGAATTCGCTGTGTATGTGTGCGATCACATGTGTAGCAGAGTTGCACAAACTGATTTTGTGCAGTCTCTGCTCAGCCCAGGACTTTCTCTGCTGCTGTAATTGTTTGCTGCTGATCGAGGCCAGAGCTGACATCAGACACCCTCCCTGAAAACGCCTGATCCCGCCTGCGCTTTTCCGGACACTCCCATTGCCACCCCCAATGGCTTCTTCCTTTTAATCACCTTGCGATCGCCCGTGCGATCACTTTTTTCGCACTATCCCGTCTATAGGCACCGATGCCCGGTGCTGCAGGCCGTCGCGCCTGCGCATTGCGGTGCATACGCATGCGCAGTTCAGATCTGATCACCCACTGTGCGTAAACGCACAGCAGCGATCAGGTCTGAATTACCCCCATAACCATCAGGTCCATGTATTTTTCATCCCTTCCACAAGCGTACCAGATGAGGCAACCATGTTGGGCGCACTACGAAGGTACATTGTTGGAGATAAGCCATACAAGGAGGACCCAAAGCATACATAAGAAAACAGACACATGTGGCAATATGATATACTCTGTATGAATAGATCCACATGAATCCATCCTGCCCACAGAGGGTGCACTTCAGTAGATATATAGCATACAGGCACAGCATACAGTGGTACAAAGCTGGGAACTGTAAATACAGCAAACAGTGATGCAGTTCGGGTAAAATATGTAGTGGAACCACATTCCTACTTATGGAGAGTGCAGGGGCACGGATGGCAAGAGCATGGTCGCCTGGCGTGGTGGAGGCAGTCAGTAAGTACGTTCAGTATAAAGTCCAGAATTTACCAGTGCCGAGCATGGTCCAAGGGTGATGGTGGTGTTCTGGGCAGCAGGGTGCAGTGTGGTTGGGTCAAGGCTGAGCATGATGGTGGCATCAGATGTAGCTGCTGTGGCCATTGCTTGATAGCTATAGGGGACCGCCAGTGATTGAACAGGTGGAGTGGCCATGGTGAGGTGGGGGCAGCAGGGGGGATACCATGACGATTCCCTTCCTCCCGACACGGTGACTAGCACCTGATGCATGTGGGGGTGCAAGATGGTGACTGCGGGCAGGTCTCAGCGCTCCCCCCCTCTCCTCCCGAGCAGGTGGCAGCAGTCCAGGCCAGGACACAGGCTGGGCGCCCGAGGCTCTGGGGTCTGGGCAGAAGTTGGAGTGGTGAACCCGGAGCATAGCCAGGCCACCAGCTGCACATGAAGTGTCAGGGGGACACATCCTGGTCTAAGGAGTCGCAAGAGGTGCCGGCGCACAACAAGATGGTGCCGTCAGAGGGGCACCATATGGAGCTGGAGTACAGGGCAGCCATCAGGAGAGGAGGACCCGGAGGCCACGGGGAGAATCTGCGCAATGCCGGGGCTGAAAAGATGAGGCAGTGTGCCGGGAGAGCAGCAGTGAAGAAACGGTGCTGCCGGCTTTAGGCAGGGGCCAGGGCATGGCAGTCAGTGCACGATCCGCCGAGTCACAGCAGTGGGTGGAGTTGGCCCCAATCATCACAGCTGGGCGCAGCGAGCGGCAGTTGACGCGGCACGGGGGCCTCTCTGGGGGTGGACGGAAGGCTGGACCCAAGGAGAGGGCCCTGGACACATTCAATTAGGTCAGCAGCCGGAAGTGTTCACCTCCCTTTCTAGTGTTGTCCTCACCCGATCCATTCTGAAGAGAAAAAATGGCTTAGCATTAAAAAGGGACACGGGTGGTGGTAGTGGTGGTGGTAGGGAGGTGTTTCAGTGTAATTCTGACAAGGACTGGAGATATGTTTTGGGTTATTTGTGTATTGCATGATACTGCAAAATTCTGTGGTAGCCCGTTTTTTCAGGGTGCAAGTAGCCAGGGACGGATTAAGGGCCACCGGCCCGGGGTTGAAAATCTTCAAGGACCTATACTGAGAAGGGGAGGGGCTGTGACTAGGGCTGTGTGAGTGATGCCAGAGCTACAGAGCTACGTGGGTGTGTACGCCCCCTATACCATCAGCCCCAATGTTTCTCTAAATATGTAAAAATAGAAACATTTCTGAATTTTGTGGAAAAAACTACAAATTAATATTCATAATTTATGTCTGACTGTGTGACCAGTTAGGTAGCTGGTCATCATCATGCTGCCATACCAAGAATTGTATTTTTTTTTTTTGATCCTGCATTGAGTGTTATTTAGCAAATCACCAAGTTGGTCCAAAAACGTGTCTCTCCCTCAAAGAAGTTAGCACTGTTCTGCAATATATGTGCTTAGCATTATACAGATGTGTCCTCACAGAAAGGGACGGCGCTACGTGCTCAGAGAGTACTGCAAAGCAGGGAGGTGCTGGGTTGGAGAGGTGCTCTCCCTGCTCTTCTACTTTGCTGATGTGCACTGTTGTTGCCGGCTGCCGCATTTTACGCCTGTCAAACTGTATGACAGGCAGCTGTGCTGGCAGCATGAAGAGCAGCTGCTGCTGATAGCTTTTGGTGATTGTGTCCTTGGCGCTGGCCAGGGCTGGCCCGCCTGTTATGCGGGGTACGCGCAAGAGTAAGGCGCCACAGTGTGGAGGGCATCGGCAGCCTAGACCACGCTCCCTGCCCATGCTGAATACCGCCAGCTCCTATGCTGTGTGTGAAGGGGATGCTTGTGGAGGCACGTGTATTGTGTTGGTGCAGACAATAGACTTCATTGGTGACAGTGGGGCAGCAGTGTTACAGTGCCAGCGCTGGTGATCCAGGACTTTCGCTGAGTGGCGACCCGCGGCGTCTGAAAGTGGGCTCGCGGACAGGAGTTCAATAGAGGTGCCCCCGGATGCTGAGGCGGCCAGGGTGAGGAGGAGAGGGAGCTGCACTGTCTGAGGGCAGCTGGCAGCGGCGGTACTTGTGAGGCCGGGACCCAGGTGCCTGAGACGGAGTCCGATGGAGTGCAGTGAAGGGAGCTGCTGGACGGTGTTGGTAGAGGCAGCTGAGCGCTTATAGCGACAAATAAAAGCAGCGCTGACAGGGGCAGATTGATGAGGCACCAGGGTCCTGATTAGGAGGTGGACTGGACCAGTGATCCTGATTCCTTCCCAGCGTGTGGTGCCTAGTCACAAGGAGGAGACACTGCTAATTAAAAGGCAGTTAGCAAGAGGCAGAGAATGCAGTTCACTACCTGCTGTACCTGGAATAGATTACAGACTGCAGAGCTGGACTTGAAGACTGCGGAGTGTGGACAGGTCTGTTGAGTCTTTCCACTTCTCACACATACAGTATCTCTGCAGAACCCATCAATATTTATAGAATGATACAAGTCCCAGCCCATATAGTAACATATGGAGACCCAAAACGAACCCTTCCGTCCCGCAGCCTACCCTGCCCCTAGTGTCTAACCCTCTCATCCCGCAGCCTACCCTCCCCCTAGTGCCTAGCCCTAACCCTCTCGTCCTGCAGCCTACCCTCCCCGTAGTGCCTTGCCCTAACCCTTCCCTCCCACAGCCTAACCCTCCCATCCCACATCCTAACCCTCTCCCTATTGCCTAACTCTGACCCTCCTGTATATACATATAATAAATTATATATTAGCACTGGAGGTGTATTACGCTCATAGACATTATTGCACTATCTTGCTCTTTACTGCACATATATAATGGTGCTGGGGCGTTGGGTATGGAATCCCGGTTGCCAGAATGCCCAGCAGCGGGTCGAGCTGTAGAAAGCTGCGCTCGCCACGTGCAGGTTCGGTGGCTCGCTGTGCTCACCACAGATTCTATTCCCACTTTATGGGTGTTGTGAACACCCATGAGTGGGACTAGCCCTTGCGCAGCTGTTGGCATTCTCGGTGGTCTGGATCCCGGTGTCAGTATTCTGACCGCTGGTATCCCAACTGCCAGGATATTGACTACATCCCATGCTGGGTGGGGGGGGCACCAAGATTGTTCTTGCCTCCGGGCTATTGGGATGAAGTTACGTCACTGCGCACCAGGTATCTGTATAACATGTTCTACCTGGTGCAATGTGTATAACGTGCTCTGCCTGGTGCAATGTGTATAGGGTGTTCTAACTGGCGCAATGTGTGTAATGTGCTCCCAACTGGTGCAATGCATGTAACGTGCTCTACCTGGTGCAATGTGTGTAACGTGCTCTACCTGGTGCAATGTGTGTAACGTGCTCTACCTGGTGCAATGTGTGTAACGTGCTCTACCTGGTGCAATGTGTATAATGTGCTCTACCTGTGTGGTGTAATGTGAATTGATACTATTTTGTGGCCATGCTCTTTCCCCATGAAGCCACGCCCCTAAATTTGTGGGGCGCGCCTCCGGCGCGCACTGTCCTTGAATTCAACTATGGGATGGGGAGCACCAATTTATTTATTTTCTTCCAAAGAGCACCAAAATGTCTAGTTACAGCTCTGGTGTAGTGTCCTGTATGCTACACAGCCCAGCAGCAGTGTCACCACATCCTCCCCCTTGCAACAGTTTTGTAGTGTCCAAGTCAAGTCTGTATTCGCTTACCAAAAAATTTAGGCTTGGGCCGGCCCTGGCGCTGGCACATCAGATTCTGCTTCCCTTTCCAGAGGCGTGCAGGAGAGGTGAACTTACTGCGGCTTGACATAGGTACCACCAAGCGAATGACACACAGGTAGCATGCAACAATGTGCGTGTGTGGTGAGTTCAGTCAATGTGACGTGGATGGCTCAGGCAAAGCCGGTCCTAATCTGTATGATGCACTAGGGAAGATTTTGGCTGGTTCCCCCTAGCAACGCCGCTAGTTCCGCCTCTGACCCTGCACTGCTTTCCCATAACAATCACCCCTCAGTTATAGCAGTCCTCATTTTGGTGCTCCTACCCCCTATGTTTTAAATAGGAACATTCGGCGCCCAGCCCAAAAAGGGGTGTGTTCTTTTTGGAAGGGGAATGGCCACACAATAGTACTCCTAGTTCAAATTATGCCACACAGTAGTGCAACTTTATTCACATTATATCATGCAATAGTGTCCCTTCTTCACGTTACATCACACAGAAGTACAACTTTACCTTATAAACGTTACTCCTCACAGTAGTGCCCCTTATTCACATTACATCACACTGAATTGATCCTTATTCACATTACACAACACCATCTTGCTCTTTATTCACATTAGACCACACAGTAATGCCTTTTCTATACATTACGCCACATAGTAGAGCACCTTATACACATAATGCCACACATTAGTAATGCATTTATACACATAATACCACACAGTAATGTCCCTTTTACATATGACACACATTAATGTCCTTATAAACATAATGCACCTTACACATTATGCAAACCTTTATTAATGCCCATATACACATAATGACACAAATAATGCCCCTTACACATGTAGAACATTATTAATGCATTTATACACATGCACACGTAATGCCCCTTACACATATGCCGAACACTATTGCACAACGAGCCCACCCACACACAGCAGCTAACACTGTGATCTCTGCCAGTTCTGCTAACATTGAGCACCTTTTTTTGCAGAAAATGCATCTTATTTTCATTGCTATGTGACTAGGACGCACAAGCAGCTTCTGCTGATTAAAAACAAGATTTATGGTAAGAACTTACCTTTGTTAAATCTCTTTCTGCGAGGTACACTGGGCTCCACAAGGATAGACATTGGGGTGTAGAGTAGGATCTTGATCAGAGGCACCAACAGGCTCAAAGCTTTGACTGTTCCCAGAATGCACAGCTCCGCCTCCTCTATAACCCCGCCTCCCTGCACAGGAGCTCAGTTTTTAGTTAACCAGCCCAATGCAGTAGCAGGAAAAGAGACGACAACTGTTAGTAGCCACATATACCACACTCTCACGACAGGTGTCAGCGGCTAATGCCATACCAACCCAAAAAAGCTAAGTGCGTCAGGGTGGGCGCCTTGTGGAGCCCAGTGTACCTCGCAGAAAGAGATTTAACAAATGTAAGTTCTTACCAAAAATCTAGTTTTCTGCTGCGGGGTACACTGGGCTCCACAAGGATAGACATTGGGGATGTCCTAAAGCAGTTCCTTATGGGAGGGGACGCACTATAGCGGGCACAAGAACCCGGCGTCCAAAGGAAGCATCCTGGGAAGCGGCAGTATCGAAGGCATAGAACCTTATGAACGTGTTCACTGAGGATCACGTAGCCGCCTTGCACAATTGTTCAAGGGTCGCACCACGGTGGGCCGCCCAAGAAGGTCCAACAGACCGAGTAGAATGGGCCGTAATGTGCGCAGGAGCCGACAGACCAGCCCTCACATAAGCATGTGCAATCACCATTCTAATCCATCTGGCCAAAGTCTGCTCCCGTTAGTGAAATCCAAACAGTACAAAGAGAGAATCAGATTTCCTAATAGAAGCAGTTCTCTTCACATAGATACGGAGAGCCCGTACTACATCCAAAGACTTCTCTTTGGAAGACAGATCAGGAGAAACAAGTGCCGGAACCACAATCTCCTGGTTAAGGTGGAACGAGGAAACCACCTTAGGTAAATATCCGGGACGAGTCCTAAGAACCGCCCGGTCACGGTGAAATATCAGATATGGGTAACTACAGGACAAGGCACCTAAATCCGACACTCTTCTAGCTGAAGCAATAGCCAGCAGAAACACCACCTTAAGGGAAAGCCACTTAAGATCAGCTGAACCAAGAGGTTCAAACGGAGACTCTTGTAACGCCTTCAAAACCACCGACAAGTCCCAAGGAGCCACAGGCGGGAGATAGGGAGGTTGGATATGCAACACACCCTGAGTAAAGGTATGCACATCAGGTAAGGTCGCAATTTTTCTCTGAAACCACACCGACAAGGCAGAAATATGAACCTTGAGGGAGGCCAGACGTAGGCCTAAGTCCAGGCCCTGCTGAAGAAAAGCCAACAACTTGGCTATACTAAACTTGGAAGCGTCATAATTATTAGACGCGCACCAAACAAAGTAAGAATGCCAGACCCTATTGAAATCCGAGCCGAAGCCGGATTCCGGGCCCGCAACATAGTTTTAATGACCGCCTCAGAAAACCCTTTAGCCCTTAAGACTGAAGCTTCAAGAGCCACGCCGTCAAAGACAGCCGGGCTAGGTCCTGGTAGACACAGGGGCCCTGAACGAGGAGGTCTGGGCGTTGTGGAAGTAGAATTGGACGCTCTGGCGACAGGCCTTGCAGGTCTGAGAACCAGTGCCGTCTGGGCCACGCTGGAGCTATGAGAAGCAGATTTCCTTTTTCTTGCTTGAACTTCCAAATTACCCTGGGCAGGAGTGACACCGGAGGGAACACGTACGGCAGACGAAACCTCCACGGAACCGCCAGCGCATCCACGAATGCTGCTTGAGGATCCCTTGTCCTTGCTCCGAAGACCGGAACCTTGTGATTGTGTCGAGACGCCATCAGATCTACGTCTGGAAGACCCCACTTTTCCACTAGGAGTTGAAACACTTCTCGATGGAGGCCCCACTCGCTGGCATGTACGTCCTGACGACTGAGAAAGTCCGCTTCCCAATTCATGACTCCCGGAATGAAGATTGCCGATATGGCTGGTAGATGGCGTTCTGCCCAATGTAGAATCCGTGAGACTTCCTTCATTGCCAGACGGCTTCGAGTGCCGCCTTGATGATTTATGTAAGCCACTGTGGTGGCGTTGTCCGACTGCACTTGAACAGGACGGTTCTGAATTAAATGCTGGGCTAGGTTCAATGCATTGAAGACCGCCCGCAATTCCAGAATGTTGATTGAGAGGAGGGACTCCTCCTTGGTCCACCGACTCTGAAGGGAGTGTTGCTCCAGCACCGCACCCCAACCTCTTAGACTGGCATCTGTCGTCAACAGGACCCAGTTGGATGTCCAGAAGGGACGGCCCCTGCACAATTGTTGATCCTGGAGCTACCAGTGCAGTGACAGACAGACCTCCGGAGTCAATGAGATCATTTGAGACCTGATCGGGTGAGGCAGGCCGTCCCACTTGGCTAGAATCAGTCTCTGGAGGGGGCGAGAATGGAATTGAGCATACTCCACCATGTCGAATGCTGATACCATGAGGCCCAGCACCTGCATAGCCGAATGTATCGACACTTGCGGACGAGAAAGGAAGCAACGAATCCAGTCCTGAAGCTTCAGGACTTTCTCCTGACATAAGAACAACCTCTGATTGTGAGTGTCCAATAGCACTCCCAGATGCACCATGCTCTGAGCAGGGATCAGGGAGGATTTCTTCCAGTTGATGAGCCACCCGTGGGCTTGTAGGAACCGGACCGTCATATCTAGATGACGTAGGAGAAGTTCTGGGGAATTTGCCAGGATTAACCAGTCGTCCAGATACGGCAGTATCCTGACCCCTTGACGACGGAGTACCACCGTCATCACCGCCATAACTTTGGTGTAGACTCGCGGAGCCGTTGTTAAACCAAAAGGTAATGCCCGAAACTGGTAATGGAGGTTGCCAATAGCAAACCTCAGGTATTGCCGATGTGACGCTGCTATAGGAATATGCAGGTAAGCATCCTGTATGTCCAGGGGACCATGTAGTCCCCAGGTTCCAAGGCCAGAACTATAGAGCGAAGGGTTTCAATACGGAACTTGGAAACCGTCACAAACCTGTTAAATGCCTTGAGGTTGAGAATGGGCCGGGAGGAACCATTCGGTTTCGGGACTAGAAACAGCGGAGAATAGTACCCCCGGCCCCTCTGCGCAAGAGGCACCTGTACTACGACTCCTGTATCCAGGAGGGTCTGTACCACCGAATGCAGAGTGTTTGCCTTTGTCTGGTCCAACGGGACGTCTGTCTGGCAATATTGATGAGGGGGTTGGTTTTTGAAGGCTATGGCGTAACCTCGAGTGACGACTTCCCATACCCAGGCATCTGAAGTGGTCTTCAACCATTCCTGTGTATACCCTAGAAGCCGGCCCCCCACCCTGGGATCCCCCAGGGGGAGGCCCGCCCCGTCATGCGGCAGGCTTATCCGCCTTGGAAGCTGGCTGACGGGCCACCCAGGCTCTTTTTGGCTTTGGCTTACCAGGTTTGGAAGTGCAGGCCTGCTTGTTGTACGCCTGACTTTTTGCTTTACCTGAAGGACGAAAGGGGCGAAAGGAAGTACCTTTAGCCTTCGACACAGAAGGAGCGGTACTTGGCAGACAGGCAGTTTTGGCAGTAGCCAAGTCAGCCACTATCTTATTTAAGTCATCCCCAAACAGAATATCTCCCTTGAAAGGGAGTACCTCCAGGGTTTTTCTAGAGTCCAGATCCACAGACCAGGATCTCAGCCACAATATCCGGCGAGCCAGGACTGACGTAGTAGAGGCCTTGGCTACTAGGATATGGGCATCAGAAGCCGCCTCTTTAATATAGCGAGAAGCTGTGACAATATATGACAAGCATTGTCTAGCATGGTCAGAAGAGATTTCAGCTTCTAACTCCAAGGCCCATGCTTCAATAGCCTCTGCAGCCCATGTTGCTGCAATAGTGGGCCTTTGTGCAGCACCCGTGAGGGTGTAAATCGCTTTTAGACAACCCTCCACACGTTTATCCGTAGACTCTTTTAGAGATGTGACAGTAGTGACAGGTAGAGCTGAGGAAACCACCATCCTAGCCACATGTGAGTCTACTGGAGAAGGCGTTTCCCAATTCTTAGACAGCTCTGGTGCGAGGGGATAGCGAGCCAGCATCTTTTTTTGAGGCACAAACTTCGTACCTGGGTTTTCCCAGGGTTCCTGATGTATATCCACTAGGTGATCAGAGTGAGGTAAAACTTGTTTAACCACCTTCTGACGCTTGAACCTATATGGTTTCTTAGGAGGGACGGATGGCTCAGGATCATCCGTAATCTGTAGAATTAACTTAATAGCCTCCAAAAGATCAGGAACATCCACATGTGAACTACTCTCCCCATCAGCATTATCTGAGTCAGAACCTGTGGGGTCAGTGTAAGTGCCGTGTTCATCAGACGAGGTGTCAGTGACAGCAGTGGATAGTGAGGAGACAAGCGTTCGCTTAGCGGACCCCTTGGGCTTAGGCGAGCGATGGTCAGACTTTTTAGTAGTCAGGGACTGGTTCAACTTCTTCAATTGAGCAGATAAATCGTCCGCCCACGGCGGGTTAGCTGCAGGGACCACATACGGTTGTACCGGCATTGGGGTTCCCATAGGGGGTGTTAGTTTATTAACTAGCGTATGTAGAAGCGTGGAAAAAGCGGCCCACGGTGGGTCATTATGTACCTCCATTGCCACAGTCCCACTGGGGGGCAAGGAGCCCCTAGAACCAGAGCCCACAGCTGCTATATTCTCCTCATAGGGATCTGTGGCTTCAGCAACACCGGCAGTGTGTTCAGCCCCAGAACCGTTACCCTCTGAAGCAGACATGATATAACTTGCAGTATCAGGTAACACAGTACAATTGGCAGCAGCACAATACCTCTTACCCAAACCGCTGTGCAGTGTAGTCAGCACTAGCAGAGAAAAAGGAGAGATATGGTGACTAAATCACAGAGAAAAATACGTATTAAAGTATATCTTTGTGAAAATCCTTTATCAATATAAAACCTGACGCACCAAGCCCCCTCAGGTTATAGAATATAGGGATAGCAAGTTAAGTGAAAGACACAAAATGGACACCACTCAGCTATCTAATGCACACACAGATAGTCACAGTTTGTACAATGCAGAGGTTATTACTAACAATAATACTGCACTGGACTAGCTTATATATATAGCTAGCTATATAGTCAATAGATATAACACTACACAGTCAGAACTGGATGTATATCACAGGGTAATTGTACTAGAAAACCCTGACTAAATGCACTCTTTCTTAACTAGCACTGTCTAAAAAGGCAGGTAGAATACTTAAGTGTCATGTAAAGTCACAGCACTGACAACCAGGCGGCTTTACACAGGAGGATTTGCCCAAGCAGTCCCAGGAACAGGGAAGCTGAGGGATAATGGCGCCCAGACACTGACAGGGAGTGAGGGAGAGACAGATATGCAGCTCCAGGGTGGGAACATTTGTGGGAAATGGCGCCCTGGGGCTGGGGGAGGGGCTTCAGGTGTAAGCCTTATCCCCCTGCTGGCAAAACCACCGGGTACTGTGGGCTACTGAAAAATGGTTTAGAGAGAAAACCTGACTTGCATCCATGCCCTGGTGATCTAGTGGGATCGCCTGTACTGCCACAGTGTCCACCGCCAGCGCGAGCGGCCCGCCTCCCACTGACCGCGCCGGATCGCGATAAAGACCGGGTCCCTCAAGCGAGACCCACTCACCACCTCCCGAAGCGCGGCCACGCGATCCCGGAGAGCCAGGGTTGCCGAATTCTGGGCTGCTCTCTCCGGGAGAGAGCAGCCCGTCGGCTCAGCAGGGAGGGGGCGGGGCACGAGGTGACGTGCAGGGGGCGGCCCAGAGGCGTAACGGGGGCGCAACAGGGCGTGGCTCCAGGACAGCATCATTTAAGCCACGCCCCCGCTGTGTAATGCCGCGATTACCGGCATTATACAGCAGGGGGCGTGGTTACGATGACGCGATTCAACAAGAATCGCGTCATCACCTGCCCGGACCACCCACTTTACTCGTTAAGTGGGCGGCGGGCAGGGGGTGACCCCCGTAAATCGGGAGACTTGCCTGCTCTTCCGGGGGGCCGGGAGGGTCACCCGTTTTTCGGGAGCCTCCCGGCCATTCCGGGAGGGTAGGCAAGTATGCGGAGAGCCCCCGTCGTGTGTGCCTGACGTGAAGAAAACTCGGGGCCTCCTGCTGTAGTTACCCGGCAACCAGGGCTCGGGAGTGTACAGCGCCGCTGGGGAGAGCTGGAGCTGCAGCAGTGAATGTCTTCTGACATTTACCACCGCTGCTGCCCTTGAAGTCTTCACTTTTTTCTTCAAAAAAAGCTCTTCTTAGGGCTGCCTGGGGCAGCCCCTCTGTTATGTGCATGCTTACTGCAGCACCAACTACAAAACTGAGCTCCTGTGCAGGGAGGCGGGGTTATAGAGGAGGCGGCGCTGTGCATTCTGGGAACAGTCAAAGCTTTGAGCCTGTTGGTGCCTCGGATCAAGACCCTACTCTACACCCCAATGTCTATCCTTGTGGAGCCCAGTGTACCCCGCAGCAGAAATTATAATTAGCATGCCTAAATTCTGTGTGCGACTGTGGCTGTATCTGCATACGAAGTGCTACGTTACAGTGATTTCCAGGAATACACTGAAACATAGCATTTAATTTGCAGATACATCTGCAGTCACACACAGAATATAGGCATGCTGCATATCATTTTAATCAGCAGAATCTGCATGTGCCCCTAGGCATTTGCCTAGTTTGCCTATGCCTAGGGCCGGCGCTGGGCTCAGGGCTCCGTACTCAGTCAGAGTTAGGTACTATTGAGAGCGGTACTATCACATTCTGCACTCTGCCTAATACTGACTCTGAGTGCCCACTCAATATGTGATACCCGCGTTTGGGGTATCCCTTCTGCTAGTTAAACCAGTTGCAGATGCACTGTGAGGATTAAAATCCTTTTTACACTGGTTGCTAAGCAACTATGGCAACCAGGAGAGGAATATGTATAGCACTAGGACCCTGGGCTTTCCATCAGGATCCCTGCAGAGCGGGAAGCTGGGAGCGCTCTGATTGGCAGTGTTGTGTGGGGAGAGAAGCAGGGAGGAGAACTGCAGTGAGCAGAGAGAGAGAGCAGCATGGCAGTGGAATAGGAGGCAGTGTGTCATGTGTGGGTGTGAAGAGCTGTACGCGGAGGTCTGGAGGCGCGCTGCGCTGGGAGAGTCTGGGCATCGAGAGACGGCTGTCATCCTGAAAAGCAGCAGTGAGAAGTGACCGGCAGGAGCTGGCAACAGCAGCAGATAATGCAGGTACTCTACTTCACCCCAGACAGCCCCACATATGGGCACCCAGACCAACAGTGATCACCCTGACAGCTTGCAACATCACAGCCCCTTGGGACAGATCACAGCAGGACTCTATGTACAAGGAGAGGGACACGTGTGATTTATTTGGAGCTGCCTGCCATTGTACCAGAGAGAGCCTTAAGGGATAGGGTTGTGTGAAACCCTCTGCTTCCCCTTACCACTGCAATTGCAAGGAAAACACGAAGTGACACTTATCCCTAGACTGTTTGAGCTGCAGCACAATGTGTGTGCCAGAATTGGGTCATTTGCTCTGTGACCCACTGTATGTGAAATGACTTACTCCACAGCGCCCTCTATTTGAAGCATTGCTAGACTGTGAAATGACTTACTCCACAGCGCCCTCTATTTGAAGCATTGCTAGACTGAGAAATGACTTACTCCACAGCGCCCTCTATTTGAAGCATTGCTATACTGGGATATGACTTACTCCACAGCGCCCTCTATTGGAAACTGGTGCTATACATGGCAAGTAGCTGCTCCACGGCACCACCCGTTGGATTACAAATACTGTGCACAGTGCGAACTCATTCTACAGCACCACCTGTAGGACAGTGATATAGCTGGAACATTTTGTCAGCAGCATAAACTGAACATATCCAATCTAGCGCCATCTAGTGACCCGTCAGTATAACGCACGCATACTCATGAAACAGCTGTATAAGACGTCTGAGTGTTGAAATTCTGAAATGCTCTTGTGTTAATGTTATGTTATATTTTTAGTATGTGACTAAAAGTATCGTGGCTTATTGAATTGCACTGAACTTTACTAAGAAGTGAATTTAGTCACATGGACCAGTGACTAACCCTGTCTATAATAAATCTTTGTTACTGTTACCACCGTAGTGGTCCTTTCACCTTTAAAAGGGGGGTGTTGACTATACTGGGGTATCCCCGTCCCTTCTGCCCAGGTCCTACGCAGCCTTCCCACGCAGATTCCGCCCGACGTCGCGACAAGCAAGAACCGAACAACCAGAGAGGCCGCAACTGGACAGGCGTGAGACTGCAGGTACGCTTAGCCACTTATCACACTTGGCGTCCGCGAACAGGATACGAGCAAGATGACGGATCCACAGGTTCCCGCTACTCCCATGCTACCACCGGCACTCGGAAAAGGAAACACGACCACCATGGCGGCATCACCGTTGACTATGCCATACTATTTTGGAGCACCATGGTTACCAACGTTTGCAGGAAAACAAGTGCCGGGTTCGAGTACGTTCAAAGAATTCAAAGACAAGATGTACTCCATGTTCCGCCTGTACTCACTAACCGAAGAACAGAAAATAGAGATCGTTATTAGAGATGAGCGCCGGAAATTTTTCGGGTTTTGTGTTTTGGTTTTGGGTTCGGTTCCGCGGCCGTGTTTTGGGTTCGACCGCGTTTTGGCAAAACCTCACCGAATTTTTTTTGTCGGATTCGGGTGTGTTTTGGATTCGGGTGTTTTTTTCAAAAAACACTAAAAAACAGCTTAAATCATAGAATTTGGGGGTCATTTTGATCCCAAAGTATTATTAACCTCAAAAACCATAATTTACACTCATTTTCAGTCTATTCTGAATACCTCACACCTCACAATATTATTTTTAGTCCTAAAATTTGCACCTAGGTCGCTGGATGACTAAGCTAAGCGACCCTAGTGGCCGACACAAACACCGGGCCCATCTAGGAGTGTCACTGCAGTGTCACGCAGGATGTCCCTTCCAAAAAACCCTCCCCAAACAGCACATGACGCAAAGAAAAAAAGAGGCGCAATGAGGTAGCTGTGTGAGTAAGATAAGCGACCCTAGTGGCCGACACAAACACCGGGCCCATCTAGGAGTGTCACTGCAGTGTCACGCAGGATGTCCCTTCCAAAAAACCCTCCCCAAACAGCACATGACGCAAAGAAAAAAAGAGGCGCAATGAGGTAGCTGTGTGAGTAAGATAAGCGACCCTAGTGGCCGACACAAACACCGGGCCCATCTAGGAGTGGCACTGCAGTGTCACGCAGGATGTCCCTTCCAAAAAACCCTCCCCAAACAGCACATGACGCAAAGAAAAAAAGAGGCGCAATGAGGTAGCTGTGTGAGTAAGATAAGCGACCCTAGTGGCCGACACAAACACCGGGCCCATCTAGGAGTGGCACTGCAGTGTCACGCAGGATGTCCCTTCCAAAAAACCCTCCCCAAACAGCACATGACGCAAAGAAAAAAAGAGGCGCAATGAGGTAGCTGTGTGAGTAAGATAAGCGACCCTAGTGGCCGACACAAACACCGGGCCCATTTAGGAGTGGCACTGCAGTGTCACGCAGGATGTCCCTTCCAAAAAACCCTCCCCAAACAGCACATGACGCAAAGAAAAATTAAAGAAAAAAGAGGTGCAAGATGGAATTGTCCTTGGGCCCTCCCACCCACCCTTATGTTGTATAAACAGGACATGCACACTTTAACCAACCCATCATTTCAGTGACAGGGTCTGCCACACGACTGTGACTGAAATGACGGGTTGGTTTGGACCCCCACCAAAAAAGAAGCAATTAATCTCTCCTTGCACAAACTGGCTCTACAGAGGCAAGATGTCCACCTCATCATCATCCTCCGATATATCACCGTGTACATCCCCCTCCTCACAGATTATCAATTCGTCCCCACTGGAATCCACCATCTCAGCTCCCTGTGTACTTTGTGGAGGCAATTGCTGCTGGTCAATGTCTCCACGGAGGAATTGATTATAATTCATTTTAATGAACATCATCTTCTCCACATTTTCTGGATGTAACCTCGTACGCCGATTGCTGACAAGGTGAGCGGCGGCACTAAACACTCTTTCGGAGTACACACTTGTGGGAGGGCAACTTAGGTAGAATAAAGCCAGTTTGTGCAAGGGCCTCCAAATTGCCTCTTTTTCCTGCCAGTATAAGTACGGACTGTGTGACGTGCCTACTTGGATGCGGTCACTCATATAATCCTCCACCATTCTTTCAATGTTGAGAGAATCATATGCAGTGACAGTAGACGACATGTCCGTAATCGTTGTCAGGTCCTTCAGTCCGGACCAGATGTCAGCATCAGCAGTCGCTCCAGACTGCCCTGCATCACCGCCAGCGGGTGGGCTCGGAATTCTGAGCCTTTTCCTCGCACCCCCAGTTGCGGGAGAATGTGAAGGAGGAGATGTTGACAGGTCGCGTTCCGCTTGACTTGACAATTTTCTCACCAGCAGGTCTTTCAACCCCAGCAGACTTGTGTCTGCCGGAAAGAGAGATCCAAGGTAGGCTTTAAATCTAGGATCGAGCACGGTGGCCAAAATGTAGTGCTCTGATTTCAACAGATTGACCACCCGTGAATCCTTGTTAAGCGAATTAAGGGCTCCATCCACAAGTCCCACATGCCTAGCGGAATCGCTCCGTGTTAGCTCCTCCTTCAATGTCTCCAGCTTCTTCTGCAAAAGCCTGATGAGGGGAATGACCTGACTCAGGCTGGCAGTGTCTGAACTGACTTCACGTGTGGCAAGTTCAAAGGGCATCAGAACCTTGCACAACGTTGAAATCATTCTCCACTGCGCTTGAGACAGGTGCATTCCACCTCCTATATCGTGCTCAATTGTATAGGCTTGAATGGCCTTTTGCTGCTCCTCCAACCTCTGAAGCATATAGAGGGTTGAATTCCACCTCGTTACCACTTCTTGCTTCAGATGATGGCAGGGCAGGTTCAGTAGTTTTTGGTGGTGCTCCAGTCTTCTGTACGTGGTGCCTGTACGCCGAAAGTGTCCCGCAATTCTTCTGGCCACCGACAGCATCTCTTGCACGCCCCTGTCGTTCTTTAAATAATTCTGCACCACCAAATTCAAGGTATGTGCAAAACATGGGACGTGCTGGAATTTGCCCATATTTAATGCACACACAATATTGCTGGCGTTGTCCGATGCCACAAATCCACAGGAGAGTCCAATTGGGGTAAGCCATTCCGCGATGATCTTCCTCAGTTGCCGTAAGAGGTTTTCAGCTGTGTGCGTATTCTGGAAACCGGTGATACAAAGCGTAGCCTGCCTAGGAAAGAGTTGGCGTTTGCGAGATGCTGCTACTGGTGCCGCCGCTGCTGTTCTTGCGGCGGGAGTCCATACATCTACCCAGTGGGCTGTCACAGTCATATAGTCCTGACCCTGCCCTGCTCCACTTGTCCACATGTCCGTGGTTAAGTGGACATTGGGTACAGCTGCATTTTTTAGGACACTGGTGACTCTTTTTCTGAGGTCTGTGTACATTTTCGGTATCGCCTGCCTAGAGAAATGGAACCTAGATGGTATTTGGTACCGGGGACACAGTACCTCCAACAAGTCTCTAGTTGGCTCTGCAGTAATGATGGATACCGGAACCACGTTTCTCACCACCCAGGATGCCAAGGCCTCAGTTATCCGCTTTGCAGTAGGATGACTGCTGTGATATTTCATCTTCCTCGCAAAGGACTGTTGGACAGTCAATTGCTTGGTGGAAGTAGTAAAAGTGGTCTTACAACTTCCCCTCTGGGATGACCATCGACTCCCAGCAGCAACAACAGCAGCGCCAGCAGCAGTAGGCGTTACACGCAAGGATGCATCGGAGGAATCCCAGGCAGGAGAGGAATCGTCAGAATTGCCAGTGACATGGCCTGCAGGACTATTGGCATTCCTGGGGAAGGAGGAAATTGACACTGAGGGAGTTGGTGGGGTGGTTTGCGTGAGCTTGGTTACAAGAGGAAGGGATTTACTGGTCAGTGGACTGCTTCCGCTGTCACCCAAAGTTTTTGAACTTGTCACTGACTTATTATGAATGCGCTGCAGGTGACGTATAAGGGAGGATGTTCCGAGGTGGTTAACGTCCTTACCCCTACTTATTACAGCTTGACAAAGGCAACACACGGCTTGACACCTGTTGTCCGCATTTCTGTTGAAATACTTCCACACCGAAGAGCTGATTTTTTTGGTATTTTCACCAGGCATGTCAGTGGCCATATTCCTCCCTCGGACAACAGGTGTCTCCCCGGATGCCTGACTTAAACAAACCACCTCACCATCAGAATCCTCCTGGTAAATTTCCTCCCCAGCGCCAGCAACACCCATATCCTCCTCATCCTGGTGTACTTCAACACTGACATCTTCAATCTGACTATCAGGAACTGGACTGCGGGTGCTCCTTCCAGCACTTGCAGGGGGCGTGCAAATGGTGGAAGGCGCATGCTCTTCACGTCCAGTGTTGGGAAGGTCAGGCATCGCAACCGACACAATTGGACTCTCCTTGTGGATTTGGGATTTCGAAGAACGCACAGTTCTTTGCGGTGCTTTTGCCAGCTTGAGTCTTTTCAGTTTTCTAGCGAGAGGCTGAGTGCTTCCATCCTCATGTGAAGCTGAACCACTAGCCATGAACATAGGCCAGGGCCTCAGCCGTTCCTTGCCACTCCGTGTGGTAAATGGCATATTGGCAAGTTTACGCTTCTCCTCCGACAATTTTATTTTAGGTTTTGGAGTCCTTTTTTTACTGATATTTGGTGTTTTGGATTTGACATGCTCTGTACTATGACATTGGGCATCGGCCTTGGCAGACGACGTTGCTGGCATTTCATCGTCTCGGCCATGACTAGTGGCAGCAGCTTCAGCACGAGGTGGAAGTGGATCTTGATCTTTCCCTAATTTTGGAACCTCAACATTTTTGTGTTATGCACACCAGTGCCTGCAGGAATGTACTGGTGTTTGAACTGTTATGCAAAACAAATGGACTCACAGACAGACTGGGGAATATGACATAACGTACACAGAAGGTGATAGGGTAACAAAATACACACAAAGTAAACAGAGAAGCCCAGAGGCTAAGGAACTGGGTGTCTCCCTTGTATTAGTAATGCTCAGATGAGAAAAGCAAGATGTTGTGTTTTAATACGTAGAGAACCCGAAATGCTGTTGCTACGGGCAACAGCAAAACCCTAAAGGGTTACCAACGGGTGTGGCAGTAAACTCCTTGGTCAGAGATGGAATGATAGACACAAGGAGAGTCTCCACAATCCTAATTCTCACTTGCAGTGCACAGGTTCAGCTTGCTGCCACTAAACTGACCCCTGACACCTAGCACAGTGAGACAGGATTAGACAGGCAAGTCTTAGAATACAGCCGCAAACTTGCTAAGTTCACAGAGTAGTAACAGAACCCCAGCAAGCTAAACGACTGACTCCAGTCTTACTGCTAGGTCTGAATTGGCAGAGTGTAATACCAAATCCCCAGGCCTATTTGCAGTAAGCAACAAACAAATACAAAGCTACACAGTACTGGCTAACTTTCAGGAACTGACTAACCAACAAAGATTCAGCAGCATCTGCTTACCCTAAGAAGAGGCCTTATAAAGCAGGTGCTGTCCACGCCCCACTCAGACCTCACAGACTGTGAGCACAAAAACCAGCACCGGATCCCCTACCGTGCACAGAGCCTGTAACCACTGCACAGCAAAAGACCCGAACCGGAGTATCAGCTGCGCTCAGGTTACTCTGCTAGCACTTGTCTCCCGGTTGCCATGACGACGTGGCATTTTGTTCTCCATATTTTAATAGGCACAACTAAAAGGCACCTCAGGTAAACAATGGAGATGGATGGATACTAGTATACTTATGGATGGACTGCCGAGTGCCGACACAGAGGTAGCTACAGCCGTGGACTAACGTACTGTGTCTGCTGCTAATATAGACTGGATGATTGATAATGAGATGAAATCAATATATATATGTATGTATATATAATATCACTAGTACTGCAGCCGGACAGGTAGATAATATATTTATTAGGTAATGATGACTGATGACGGACCTGCTGGACACTGTCAGCTCAGCAGCACCGCAGACTGCTACAGTAAGCTACTATACTCTATAGTAGTATGTACAAAGAAGAAAGAAAAAAAAAAAACACGGGTAGGTGGTATACAATTATGGATGGACTGCCGAGTGCCGACACAGAGGTAGCTACAGCCGCGGACTAACGTACTTTGTCTGCTGCTAATATAGACTGGATGATTGATAATGAGATGAAATCAATATATATATGTATGTATATATAATATCACTAGTACTGCAGCCGGACAGGTAGATAATATATTTATTAGGTAATGATGACTGATGACGGACCTGCTGGACACTGTCAGCTCAGCAGCACCGCAGACTGCTACAGTAAGCTACTATACTATAGTAGTATGTACAAAGAAGAACGAAAAAAAAAAAACCACGGGTAGGTGGTATACAATTATGGATGGACTGCTGAGTGCCGACACAGAGGTAGCTACAGCCGTGGACTAACGTACTTTGTCTGCTGCTAATATAGACTGGATGATTGATAATGAGATGAAATCAATATATATATGTATGTATATATAATATCACTAGTACTGCAGCCGGACAGGTAGATAATATATTTATTAGGTAATGATGACTGATGACGGACCTGCTGGACACTGTCAGCTCAGCAGCACCGCAGACTGCTACAGTAAGCTACTATACTATAGTAGTATGTACAAAGAAGAACGAAAAAAAAAAACCACGGGTAGGTGGTATACAATTATGGATGGACTGCTGAGTGCCGACACAGAGGTAGCTACAGCCGTGGACTAACGTACTGTGTCTGCTGCTAATATAGACTGGATGATTGATAATGAGATGAAATCAATATATATATGTATGTATATATAATATCACTAGTACTGCAGCCGGACAGGTAGATAATATATTTATTAGGTAATGATGACTGATGACGGACCTGCTGGACACTGTCAGCTCAGCAGCACCGCAGACTGCTACAGTAAGCTACTATACTCTATAGTAGTATGTACAAAGAAGAAAGAAAAAAAAAAACCATGGGTAGGTGGTATACAATTATGGATGGACTGCCGAGTGCCGACACAGAGGTAGCTACAGCCGTGGACTAACGTACTGTGTCTGCTGCTAATATAGACTGGATGATTGATAATGAGATGAAATCAATATATATATGTATGTATATATAATATCACTAGTACTGCAGCCGGACAGGTAGATAATATATTTATTAGGTAATGATGACTGATGACGGACCTGCTGGACACTGTCAGCTCAGCAGCACCGCAGACTGCTACAGTAAGCTACTATACTATAGTAGTATGTACAAAGAAGAACGAAAAAAAAAAAACCACGGGTAGGTGGTATACAATTATGGATGGACTGCTGAGTGCCGACACAGAGGTAGCTACAGCCGTGGACTAACGTACTGTGTCTGCTGCTAATATAGACTGGATGATTGATAATGAGATGAAATCAATATATATATGTATGTATATATAATATCACTAGTACTGCAGCCGGACAGGTAGATAATATATTTATTAGGTAATGATGACTGATGACGGACCTGCTGGACACTGTCAGCTCAGCAGCACCGCAGACTGCTACAGTAAGCTACTATACTATAGTAGTATGTACAAAGAAGAACGAAAAAAAAAAAACCACGGGTAGGTGGTATACAATTATGGATGGACTGCTGAGTGCCGACACAGAGGTAGCTACAGCCGTGGACTAACGTACTGTGTCTGCTGCTAATATAGACTGGATGATTGATAATGAGATGAAATCAATATATATATGTATGTATATATAATATCACTAGTACTGCAGCCGGACAGGTAGATAATATATTTATTAGGTAATGATGACTGATGACGGACCTGCTGGACACTGTCAGCTCAGCACAGCACCGCAGACTGCTACAGTAAGCTACTATAGTAGTATGTATAAAGAAGAATGAAAAAAAAAAAACCACGGGTAGGTGGTATACAATATTATATATATATATATTATATACAATTATATATATATATATATATATATATATATATTAAACTGGTGGTGATTGATTATTAAACTGGTGGTCACTTCAGGACAGGTCACGTTGCAACTTGCAACTAGTACTCCGAGGCCTAAGCAGACAATCACAAAATATATTATTATACTGGTGGTCAGTGTGGTCACAACAATGGCAGTGTGGCACTGACTCTGGCAGCAAAAGTGTGCACTGTACGTTATATGTACTCCTGAGTCCTGCTCTCAGACTCTAACTGCTCCCCACTGTCAGTGTCTCCCCCACAAGTCAGATAATACACTTACAGTCACACTATCTAATCTATATATCACTTCAGCAAGTAGTATAGTAGTATACAGTAGTACTCCTCCTAATAATGCTCCCCGAAAATACTGTGTCTCTCTCTTCTCTAAACGGAGAGGACGCCAGCCACGTCCTCTCCCTATGACTCTCAATGCACGTGTGAAAATGGCGGCGACGCGCGGCTCCTTATATAGAATCCGAGTCTCGCGATAGAATCCGAGCCTCGCGAGAATCCGACAGCGTGATGATGACGTTCGGGCGCGCTCGGGTTAGCCGAGCAAGGCGGGAAGATCCGAGCCTGCTCGGACCCGTGTAAAAAACCTGAAGTTCGGGCGGGTTCGGATTCAGAGGAACCGAACCCGCTCATCTCTAATCGTGATGGGTCAATTGACGGATTCGGCACTACGGGAAGTGAAAGCATGGGAAGACAGCGAAAAGAAGACCGTCGAAGGGATCTTTAAGAAGCTGATGACCATATTCGACTGCGAGACCATAGCGGAATTAAAGAGCCGCCTTTATGCGAGAAAACAAAGACCTGACGAATCACTGCGAGACTTCGCGCTGGCCCTACAAGAAGCTGCAAAGGCTATACGGGCCCTGGATGAACGAGAAGTCGAAGGGATAGATAGAACGTTAACAGACCTGTTTGTAGAAGGGGCAAGAGGAGAGACGATTCGCTCTCAAATGCGCACGGAGAGACGACAGCAACCAGGGAACTCCTTCTCTGAATTCAAAGAGACGGTGCTGCAGATCCTTGGGAAAAATCAGAGCAACAATGTCGTGATAGATGCGTCTTCAGAGTGGAGTGAAGATGACAGCTACAGAGAAACCGCACTGCCCGTGAAGTCAGACAGACTAGCCCAAGTGGGAGCGGTTCTCCAGCAAGCACAAGCCCCACCGGGACCAGATCCTATGGAAACGCTCAATCAGAGGCTGACGGAGATAATATTGAATCTCTCCCAAATGAGCCGGAGATTAGAAGAGCTCGACAGGGACCAAGATAGGAATAGACACAGAGAATGGCATCAAGAGCAAGATTGTCAGAGTCGTCCTCGCTGGGACGTGGTAAGAGAATCGGGCCGACGATTGACCGATCAATTCCATGCTCCGAAAGGCACTGTATGTCAACAGACCTCCGAAAGAGTGGAGAGAATAGATCTACCATGGGAGGAACGACCCAGAAAAGCAGGACCAAGACTGGTGTGGCAGAGTCAAGTCGGAGTGATGGGTGTACCATCTGGTGGGGATGATCGAAGAACCAGAACAAGAAAGACGACAGGCCAAGTATTGTGGTTTAGTGCAACGCGTGGTTACGGCTTCATAAGGAGAACAGACACTAAGAGAACCATATATGTTCACTATACGGGCATTCAGAAGACCCATCAGAACAATTACTTCCGAAGCCTAGGAAGCGGGGAATGGGTCGAATTTGAATTGACCAATGGAAAAAGGGGCGTTAAGGCCATCAACGTCACAGGTCCTAATGGCGTTCCAGTGCAAGGCAACAGACATGCCAGAGAGCGTAACCTGTATTGGCGCTGTCCGCGGTATAGAAAGCCTCCACTCTACTACCAGCAAGACTACTGGGACAGCGGAAGCAGAGAGGAACCAAGAGACTGTAATAGTGAGACCGGTAGACCTAACACCAATCCTCCTCGACCTGAACGGATACCCCGGCCACCCGAACCTGAAGTCCCAAAGCAAAGGAAAATGCTGGACACAAGCGAGAGACCGGTTGTGAAAGGTCAGAGTGAGACAGTGCAGCAGTGCCTTCAAAATGTGATAAAGCCTCAGATTTCTCCTCAACCAAAACGAGAGTACATCCCAAAAAGGCAAGAAGCAGATTACCGTGCAGCAAATTTCGAGCAAACAGATGCCGGTGCGACTGACCAGAAAAGGGACACTGAAGCAGTGGTCCACATGGCCATGACAAAGATAGTGGAACCCGTGGAATCCAGAAGTCCGGAGCCAGCAATGCCACCGTCTGAACCCAAGCCCCAGGCAGAGACCCCACAGGCAGCTGAGAAGGCTGAGACCCATTCCACGGAAGAGAAGCCTGTAATGGATAGTGAGTACAGGACCATAACGGGAGAAGAATTCGCCTTCAGGATACAGCAGGCTATACGAAGATCAATGAGATGCGATAAAGGTGCACCACATGCTCGTTGCAGATCGCACGCCGTGATATAGAGTACCACCCATGTACACCATTGAAGAACCCGTAACGCAGAGGGATCGGAGTCCTGTGGCAGAGGGATGGGGTCCCTGGGATGGCCATACCCTAGCTATTTAACAAGAGTAAAAGTAGAAAGGTATAACTGTTCAGGTTTAACTTGTTGGCATCTAATTATTTGCATGTATCGGGAGTTCAAAGACTGTGGTGTAGGACTTTAATCCATTACAGTATGCGTGGGGACACGCATAATTTCAGCGGGCAAACATGTGATACCCGCGCTTGGGGTATCCCTTCTGCTAGTTAAACCAGTTGCAGATGCACTGTGAGGATTAAAATCCTTTTTACACTGGTTGCTAAGCAACTATGGCAACCCGGAGAGGAATATGTATAGCACTAGGACCCTGGGCTTTCCATCAGGATCCCTGCAGAGCGGGAAGCTGGGAGCGCTCTGATTGGCCGTGTTGTGTGGGGAGAGAAGCAGGGAGGAGAACTGCAGTGAGCAGAGAGAGAGAGCAGCATGGCAGTGGAATAGGAGGCAGTGTGTCATGTGTGGGTGTGAAGAGCTGTACGCGGAGGTCTGGAGGCGCGCTGCGCTGGGAGAGTCTGGGCATCGAGAGACGGCTGTCATCCTGAAAAGCAGCAGTGAGAAGTGACCGGCAGGAGCTGGCAACGGCAGCAGATAATGCAGGTACTCTACTTCACCCCAGACAGCCCCCACATATGGGCACCCAGACCAACAGTGATCACCCTGACAGCTTGCAACATCACAGCCCCTTGGGACAGATCACAGCAGGACTCTATGTACAAGGAGAGGGATACGTGTGATTTATTTGGAGCTGCCTGCCATTGTACCAGAGAGAGCCTTAAGGGATAGGGTTGTGTGAAACCCTCTGCTTCCCCTTACCACTGCAATTGCAAGGAAAACACGAAGTGACACTTATCCCTAGACTGTTTGAGCTGCAGCACAATGTGTGTGCCAGAATTGGGTCATTTGCTCTGTGACCCACTGTATGTGAAATGACTTACTCCACAGCGCCCTCTATTTGAAGCATTGCTAGACTGTGAAATGACTTACTCCACAGCGCCCTCTATTTGAAGCATTGCTAGACTGTGAAATGACTTACTCCACAGCGCCCTCTATTTGAAGCATTGCTATACTGGGATATGACTTACTCCACAGCGCCCTCTATTGGAAACTGGTGCTATACATGGCAAGTAGCTGCTCCACGGCACCACCCGTTGGATTACAAATACTGTGCACAGTGCGAACTCATTCTACAGCACCCCCTGTAGGACAGTGATATAGCTGGAACATTTTGTCAGCAGCATAAACTGAACATATCCAATCTAGCGCCATCTAGTGACCCGTCAGTATAACGCATGCATACTCATGAAACAGCTGTATAAGACGTCTGAGTGTTGAAATTCTGAAATGCTCTTGTGTTAATGTTATGTTATATTTTTAGTATGTGACTAAAAGTATCGTGGCTTATTGAATTGCACTGAACTTTACTAAGAAGTGAATTTAGTCACATGGACCAGTGACTAACCCTGTCTATAATAAATCTTTGTTACTGTATCCCACCGTAGTGGTCCTTTCACCTTTAAAAGGGGGGTGTTGACTATACTGGGGTATCCCCGTCCCTTCTGCCCAGGTCCTACGCAGCCTTCCCACGCAGATTCCGCCCGACGTCGCGACAAGCAAGAACCGAACGACCAGAGAGGCCGCAACTGGACAGGCGTGAGACTGCAGGTACGCTTAGCCACCTATCACAAATACAGTAGCAGGAAACATAGAATGCACAGCACGTGGTGATTATGCAACCTCCCGAGTGCAGCAGCTGACACACAGTGTAATAAGCATTAGGAAGAAGCCGAGAATACAGTGACATGTCAGGAAGAAGTGAACGCAGTAGCAGCAGTATGTAAGAAGGCAGGCGCATTCTGTTAGGCACTCGTCTCGTAAATCAGGTGGAATATGTGCAGTGTAATGTGAATAAGATTATGCTACTGTGTAGCATAATTTGAAATGGAGGTATTATTGTGTGACCCCGTACCTTCCGTGTGAGACCACACCACTTTTTTGCGGCTGTTCCTTTATGGGTTATGAGAGGGAGGGCGCAAAATTATACTTTGCACAAGGGCGCCAAACACCCTAGAACTGGCCCTGCTCATAGAACTATCCTTTTTGTGCCATATGGCATGAGATGTCTCGTACATCTTAAAAACTCCACCATGAGTAAATATTTTGGAATTGGTATAAAGTAACAAATTACGCATAATAGTGCGTGGTGCATGCAGGCCCGGCGTCAGGAGGGTACAAAGGGTACCACCGTCATGAGCCCCATGAATCAGAGGGGCCCTGTGATCCAGACAGACACAAAACAGGGCCGCATTACCTAGAAGGGAATTACAGATTGAGCGAGCACATCCGGCATAGCTCAAGTAAGAAACAGATACCCAACCAGGCAAGGGTAACACCCCCCTCCTTCCTGGTTACCCCCGTCACCTGGTCTTTGGACGTGATAATGATGCGCCCACGCCAGCCATTCTGTCCCTGCCACCGCCCCTCAGATGTGTCAGTGTACCAGGCCCCTAGATTTCTGTTGCCGGCCCTGGGTGCATGTCACTTGTATAGAACCTCTGTCTTTTGCATGTTTATCCATATTAAATATGTTTTACTGAAATATGCTTCTTAATTAGCTAATATGCACAAAGTACTTAGTAATAGTACTCTTGTTGTAATGGAATGGTACATTATAAAGTAGCAGATTAAGACGCATATTTTAACAAAAAGTTGCATGGTGCTGTCACAAATGATAATAAATAGCCAAGGGCGTCGGAATGGGGGAGGGGGGGGGGCAAGGGGGCAGTTCGCTCCCCCCAAACATGAGAGAGGCGCCATCCACCCGGGAGCGCGATTGCCCGCTGAGCCTGCAGCTGCCACCACTAGCGGCAGCATTCCCCGCTGTGTAAAGTGATAGCAGAGGTCAGTGCCGGCGCATCCCACTGAGCAAAGGGATGCGGCTGGGGCAAATAACTTGAACGGTGGCTCTGCTGCTTTCTACTCTAAACGTGTCTGTATACAGTAGCTACTGTATTAGCACAACACGTTCCGACCACACAGCGGGCGCCGGCCACTGCTGTGTGACACTGTCCACGAATCCGCAGCATGACAATGCGGCACACGGTGCATCCAGGAGGTCGGCGCACACCAGGTAACGTCCACCCCTCTCTCTGTGGGGTCTATTCATGTAGAAAACGAAAACATAATTGCTACTTATCACTATACATCGCATTGCTTCGATGCGATGTATAGCTGTGATAAGTAGCAATTCATGTATACTCACCCTTCCGACGATGCGCTGCGGTGTCTGGGGCTCCTGCGGTGAGGTCATCTCCAGCGGTCTCTCCCTGCGATGCGCGGAGTCTAGCGGCGGGTCCCTTTGCGCATGCGCAGCTTATTGACCTCCCGGCAGGCCGCAGTGGTTGCTGGGAGGTCGGGGGGCGGAGCCAGCACGAGGTGCCGAGCAGCGTTCAGGGAAACATTGAGCTTCCCTGACGTCTCCGCACCACATTTCAGGTTACGCCGTCCTCAGATGGCGAACCTGAACTCCATGGAGAAGCGGAAAGCAGAGCTTTCCGCACCTTCATGAATTGCACTCACCATACAAAGGTATGGTGATGCGATTCATGCACAGAGCGGGGGTACCGCTGGAGAAGTCAGAGACTTCTCCACGGTAACCGGCTCTGTGAATTGCGGTAAGCAGAGAAAAGCCCTGTTTAACGCAAAACAGGGCTTTTCACTGCTGCATGAATAGACCCCTGTATCTGCTGCTTATCGCCACCGCGATCAGAGCTCAGCTCCGATCGGGCAGCTCATACAGCAGGGAGTCAGGGACATGTTACACAGCAGTGGCCGCAGGCGTCCGCTGTGTGGCCGGGATGTGTTGTGCAATGTGCTTATACAGCAGCAGCTGGAGCGGGAAGGGCAGTGAGGGCAGCGGGCAGCAATAAAAATGGCCACTGGAGGAGGGCTGCTGCACTTGCCCTTGCAGCAACTCCTCCTCCTACCAAACAGTCCCTACACTACAGCCTGCCAACCACAGAGCCGCTTTAACCCTGCCAACCCCACAGGGAGCAGAGCCTGAGGAGCGGACGCACAGCTAGCCAGTAAGCTTTACTTTTGTGAAAAATGTTTTGTTGAAACTTAAAATCAACTTAAGCTTGCTGAGCTGCCTGCTGTGGTGGATATACAGCTGCTGTGTGCTGGCCGGGTGAGGGGTGATTGCTGTTGGGTGTTACTGTGATCTATTCTGCTAGGTGAGATGTGCTGTGGTAGGAGAGGGCAGGGAGTTTCTGTATGAGGGGTCACTGTCACCCTTTGTATATGTCCCTCTGTCCCCATGAATGTCCCTCTGTCTCCCTGTATATGCTTGCCGCCGTCACCCTGTGTGTATATGTCCCTCTGTTTCCGTGTATGTCCCTCTGTCTCCCTGTATATACGTGCTGCCGTCACCCTGTGTTTCTCAACCTGTGTATATGTCCTTCTGTCCCCGTGTATGTCCCTCTGTATACGTGCCGCTGTCACCCTGTGTTTGTCACCCTGTGTATGTCCCCTCTGTCACCATGTGTATGTCCCTCTGTCTCCCTGTATATACGTGCTGCCGTCACCCTGTGTTTCTCAACCTGTGTATATGTCCTTCTGTCCCCGTGTATGTCCCTCTATCTCCCTGTATATACGTGCTGCCGTCACCCTGTATTTGTCACCGTGTGTATATGTCCTTCTGTCCCCGTGTATGTCCCTCTGTATACGTGCCGCTGTCACCCTGTGTTTGTCACCCTGTGTATGTCCCCTCTGTCACCATGTGTATGTCCCTCTGTGTCCCTGTGTATATGTGCTGCTGTCACCCAGTGAATACGTGCCACTGTCACCCTGTCTATGTCCCTCTGTCCCCCTGTGTATGTCCCTCTGTCCCCCTGTGTATGTCCCTCTGTCTCCCTGTATATACGTGTGTCAAAGTCAAAAAATATTGTAATGCATATACCCTGTACTAACCCCATGCACATGCCCGCTGCACGTGCACTCAGTCCGCCGTGCGTGCACATATCCGCAATTTGCGTAGGATCGCTCCTGCGATCATGCGCGTGGTATGGGTATTTACGGCGGAGTTTGTGAGCGCGTAGAGGGTTATTAGAACATTACATATTTAACCCAAATAGTGCATTTTGTACACACAGTTCCCCTACCCCACATCAGCGAGTATCAACAGTTTAAACAGTTCCAGGACTAAGGGATTCGCCTTTGCATGATAGGAAGGGTCAGACAAAGGTTAGAAGGTGATGTCTAGTATACAACTGTAGGGTATTTTAAGGGTAACATTCCGGTGTTGGTTAGAGAAAGATCGCATGTTCCTGCGTATAGTTATGTGCAAAAGTAGAATATAGATATTAACTGTATTTACTGTATATTATGTATGCGGCGGGAATCCAGAGGATACCACCCACCAGAGCAGTTGGGGAAAGATATCGCCCACTTTTTCAAATCAACCTATGACCTCTCCTGTAATGAAAAGACATATCTCTGTGTCCAATGGACAATGAGATTACAGTGACCATTGTATTGTGTATGTAAGTTGTGTTTAAAAACCCATTGTTGCCTGGCCGGTCAGATAACTCTGAACGCTATCTATGTGACGAGCGGAGGACCGGCCGGGTTGCGCTTGCGAACATTCTCACGTATGTACATTCTCTGTAGCCATTATTCTGTTTAGATTTATCTTGTTAGCCTGTAGTGTATGATTTGTACTGTTTTACCTTTTGAAATAATCCACGGTGGCCTTAGAACTCTGTGGTTTCAACTACAAATCGGTGTTGTGTCCTCACTTTCCTGCAAGGGTTTTAAGTGTATTTTAACTGTATAAGGTTTATAAGTATTGATAAGGTGTACGCACTGCGGGTACTTTATACCGTCAGCGCTACTTAAGGTTTAAGGTACAACATTGTTGCAGTACATTGCTGCTAAGGGTTTAAAGTGTAATCATATCATTGCATTGTAACACTAACAAGGTTTAAAGGTTATCAATTGTGTGTGCGCATGCTGTGCGTACTCTGTACACTCAGCGCGGCGTGTATACGCCAAGTACGTACCACGTACGGGACTCTGTACGCAAATAGCGTACAAAGTGCGTAGCGCGTGTATTCAGTCTAGCGGCCATAGCGGCTCCTCAGTAAAAGTGTATCTAGAGGTATAGCTTTACGGTCTAAGATAATATCGACATTATCACGTGCTGCTGTCACCCTGTGTATATGTCCCTCTGTTACCCTGTGTATCAGGGCCGTAACTACCTGTGTGCCAGGTGTGCCAGCAGCATGTAATGAGTCATATTGACTCATTACATGCCACCTCTGTTGTGTGTGCCGTGCGCCGCCACCGCGCTGTGGAGGAGAGAGCAGCGCCGGGCTACGGAGAAGGAGGAGGAGGGGAGGGGGACTGGAGCCGCAGCAGCGCTATTTCATTGGTAGTAAGCGCCGCTGCAGCTGTCCCCTCTCCTTCCGTATAGGCTGCCCGACGCCGCTGTGGATGCTGGGATTCCTTCATCCCAGCATCCACAGCAGCGCTGGGCAGCCAATACGGAAGGAGAGGGGACAGCTGCAGCGGGGCTTACTACCCATGAAATAGCGCTGCTGCGGCTCCAGTCCCCCTCCCTCCTCCTTCTCCCCTGCCTCCGGAGCTGCCGGCACGAGGAGCCTGACTGCCAGCGGGAGAGATGGTAAGTATCTCTCTCTCTCTCTCTCTCTCTCTCTCTCTCTCTCTATCTTGTCTGCCGTTATGTATAAAAAGGGGGACTGTGCCTGCGCAATGTGTAAAAATGGGGACTGGCTGTCGTTATGTGTAAAAAGGGGGACTGTGCCTGCCGCAATGTGTAAAAAGGGGGACTGTGCCTGCCGCAATGTGTAAAAAGGGGGACTGGCTGCCGTTATGTGTAAAAAGGGGGATGCTGTCTGCCGCAATGTGTAAAAAGGGGGACTGGCTGCCGTTACGTGTGAAAGGGGGGACTGTGCCTGCCGCAATGTGTAAAAAGGCGGACTGGCTGCCGCAATGTATAAAAAGGGGGACTGGCTGCCGCTATGTGTAAAAAGGGGGACTGTGCCTGCCGCAATGTGTAAAAAGGGGGACTGGCTGCCGTTATGTGTAAAAAGGGGGACTGTGCCTGCCGCAATGTGTAAAAAAGGGGGACTGGCTGCCGCAATGTGTAAAAAGGGGGAGTGTGCCTGCCGTAATGTGTAAAAAGGGGACGCTATCTGCCGTAATATGTAAAGGGGTACGCTGTCTGCCATAATGTGTAAAAAGGGTGACGCTGTCTGCCGTAATGTGTAAAAGGGGGACGCTGTCTGCCGTAATGTGTAAAAAGGGGACGCTGTCTGCCATAATGTGTAAAATGGGGACGCTGTCTGCCATTATGTGTAAAAAGGACACGCTGTCTGCCGTAATGTGTAAAAAGGGGGACTGTCTGCTGTAATGTGTAAAAGGGGGACTGTCTGCTGTAATGTATAAAAGGGGCTCTACCTGGTGTAGTAGCGCTACTGTGCAGCGTAATTTTAATAATGGAGACTACTGTGCACCGTAGTATGGATTGGTATTATTTTGTGGCCACGCCCCTTCCCCATGAAGCCACACCCCTATATATTTTAAGCGCGCCTGCGGCGCGCACTGCCCCTATCTTGCATGGGGGGGGGGCGCCAATACCGTTTCTTGCACACAGTGCTAAAATGCCTAGTTACGGCACTGCTGTGTATGTCCCTCTGTTACCCTGTGTATGTCCCTCTGTTACCCTGTGTATATACTAACCGTGGGGTAGGGAAGTAGAGCACAGGGATGAGAAGGAGAGGCGAGATGAATGAGGAGGAGTAGGTGCTCTACAATGTATATAATGGGCTCTGTCAGGCATATTGTGTGTAAGGGGGTTCTACCAGACATGTATATAAGGGGCCACTCACTCCCAGCTGCTCCATAGAGTTCCGTACAGGTACAAGTGACCCGTCTAAGGTGTCCAGTAATTAGGGGCGCCAAACTGAGATTTTTATCCTGCCCCCCCCCCCCCCATCCGAAAAACGTTCTGACGCCTCTGTAAATAGCAATACAGAAACGCTTACTATTAAGGAGTTTTCTTTTGTATCAGATGGGATGAGTGTTGGACTAAGCTCTTTTCATATATTTCATTTTTTTAAGTGACCCCAAGACCTATTTTTAAAAGGATGCTGTTTTCACACTTGTTAACACAATCAATTATTTGCATCATCTTGTGTTTCAGAAAACCATGCCCTAATGTCAGCTGCAAAGAAGTGTCAAATTCTACAATACTTGATTGAAATAGGCTTTGACAGCAGATAAAACAGACAGCCTGTTTGTTAAGTTATTAACCCACATAACCTAATTATCCATCCAAAAAATGCAAATCAGAGCCAAAGAAACATTGTAGCCTTGCAGTTTACAATGACTGTTATTTTTCCTTTTGCATGCCAGTGTACATGTGATTAAAATTTAAAGATTGTAGATATTTCATAGAAACAGACGCACATATTAAGCACTGGTATTACTATAATTGGAAACCTCTGTCTTCTGCCACTTGTGCCCTCAGCAACATTCTCAGAAATTCCCATGTTAAAAGCACCAAATGACATTAAGAAAAAAAACAAAGAACAGATGCATCTAATGGGTCTAGGAACGCGCATGAGTGTATGTTTGTGAACATCAGTGATATTTCTAAGCTCAGCAATCTGGAAATGACAGTGTTTAAATCTGCTTAGAAAAATTCATTGAACAAAGTTGCGCTGAACAGCAGTTGCATGGCACTGAAGGGTTTTTTCGGGCCATATTATTGCTACTAAAGTCATATTGGCCATCCGAATACAGTCTGTACTTTACACATACTTGCCTACCTGACCCTCTCCATGAGGGAGAAAATGCTCTGTTCCTGGACTTTCCTGGTAATGTATGATCAGGGGCGGATCCAGGAAAAAATGACAGGGGGGGTACCTTGTGCATGCCGAAGGCGTGCGGCCCCATGAAGGTGTGCGTGGCCTCAGAAGAAGGGCATGACCTAGCAACAAGGGTCATGGCCTCAAAGGGAACATCGTATTCGTAAGACGGGAAGAGGGTGACACTTTGGAGAGGCAGCGGGTGACAGGAGAGAGAGGGTGATGGGTTCATAGTGACGCAAGGGGAGAGGCAGTGTATGAAGGAAACATAGTGGGAGACGGAGAGGCAGTGGGTGACAGAGAGAGGGTGACAGTGAGAGGCAGAGTGGGTAATACTGGGGAAAGGGTGACGAGGAAAAAGTGGGTGATGCCAGGGGGAGGTGGCAGTGGGTAACAAGGAGAGGGGGACAGGGAGAGGCAGTGGGTACCTAAGGTCTCTGTAGGAGTAGGAGGGAGTAGTGAGACATTTGTAGTGAGGTTTACAGAGGCATGAAGGGAAAGATTCACTGGGGAAACAAACATTATACACACGGTATGAGCCGAAATTCACATTATAGCACATAGTATGAGACAAAATTCACATTATAGCACACGGTATGAGCCGAAATTCACATTATACCACATGGTATGAGCTGAAATTCACATTATAGCACATAGTATGAGACAAAATTCACATTATAGCACACGGTATGAGCCGAAATTCACATTATACCACATGGTATGAGACGAAATTCACATTATAGCACATAGTATGAGACAAAATTCACATTATAGCACACGGTATGGGCTGAAATTCACATTATACCACATGGTATGAGACGAAATTCACATTATAGCACACAGAATAAACTGAAATTCACATTATAGCACACAGTATGAGCTGAAATTCACATTATAGCACACGGTATGAGCCTAAATTCACATTATAGCACATAGTATGAGCCTAAATTCACATACCACCTGGTATGAGCCGAAATTCACATTATAGCACACAGTATGAGCCTAAATTCACATTATACTACATGGTATGAGCCGAAATTCACATTATAGCACATAGTATGAGCCGATATTCACATTATAGCACACAGTATGAGCCGAAATTCACATTATAGCACATAGTATGAGCCGATATTCACATTATAGCACACGGTACGAGCCGAAATTCACATTATAGCACGCTGAATGAGCCGAAATTCACATTATAGCACGCTGTATGAGCCGAAATTCACATTATAGCACATAGTATGAGCCTAAATTCACATTATACCACATGGTATGAGCCGAAATTCACATTATACCACACAGTATGAGCCGAAATTCACATTATAGCACATAGTATGAGACAAAATTCACATTATAGCACACGGTATGAGCCGAAATTCACATTATACCACATGGTATGAGCCAAAATTCACATTATAGCACAAAGTATGAGACAAAATTCACATTATAGCACACGGTATGAGCCGAAATTCACATTATACCACATGGTATGAGCCGAAATTCACATTATAGCACATAGTATGAGACAAAATTCACAATATAGCCCACGGTATGAACCGAAATTCACATTATAGCACACTGAATGAGCCGAAATTCACATTATAGCATGCTGAATGAGCCAAAATTCACATTATAGCACATTGAATGAGCTGAAATTGTGACAGCAGGGACAGCTGGAGTGACAGCAGGGACAGGGCGCGAGAGACTGACGACAGGGAGTGAGAGCGACGACGGAGAGAGAGTGACGACAGGGAGAGAGAGAGTGACGACAGGGAGAGAGAGAGTGACGACAGGGAGAGAGAGAGTGACGACATGGAGAGAGAGAGTGACAGCAGGGAGTGAGAGAGAGTGACAGCATGGAGAGATAGAGCGACAACAGTGACATCAGGGAGAGAGAGAGTGACGACAGTGACAGCAGGGAGAGAGAGAGTGATGACAGTGACAGGTATAGGGACAGGGAGAGAGGGTGACAGCAGGGGAACATTACCTGACTGTGGTCGGCGGAGGCACCCATGGGCAGCAGCGGTGATAAGGAGGCCTTTGGTGCGGTGAGGTCCCTCTGACCGCCATATGTTGCGGGTGAGCGGCGGTGAGCGGCTGGTGGTGGTGAGCGGCAGATGGCTGGCGGCTGTGAGCTAGTACAGCGCTCTACACAGCCGTCGGCCGCCGAGCAGGGACGGGAGCACCATGTGCAGCAGGATGGCCACTTACCTCGCCTCCTGCTGCACTTTCATTTCCGGGTCAGTGGAAGAAGTGGCGGTATACCATACCACTGTCTACCGCCCCACTTCGACCACTCTCTCTCTCGCTCTCTATATCTATTACAACAAGAAACAGTTTATGCGCAAATACTGCTCCTCTTTGCAAGTTCTTTTTGTGGAACAACAAGTCTCAGCTTCAGCTGTTTAAAAGGAGACCATCCACAATCTTCAATGGATTCCAAGATGTCCCGTTTTGCACTAAAATTCTTGAAATCGGCAGCTCCTTTACACACCAATATCCACAGTTGGTAATTTATTCTGTAATTAAATAAAAAAGAAGGAGCGCTCCATAGTGCATATCAGTTTTAAAATTGTAATTTATTACACCAATCTGACACACATATGGTAAGAATACATACCGCAAGCAGCGGTATAAGCCATTGTAAGTATAACACATGCAAGATCAAAAAACAGACTTCACCGCATATAGAAGGTGCTTCTTGGCTTGGTGAGGATCACCGTGCAGCCAAGAAGCACCTTCTATATGCGGTGAAGTCCGTTTTTTGATCTTGCATGTGTTATACTTACGTTGGCTTATACCGCTGCTTGCGGTATGTGTTCTTACCATATGTGTGCCAGATTGGTGTGTTAAATTACAATTTTAAAACTGATATGCACTATGAAGCGCTCCTTCTTTTTTATTTGATTACAGAGTATCTATATATATATATATATATATATATATATACAGGTTGAGTATCCCATATCCATATATTCCGAAATACGGAATATTCCGAAATACGGACTTTTTGGAGTAGGAGTGAGATAGTGAAACCTTTGTTTTTTGATGTCTCAATGTACACAAACTTTGTTTAATACACAAAGTTATTAAAAATATTGTATTAAATGACCTTCAGGCTGTGTGTATAAGATGTATATGAAACATAAATGAATTGTGTGAATGTAGACACACTTTGTTTAATGCACAAAGTTATAAAAAATATTGGCTAAAATGACCTTCAGGCTGTGTATATAAGGTGTATATGTAACATAAATGCATTCTGTGCTTAGATTTAGGTCCCATCATTATGATATCTCACTATGGTATGCAATTATTCCAAAATACGGAAAAATCCCATATCCAAAGTACCTCTGGTCCCAAGCATTTTGGATAAGGGAGACTCAACCTGTACATACATATATATATATATATATATATATATATATATATATACATATATATATATATATATATATATATATATATACACACACAGGACAAGGATGCGGCACTCTAGGCTTAAGAAATCCACAGCAAGATTTGTAGTTTGCAACGTTTCAGTAGACCAACCTACTGTCGTCAGGCTTTAATGACAAATAAGAATAAGTACATACCTTTATAGTAACACCATTGTGCATTCCCGCCAGCTCGTCCCGGGACCACACACCCGCCGAGCCGCGCAGGCAGTGACGTCGTCATTGCTTGACGGTGCCGTGTGACGTACCCATCACCATGACTACCAAATAAACAATGCAGAAAGAAGCTGTGCATCCTGGAACAATACAGACCACATCAAACTCATTAAATACATAGCGGACATAACCACATTATTTTAGATAACTCAAAAATTTCGATACAAATAGTAAATGGACCTTAATAATTACGTCATTTCAGGAAGCAAGTGTAAGAAATTGATTAATTTAGACCTCGCGGGTGTATTACCCCGAGGCGGAGAATCCATTTAGTTTCAAGTTGTAATAGTTTAGCACCTCTATTGCCTCCTCTCAAATCTATTGGGATATGGTCTATCATCCTATACCTTATACTATTTATTGGGTGTTTAAAATGCACAAAGTGCCTGGCTACCGGCTGCTCACTATTGCCCGTATCTAGGGCATTACGAATGGCAGACCGATGTGCGGACATTCGCTCTTTGAACTTTCGTTCGGTCTTGCCGATATAGCTCAAGCCGCAGGGACATATAATTTGATAAATTACATAATTGGAATTACATGTCAATTGATGTCGAATGGAGATTTTTTGTCCTGTTTGAGGGTGATTAAAAGTAAAACTATCTCCTGTAAGGAGATACTGACACGTTACACAGGAACATTTGATATTACCAAGCTTAATACTAGTAGATAGGAATGATTTTACTACAGGTTCTCTTTTTAATTTTGCTATATCTGTTTTAACTAGCAAATCACGAAGATTTTTTCCTCGTGAATAGCACGGCATTAGATTAGTATCTCTCAAGTTCAGATTTTCATCTGAAGTAATAATTGGCCAGTGCTTTTTAGTTATTGAATTAATCTGGGATGATTTTACATGAAATTTATTCACCCATGGTAACACTGTTTTGTCCCTCCTCGTTTTTGTCACATTAGAGAGAAGACTCTCTCGATCCAGGGCCATTACTTTATTTTTAGAGCACAACAGCGCTTTCAATGAATAGCCCCTACCTATCAGTTTGTCAATAAGAGAATCAATCTGTGATTCGGCTACCTCCCTGTTACTGTTTATACGCCTAATCCTTATCATCTGAGAATAGGGTAAACCTCTCAGCATAGATTTCGGATGGCAGCTATTTGCATGTAAAAGCTGCTGTTTGTCTGTTGGTTTTACAAATAGTGTAGTGGTCAAAGTCGAATCATTAATCTGAATTTGTATATCCAGGAAGCTGATAACATTCTGATTCATACTGTAGGTGAATTTGATGGGTCCTTCTGTGGCATTATAGTCAGTTAACATATTTTCCAGCACTGTGTGGTTACCTTTCCACAGGATGATAAGATCATCTATATATCTATTAAATAACAGCGCTTGGGAGGAAAATAGAGGATTGTTGTAAAACAAATCTTCCTCTACTCCAAACATAACTATATTTGCATAGACTGGCGCCACAGAAGAACCCATCGCACACCCCTGTGTTTGCAAATAAAATTGTTTATCATATACGAAAAAATTCATAGTCAAAATCAATTCAAGCAGTTGTAATATCACATCGATTTTAGCTGGATTAAAGACTTTCTTTTTCTCTAAAAATCTTTTCCACCGCCACCAGACCGAACTGGTGCGGAATTGATGTATATAGACTAACTACATCTACAGTAACCAACCATGTATCCTTAGAAACAGTAGTTACCTTTTTCAGATTGTTTAACAAACTCGTTGTGTCGAAAAGAAAACTTGGTTCATCGCGTATAAGGGGTTGTAGCCACGCATCTAATAGACAGGCTGAAGGTTGCAGCAATGAACCCCTGGCTGACACTATGGGGCGGCCTGGTGGGGGGTTTAAACCTTTATGGATTTTTGGAATTAAATAAAAAACCGGTACTAATGGGTGCTCTGGTACTAAAATATTGAATAGATCATCTGTAATTAAATTCACTACTAACGCTTGTTGTAAAATTGCTTGGAGTCTTCTCTTACAAAGACCTGTTGGATTTGATTGTAATTTAGTATATATTTGAGTGTCAGAAAGTTGTCTAAGGGTCTCTTTGTTGTAATCAGAAAAGTCCTGTAGGACTATGGCCCCTCCCTTATCCACTGAACGGATAATTAGATTATGATTATTAGACAGGGATTGTAATGCCTCTCTTTCTTGTAACGTGAGATTCGGATGACAGGAGGCCCCATTCTTAGTGGCTGCCCCCACATCCTGTTCTAATAACCTCATAAAACGTTTTAATACTAGGGTTATACGAGATCGGCTCAAATGCCTATTTGGGAAGAAAAGGTTTTAACTGTATAGGGACTGGTACTTTCTCCACTGGTTTGTAATCAGGATTATTTTTAAAGTGTTCTTTCAACTTAATCTTCCTTTGTAATGAATGTTTTTCAATGTTCCATTGCAGAGGGTCAAACGGGACAGATGGAACAAAGGACAAGCCTTTATTCAATAATTGTATTACCGTAGATGATAATTCATATGAGGATAAGTTCACTACGTTGTTTTTTTGATTGTCGGCAGACGTCCTGCTCTTCCTCTGCCTTTCGTTTTGGCCACTTCTCCTGGTGCGCCATCTTTTCCTTGATTTCTCACACCTCTTGTTCTTGATCCTAAAGGGGCAGCAGGTTGGTTGGATCTATCGGTATCGCTGTTGGTCTCTTGTGATGATTCTGTATCATATCTTGTAAAAGGTCTCTGGTCTCTGCGAAAGAAGGGGCGTCTTTTTCCTTCTGTTCTGTTATCCGAGAGCCATCTGTAAACTGAATGTTTCTCATAATCTTGTTCCACTTTTAGTAATTTTTCTTTTTTGAAAGCAATCAGTTCTCTTTTATACAGGGAGATTTGTTGTTGTATTTTATCCAACCAATCTTCTTCTTTGTCAACTATCAAAGCCGGAGTGTGTATCAATTCAAAAGCAGTTATTTTGTTTTTTACTGCTTCCATTTCCTTTTTAGATTGTTCTATCACTAATAATATTAGGTCGAGCGAACATTTATTTAAAATAGCTGTCCAACGTCGACAAAACTGGACGTCATATCGTCCTATCGTGGGACAATTTCTGACCCGGAATCCTCTAGGTATTTTTTTCATTTTATAATAATCACTGAGTGACAATCCGTGAAGATAAAAGTCCACTTCCTTCTTTTTTAGTTTGAGTAATTCCTTAAAGATATTTTCTACCGACGTTGCCTCAGCTTCGTCATTAATTCCTTTATCACAGAGTATCCCCTCGGCTTCAGATTCGGAGAATGATAAAATATCCCCTGCTGGGAATTTAAAATGACCAAATTGATCCTCGACATGTTCCATAACCACAGTGAAGTATGTGTGGGTCCGCAGTAGTTATCACAGCACAGCTAGTAACTGTAACCTCTAATTAGAGAACTGCACCACACCATATAAACTGTTAAAAAAAATTCTCTAGGAAACCTAGAGATGCAGAGAATGCCTGGTGACAATGTCCATGAAATAGCTGGGTGCCTCAACAGGAATAATCACTGTTGTGTGATACTTCCAAATATAGAATAGCTGGTGTTTGGCACTCCTAATTCAAACGCTTAGCTGCAGCCGGTGCCTTCATGAATGGATAAATACACAGGACAAGGATGCGGCACTCTAGGCTTAAGAAATCCACAGCAAGATTTGTAGTTTGCAACGTTTCAGTAGACCAACCTACTGTCGTCAGGCTTTAATGACAAATAAGAATAAGTACATACCTTTATAGTAACACCATTGTGCATTCCCGCCAGCTCGTCCCGGGACCACACATCCGCCGAGCCGCGCAGGCAGTGACGTTGTCATTGCTTGACGGCGCCGTGTGACGTACCCATCACCATGACTACCAAATAAACAATGCAGAAAGAAGCTGTGCGTCCTGGAACAATACAGACCACATCAAACTCATTAAATACATAGCGGACATAACCACATTATTTTAGATAACTCAAAAATTTAGATACAAATAGTAAATGGACCTTAATAATTACGTCATTTCAGGAAGCAAGTGTAAGAAATTGATTCATTTAGACCTCGCGGGTGTATTACCCCGAGGCGGAGAATCCATTTAGTTTCAAGTTGTAATAGATTGAGTTAGATTGAGTTAGATTGAATCACAGATTGATTCTCTTATTGACAAACTGATAGGTAGGGGCTATTCATTGAAAGCGCTGTTGTGCTCTAAAAATAAAGTAATGGCCCTGGATCGAGAGAGTCTTCTCTCTAATGTGACAAAAACGAGGAGGGACAAAACAGTGTTACCATGGGTGAATAAATTTCATGTAAAATCATCCCAGATTAATTCAATAACTAAAAAGCACTGGCCAATTATTACTTCAGATGAAAATCTGAACTTGAGAGATACTAATCTAATGCCGTGCTATTCACGAGGAAAAAATCTTCGTGATTTGCTAGTTAAAACAGATATAGCAAAATTAAAAAAAGAACCTGTAGTAAAATCATTCCTATCTACTAGTATTAAGCTTGGTAATATCAAATGTTCCTGTGTAACGTGTCAGTATCTCCTTACAGGAGATAGTTTTAATCACCCTCAAACAGGACAAAAAATCTCCATTCGACATCAATTGACATGTAATTCCAATTATGTAATTTATCAAATTATATGTCCCTGCGGCTTGAGCTATACCGGCAAGACCGAACGAAAGTTCAAAGAGCGAATGTCCGCACATCGGTCTGCCATTCGTAATGCCCTAGATACGGGCAATAGTGAGCAGCCGGTAGCCAGGCACTTTGTGCATTTTAAACACCCAATAAATAGTATAAGGTATAGGATGATAGACCATATCCCAATAGATTTGAGAGGAGGCAATAGAGGTGCTAAACTATTACAACTTGAAACTAAATGGATTCTCCGCCTCGGGGTAATACACCCGCGAGGTCTAAATGAATCAATTTCTTACACTTGCTTCCTGAAATGACGTAATTATTAAGGTCCATTTACTATTTGTATCTAAATTTTTGAGTTATCTAAAATAATGTGGTTATGTCCGCTATGTATTTAATGAGTTTGATGTGGTCTGTATTGTTCCAGGACGCACAGCTTCTTTCTGCATTGTTTATTTGGTAGTCATCGTGATGGGTACGTCACACGGCGCCGTCAAGCAATGACGACGTCACTGCCTGCGCGGCTCGGCGGGTGTGTGGTCCCGGGACGAGCTGGCGGGAATGCACAATGGTGTTACTATAAAGGTATGTACTTATTCTTATTTGTCATTAAAGCCTGACGACAGTAGGTTGGTCTACTGAAACGTTGCAAACTACAAATCTTGCTGTGGATTTCTTAAGCCTAGAGTGCCGCATCCTTGTCCTGTGTATTTATCCATTCATGAAGGCACCGGCTGCAGCTAAGCGTTTGAATTAGGAGTGCCAAACACCAGCTATTCTATATATATATATATATATATATTAGAGATGAGCGCCTGAAATTTTTCGGGTTTTGTGTTTTGGTTTTGGGTTCGGTTCCGCGGCCGTGTTTTGGGTTCGACCGCGTTTTGGCAAAACCTCACCGAATTTTTTTTGTCGGATTCGGGTGTGTTTTGGATTCGGGTGTTTTTTTCAAAAAACCCTAAAAAACAGCTTAAATCATAGAATTTGGGGGTCATTTTGATCCCATATTATTATTAACCTCAAAAACCATAATTTCCACTCATTTTCAGTCTATTCTGAATACCTCACACCTCACAATATTATTTTTAGTCCTAAAATTTGCACCGAGGTCGCTGGATGACTAAGCTAAGCGATCCTAGTGGCCGACACAAACACCTGGCCCATCTAGGAGTGGCACTGCAGTGTCACGCAGGATGTCCCTTCCAAAAAAACCCTCCCCAAACAGCACATGACGCAAAGAAAAAAAGAGGCGCAATGAGGTAGCTGACTGTGTGAGTAAGATAAGCGACCCTAGTGGCCAACACAAACACCGGGCCCATCTAGGAGTGGCACTGCAGTGTCACGCAGGATGGCCCTTCCAAAAAACCCTCCCCAAACAGCACATGACGCAAAGAAAAAAAGAGGCGCAATGAGGTAGCTGACTGTGTGAGTAAGATAAGCGACCCTAGTGGCCGACACAAACACCGGGCCCATTTAGGAGTGTCACTGCAGTGTCACGCAGGATGTCCCTTCCAAAAAACCCTCCCCAAACAGCACATGACGCAAAGAAAATAAGAGGCGCAATGAGGTAGCTGTGTGAGTAAGATTAGCGACCCTAGTGGCCGACACAAACACCGGGCCCATCTAGGAGTGGCACTGCAGTGTCACGCAGGATGTCCCTTCCAAAAAACCCTCCCCAAACAGCACATGACGCAAAGAAAAAAAGAGGCGCAATGAGGTAGCTGAGTGAGTAAGATTAGCGACCCTAGTGGCCGACACAAACACCGGGCCCATTTAGGAGTGTCACTGCAGTGTCACGCAGGATGTCCCTTCCAAAAAACCCTCCCCAAACAGCACATGACGCAAAGAAAATAAGAGGCGCAATGAGGTAGCTGTGTGAGTAAGATTAGCGACCCTAGTGGCCGACACAAACACCGGGCCCATTTAGGAGTGTCACTGCAGTGTCACGCAGGATGTCCCTTCCAAAAAACCCTCCCCAAACAGCACATGACGCAAAGAAAATAAGAGGCGCAATGAGGTAGCTGTGTGAGTAAGATTAGCGACCCTAGTGGCCGACACAAACACTGGGCCCATTTAGGAGTGGCACTGCAGTGTCACGCAGGATGTCCCTTCCAAAAAACCCTCCCCAAACAGCACATGATGCAAAGAAAATAAGAGGCGCAATGAGGTAGCTGTGTGAGTAAGATTAGCGACCCTAGTGGCCGACACAAACACCGGGCCCATCTAGGAGTGGCACTGCAGTGTCACGCAGTATGTCCCTTCCAAAAAACCCTCCCCAAACAGCACATGACGCAAAGAAAAAAAGAGGCGCAATGAGGTAGCTGTGTGAGTAAGATTAGCGACCCTAGTGGCCAACACAAACACCGGGCCCATCTAGGAGTGGCACTGCAGTGTCACGCAGGATGGCCCTTCCAAAAAACACTCCCCAAACAGCACATAACGCAAAGAAAAAAAGAGGCGCAATGAGGTAGCTGACTGTGTGAGTAAGATAAGCGACCCTAGTGGCCGACACAAACACCGGGCCCATTTAGGAGTGGCACTGCAGTGTCACGCAGGATGTCCCTTCCAAAAAACCCTCCCCAAACAGCACATGACGCAAAGAAAAATAAAAGAAAAAAGAGGTGCAAGATGGAATTGTCCTTGGGCCCTCCCACCCACCCTTATGTTGTATAAACAAAACAGGACATGCACACTTTAACCAACCCATCATTTCAGTGACAGGGTCTGCCACACGACTGTGACTGATATGACGGGTTGGTTTGGACCCCCCCCAAAAAAGAAGCAATTAATCTCTCCTTGCACAAACTGGCTCTACAGAGGCAAGATGTCCACCTCATCATCATCCTCCGATATATCACCGTGTACATCCCCCTCCTCACAGATTATCAATTCGTCCCCACTGGAATCCACCATCTCAGCTCCCTGTGTACTTTGTGGAGGCAATTGCTGCTGGTCAATGTCTCCGCGGAGGAATTGATTATAATTCATTTTAATGAACATCATCTTCTCCACATTTTCTGGATGTAACCTCGTACGCCGATTGCTGACAAGGTGAGCGGCGGCACTAAACACTCTTTCGGAGTACACACTTGTGGGAGGGCAACTTAGGTAGAATAAAGCCAGTTTGTGCAATGGCCTCCAAATTGCCTCTTTTTCCTGCCAGTATAAGTATGGACTGTGTGACGTGCCTACTTGGATGCGGTCACTCATATAATCCTCCACCATTCTTTCAATGGTGAGAGAATCATATGCAGTGACAGTAGACGACATGTCCGTAATCGTTGTCAGGTCCTTCAGTCCGGACCAGATGTCAGCATCAGCAGTCGCTCCAGACTGCCCTGCATCACCGCCAGCGGGTGGGCTCGGAATTCTGAGCCTTTTCCTCGCACCCCCAGTTGCGGGAGAATGTGAAGGAGGAGATGTTGACAGGTCGCGTTCCGCTTGACTTGACAATTTTCTCACCAGCAGGTCTTTCAACCCCAGCAGACTTGTGTCTGCCGGAAAGAGAGATCCAAGGTAGGCTTTAAATCTAGGATCGAGCACGGTGGCCAAAATGTAGTGCTCTGATTTCAACAGATTGACCACCCGTGAATCCTTGTTAAGCGAATTAAGGGCTCCATCCACAAGTCCAACATGCCTAGCGGAATCGCTCCGTGTTAGCTCCTCCTTCAATGTCTCCAGCTTCTTCTGCAAAAGCCTGATGAGGGGAATGACCTGACTCAGGCTGGCAGTGTCTGAACTGACTTCACGTGTGGCAAGTTCAAAGGGCAGCAGAACCTTGCACAACGTTGAAATCATTCTCCACTGCGCTTGAGACAGGTGCATTCCACCTCCTATATCGTGCTCAATTGTATAGGCTTGAATGGCCTTTTGCTGCTCCTCCAACCTCTGAAGCATATAGAGGGTTGAATTCCACCTCGTTACCACTTCTTGCTTCAGATGATGGCAGGGCAGGTTCAGTAGTTTTTGGTGGTGCTCCAGTCTTCTGTACGTGGTGCCTGTACGCCGAAAGTGTCCCGCAATTCTTCTGGCCACCGACAGCATCTCTTGCACGCCCCTGTCGTTTTTTAAATAATTCTGCACCACCAAATTCAAGGTATGTGCAAAACATGGGACGTGCTGGAATTTGCCCATATTTAATGCACACACAATATTGCTGGCGTTGTCCGATGCCACAAATCCACAGGAGAGTCCAATTGGGGTAAGCCATTCCGCGATAATCTTCCTCAGTTGCCGTAAGAGGTTTTCAGCTGTGTGCGTATTCTGGAAACCGGTGATACAAAGCGTAGCCTGCCTAGGAAAGAGTTGGCGTTTGCGAGATGCTGCTACTGGTGCCGCCGCTGCTGTTCTTGCGGCGGGAGTCCATACATCTACCCAGTGGGCTGTCACAGTCATATAGTCCTGACCCTGCCCTGCTCCACTTGTCCACATGTCCGTGGTTAAGTGGACATTGGGTACAGCTGCATTTTTTAGGACACTGGTGACTCTTTTTCTGAGGTCTGTGTAAATTTTCGGTATCGCCTGCCTAGAGAAATGGAACCTAGATGGTATTTGGTACCGGGGACACAGTACCTCCAACAAGTCTCTAGTTGGCTCTGCAGTAATGATGGATACCGGAACCACGGTTCTCACCACCCAGGATGCCAAGGCCTCAGTTATCCGCTTTGCAGTAGGATGACTGCTGTGATATTTCATCTTCCTCGCAAAGGACTGTTGGACAGTCAATTGCTTGGTGGAAGTAGTAAAAGTGGTCTTACGACTTCCCCTCTGGGATGACCATCGACTCCCAGCAGCAACAACAGCAGCGCCAGCAGCAGTAGGCATTACACGCAAGGATGCATCGGAGGAATCCCAGGCAGGAGAGGAATCGTCAGAATTGCCAGTGACATGGCCTGCAGGACTATTGGCATTCCTGGGGAAGGAGGAAATTGACACTGAGGGAGTTGGTGGGGTGGTTTGCGTGAGCTTGGTTACAAGAGGAAGGGATTTACTGGTCAGTGGACTGCTTCCGCTGTCACCCAAAGTTTTTGAACTTGTCACTGACTTATTATGAATGCGCTGCAGGTGACGTATAAGGGAGGATGTTCCGAGGTGGTTAACGTCCTTACCCCTACTTATTACAGCTTGACAAAGGGAACACACGGCTTGACACCTGTTGTCCGCATTTCTGTTGAAATACCTCCACACCGAAGAGCTGATTTTTTTGGTATTTTCACCAGGCATGTCAACGGCCATATTCCTCCCACGGACAACAGGTGTCTCCCCGGGTGCCTGACTTAAACAAACCACCTCACCATCAGAATCCTCCTGGTCAATTTCCTCCCCAGCGCCAGCAACACCCATATCCTCCTCATCCTGGTGTACTTCAACACTGACATCTTCAATCTGACTATCAGGAACTGGACTGCGGGTGCTCCTTCCAGCACTTGCAGGGGGCGTGCAAATGGTGGAAGGCGCATGCTCTTCACGTCCAGTGTTGGGAAGGTCAGGCATCGCAACCGACACAATTGGACTCTCCTTGTGGATTTGGGATTTCGAAGAACGCACAGTTCTTTGCGGTGCTACTGCTTTTGCCAGCTTGAGTCTTTTCATTTTTCTAGCGAGAGGCTGAGTGCCTCCATCCTCATGTGAAGCTGAACCACTAGCCATGAACATAGGCCAGGGCCTCAGCCGTTCCTTGCCACTCCGTGTGGTAAATGGCATATTGGCAAGTTTACGCTTCTCCTCCGACAATTTTATTTTAGGTTTTGGAGTCCTTTTTTTACTGATATTTGGTGTTTTGGATTTGACATGCTCTGTACTATGACATTGGGCATCGGCCTTGGCAGACGACGTTGCTGGCATTTCATCGTCTCGGCCATGACTAGTGGCAGCAGCTTCAGCACGAGGTGGAAGTGGATCTTGATCTTTCCCTAATTTTGGAACCTCAACATTTTTGTTCTCCATATTTTAATAGGCACAACTAAAAGGCACCTCAGGTAAACAATGGAGATGGATGGATACTAGTATACAATTATGGACGGACTGCCGAGTGCCGACACAGAGGTAGCTACAGCCGTGAACTACCGTACTGTACTGTGTCTGCTGCTAATATAGACTGGTTGATAAAGAGATGTAGTAGTATGTATGTATAAAGAAGAAAGAAAAAAAAACCTCGGGTAGGTGGTATACAATTATGAACGGACTGCCGAGTGCCGACACAGAGGTAGCTACAGCCGTGGACTACCGTACTGTACTGTGTCTGCTGCTAATATAGACTGGTTGATAAAGAGATGTAGTAGTATGTATGTATAAAGAAGAAAGAAAAAAAAACCACGGGTAGGTGGTATACAATTATGGACGGACTGCCGAGTGCCGACACAGAGGTAGCTACAGCCGTGAACTACCGTACTGTGTCTGCTGCTAATATAGACTGGTTGATAAAGAGATGTAGTAGTATGTATGTATAAAGAAGAAAGAAAAAAAAACCACGGGTAGGTGGTATACAATTATGGACGGACTGCCGAGTGCCGACACAGAGGTAGCTACAGCCGTGAACTACCGTACTGTGTCTGCTGCTAATATAGACTGGTTGATAAAGAGATGTAGTAGTATGTATGTATAAAGAAGAAAGAAAAAAAAACCACGGGTAGGTGGTATACAATTATGGACGGACTGCCGAGTGCCGACACAGAGGTAGCTACAGCCGTGAACTACCGTACTGTACTGTGTCTGCTGCTAATATAGACTGGTTGATAAAGAGATGTAGTAGTATGTATGTATAAAGAAGAAAGAAAAAAAAACCACGGGTAGGTGGTATACAATTATGGACGGACTGCCGAGTGCCGACACAGAGGTAGCTACAGCCGTGAACTACCGTACTGTACTGTGTCTGCTGCTAATATAGACTGGTTGATAAAGAGATGTAGTAGTATGTATGTATAAAGAAGAAAGAAAAAAAAACCACGGGTAGGTGGTATACAATTATGGACGGACGCCGAGTGCCGACACAGAGGTAGCTACAGCCGTGAACTACCGTACTGTGTCTGCTGCTAATATAGACTGGTTGATAAAGAGATGTAGTAGTATGTATGTATAAAGAAGAAAGAAAAAAAAAACACGGGTAGGTGGTATACAATTATGGACGGACTGCCGAGTGCCGACACAGAGGTAGCTACAGCCGTGAACTACCGTACTGTACTGTGTCTGCTGCTAATATAGACTGGTTGATAAAGAGATGTAGTAGTATGTATGTATAAAGAAGAAAGAAAAAAAAACCACGGGTAGGTGGTATACAATTATGGACGGACTGCCGAGTGCCGACACAGAGGTAGCTACAGCCGTGAACTACCGTACTGTGTCTGCTGCTAATATAGACTGGTTGATAAAGAGATGTAGTAGTATGTATGTATAAAGAAGAAAGAAAAAAAAACCTCGGGTAGGTGGTATACAATTATGGACGGACTGCCGAGTGCCGACACAGAGGTAGCTACAGCCGTGAACTACCGTACTGTGTCTGCTGCGACTGGATGATAAATAATGATATAAAAAATATATATATATATCACTACTGCAGCCGGACAGGTATATATTATATAATGACGGACCTGCTGGACACTGTCTGTCAGCAGAATGAGTTTTTTATAGAATAAAAAAAAAAACACCACACAAGTGAAGTCACACGACGAGTGTTTAACTTTTTCAGGCAATCACACAATATAGTATACTACTAACTATACTGGTGGTCAGTGTGGTCAGGTCACTGGTCAGTCACACTGGCAGTGGCACTCCTGCAGCAAAAGTGTGCACTGTTTAATTTTAATATAATATGTACTCCTGGCTCCTGCTATAACCTATAACTATTAACTGGCACTGCAGTGCTCCCCAGTCTCCCCCACAATTATAAGCTGTGTGAGCTGAGCACAGTCAGATATATATACATAGATGATGCAGCACACTGGGCTGAGCAGTGCACACAGATATGGCATGTGACTGAGTCACTGTGTGTATCGTTTTTTTCAGGCAGAGAACGGATATATTAAATAAAACTGCACTGTCTGGTGGTCACTGTGGTCAGTCACTAGTAAACTCTGCACTCTCTACACTTCTACAGTACTCCTAAGCTCCAGTAAATCAGGTCAATCTCTCTCTCTCTCTCTTCTAATCTAAATGGAGAGGACGCCAGCCACGTCCTCTCCCTATCAATCTCAATGCACGTGTGAAAATGGCGGCGACGCGCGGCTCCTTATATAGAATCCGAGTCTCGCGAGAATCCGACAGCGTCATGATGACGTTCGGGCGCGCTCGGGTTAACCGAGCAAGGCGGGAAGATCCGAGTCGCTCGGACCCGTGAAAAAAAACATGAAGTTCGTGCGGGTTCGGATTCAGAGAAACCGAACCCGCTCATCTCTAATATATATATAAACATATGACCAAGAATAAAATATATTAAAATATTAAAATTTAGCCAGCCTTACATTTGTGGTTCTGCTGCTGGCGGGCAGTACTGTTCAATTGGAGACCGAGAGCTGGCTTCTCTCGGCCTCTCCTCCAAGGACGCAAACATAGCTACAGCCTCCGTGGCTCCACGCATCTCTCCTCCTTCTTCAGTGCAGCCTGCGGCGCGCCAATGACTGAGCCGCAGGCTTGCTGAGCCGGACAGCAATTGGACAGCTGAGCCGCCGCTCAGCTGCCCTGACTACCGCTCTTAGAGCACTCTTAGTCAGGGCAGTTGAGCGACGGCTCAGCTGTCCAATTGCTGTCCGGCTCAGCAGGCCTGCGGCTCAGTCATTGGCGTGTCGCAGGCTGCACTGAAGAAGGAGGAGGACGTCAGGGACAGGGCAGCGGGGCTGGGGAGCCGGGACACGTAAGCGCAGCGCCGCAGATCGGATTGAAGAGAGATCCAATCTGCGGCAAGGGGCCCTTTTAGATTGGGCGGCCCGGGGTACTTACCCCCAGGGCCCCCCCCCCTTAATCCGGCTCTGCCGCCGCCGCTACCAGACCCTTCATCGCGGCGGGCGCCGTCTGCGCCGCTGCTTCTTTTTAAAAGGGTCTGCTCTGTTTGTTTGTTTTTAAGTGCCAGACATGACAGGGGGGGCACGGGCCCGCATGCCCCCCCTGGATCCGCCACTGTGTATGATTGCCATCACCTGTGGTGAAACACCTTTCTTATCAATTAACTAGCCCACCACAGGTAATGGCAATCATACATTACTAGGAAAGTCCAGGAACAGAGCATTTTCTCCCTCATGGAGAGGGTCAGGTAGGCAAGTATGATTTACATGCTCTGAATACATAGAGTGGCTAGTATATTATTTACACTTCCTGTTCTCATGTCAGATCAATGTGAAATTCACTGTAATTCAGACGCAGGGCCTGATTAAGGGTTCCAGCCGCCCTAGGCTAATACAGAAGTACCCGCCCCCCTGCCCATAACTGTGCAGTTGCAGGGTCCATGTGCGTGATGTCATGACGTCCGCACCCGCTGCGCCCCCGCCAGGACTCTGGGCTCCAGGCTGCAGCCTGATCAGCCAATTGGTTGATCAGGCCCTGTTCAAACTGTACATGGACAAGACAAAAATACAGTATAAGTGACTTTAAGTGCTCTAAAAATAATAATGAAAACTATGTGGTATATTTATGAAGTAAATACTGCCTCTTATTGGTGGGTTTATCGTCAAACTTTAACTTGACAATAATATTATTAATGTATTTTTTTATTGAGGCTTAATATATTAGTGCCACTAAAAAATGTTGAGCTCAAACCCACCAAGACACTACTGCTTCATAAATATGTCTCTAGCTACACTAACATATTAACAGTTAACAGCTATATAACAACAATGGAGGTCATTCCGAGTTGTTCGCTCGCAAGGCGATTTTAGCAGAGTTGCTCACGCTAAGCCGCCGCCTACTGGGAGTGAATCTTAGCATCTTAAAATTGCGAACGAAGTATTCGCAATATTGCGATTACACACCTCGTAGCAGTTTCTGAGTAGCTTCAGACTTACTCGGCATCTGCGATCAGTTCAGTGCTTGTCGTTCCTGGTTTGACGTCACAAACACACCCAGCGTTCGCCCAGACACTCCTCCGTTTCTCCGGCCACTCCTGCGTTTTTTCCGGAAACGGTAGCGTTTTTTCCCACACACCCATAAAACGGCCTGTTTCCGCCCAGTAACACCCATTTCCTGTCAATCACATTACGATCGCCAGACCGATGAAAAAGCCGTGAGTAAAATTACTAAGTGCATAGCAAATTTACTTGGCGCAGTCGCAGTGCGGACATTGCGCATGCGCATTAAGCGGAAAATCGCTGCGATGCGAAGATTTTTACCGAGCGAACAACTCGGAATGAGGGCCCATATACAGTAAACTGTAAGGTCCATGCTGACTTTATTGGTAGTGTGCACACTGAGCACATTCATTCCACACCCACTGATCACACATGTCAGAAGTACATTGTCATAAGAGACAAAATTGGCAGCTACCCACCAGATATTAGCTGGCCAAACATCAGCACCACCTCTACAGTATATTCCAGGCTAGGACTACTTCTGTATTGGGCTAATGATATTCCAGAGGGTGGTGTAAACCTTTCTTTTTTGTAAAACTCTTCTTGAAATTAGCATTTATTATTTTGGAATTTTGACTTTTAAAAAACTACTAGAGCAAAATAATATAATGTTAGTACCCATGGTAACTCCACTGGCAGATTGCACTACTGATGACAGATCACAGTGACAGGGGCACAACTTGGGGGGGGTCCACTTGTCCCGAGCGCAGGAATTGAGTGAGCGCCAAGGGGTTACAGGGGAGCAGGGAGGGAATACAGGCAGTGTTGTGCTGCTTCCATGAGAAGAGCAGCTGCTGCAGAGAGGCTGGACGCTTTCTATTAAGCCAACCCTAAAGGTGGATCTCAGGACGGAGGTGCAGCTCTGTGAAGGAGCTGGGACTACTAGGAGGGGGACAACAGATGGCCCCGGGCCCGGGCACCGCTGTGCTTTGAGCTCCAGTGCAGGGACCTCTCCTATGCCGGGTACTGTCTTCTACTACCTTCTACTACCTTTGCTCCGGTTACTGCTCCGTCCGCGCACGCATATTAGATCCTGCCATCTGCTACACTCGCCAGGACAGCTGTAGTGATAGGGGCGGCCATGGCTTGATCCTTGTCCCTTCCTCTATTTGCAGTTTCCCGGCTCTGAGTGCTACTTTGTGGGGCCCTCTTTCTCTACACTACTGTGTTACCAGCGCTTCTCCTGTATGAGTCACCACCATTAAAACCCTATACATTATGTACAGTATAGTGGTAAAGTGCAGTGTGTAAAGTGATGTAGTGTAGTGATGTCGTGTAGCATATAGGGTATGCAGTGTAATGGTTTAGTGCAGTGTATAGGCCGGGGCATATACAGTGTATAGAGCCATGTAGTCGTGTAGTGATGTAGTGCAACGTGTAGTGGGATGTAGTGTATCGTATAGGGTGTGTAGTGTTGCGCAGTGTATAGGGGCATGTAGTGTAGTGATGTAGTATAATGATGTAGTGCAAAGTATGGGACCCACAGCGGGAATGTGGGGAACAAGCTGCTGGGGGGCCATGTGACAGACGCTTAGGGCATTTGGGGAACACGTAACAATATCTCCCAATAGTATCCCCTTTTATCTGTATTTGATAATCTGATTATTTTAGTGTGTGGGGGGGATAGCGCCAAATGACTGCCTTCCCCCGAGTGATGAAAATCTTAGTTTCGGCCCTGACAGTGACAGTCCAGACACCACTGATGATTATTATTATTATTATTATGTTTTTGAAAATGTTACTTCATTTTATTAAGCATATCTATATGTTCTTGCTATTCATTTTATTTCCAGGGCTTCTCCATATAGTGAGAAACAGCAAAATGGTCCTACCGACACATTGTCTGATGCATTCATGCCATGTCAGTTACAACAGAAGACAGGACAATATCTGGCACAGTGGGCCTGATTCAGATGCGGTTGTAACTTTGATGCAGTCACAACTGAGTGGTTATCAGCAGACTGCACATGTGTCATGGTACCTTTGTGAATCTGCTCGCAGTGAGGAATCAATCGCAGAGTGATTGACAAGAAGAGGCCGAATTGTGGGAGGTAACAGGGGGTGTCGGCAAAATCGCAGGCTTGCTGTGACTGTTTTTGAGACACTGTGATCTTGTATGCATAAGACATGGCACCAGTGTTGCAGCTACGGCAGCTATTCTGCACAGACATGTTGGCAACCAGGGAGTCCATGTTCCCCGCATCTGCGTTGTGGTTGAGAGGGAGTACACAATTGCTGAGCATGTTGCGATGTGGGTGCCTTTGTTCACTTGTTGGCGGCTACTACACTTGTGATGCCTCTCAGTTCCATCATTAAAAAAGGTTGTTGCTGCGTTAGCATTGTGACTGCATCTAAATTAGACCCAGTTTGTCATGGTAGTGATACAGCTGAGATGTAAGGAAGCAATGGAGTAATCAGCGTACCACTAGGGCAGCCGTTGAAAGAGATGAATGGTTAGGAGCGAGAGAAGATGTGGGTGTAGACAGTTGCTGAGTAGGAGAGAGCTGTAATTGAAGTGTGAGAGAAGAGGGCTTTGAGAACAGGAGAAAAGAGGGCTCTTCCCCAAAGAGCTTACAATATAGAGATGTGGGGAGACAGACAGGTAACATAAGGGGCGTGAGCAAGCGGAAGGTTGCCTGATGGCAGAAAGTAAGGGAGGCAGAGATGGCCAAGGCATGAGGCAGGGGGTTAGGAGACCGACCTCAAGACTAGGTTATGCGTTGGAAAGTTACAATTTGATGAACAGGTGGGTTTTCAGTGCCTGTTTGAAGCTTTGAAAAGACAGGGAGAGTCTAATAGAGTGAGAGAGCTCTTTCCAGTGAAGGGGGGCAGCACAGGCAAAATCTTGGATTCGCGCATGGGATGCAGTGACCAGGGTAGAGGAGAGGCGACAGTTGTTGGCCGTCCGGAGAGGGCGGGAGGGAGTATGTAGAGAGATGAGGTTGGAGGGAGCAGTGGAGCGAGAGAGGGCCTTGTATGTGAGTTTGAAGAGGATTCTGTAGTTGAATAGGAGGCAGTGCAGATTTTGTTGAAGGGAAGTGGCAGATGTAGAGGAGTGGGAGAGGAAGATAAGTCTAGCTGCGGGGTTGAGAACAGATTGGAAAAGGGAGGCCAGTGAGGAGAATGTTGCAATAATAAAGCCGTGAGCTGACCAGTGAGTGGATAATAAGTTTAGTCGTAGTTTAGTAGAGGAACGTCCTGATGCAAGTGACGTAACGTAGCTGTGACCGACAGGATTGAGCCAGAGATTGGACGTGGAGGATAAAGGAGAGGGAGGAGTCTAAAGTGACACCCAAGCAGCGGTGTTGTCAACAGCGATAGAGCTATTCGGAGGGGGGGGGGGCAGGGGGGGAAGACTCTGTATGGGGGAAAGATGATGAGTTTGGTTTTGTCCATGTTGAGCTTCAGAGAGCGCTCAGACATCCAGGAGGAGATGGTGGAGAGGTAGCTGGATACCCGAGAGAGGACAGACGGGGAGAGGTCAGGAGATGATAGGTACTGTATAGTTGCATATTATCAGCATAGAGGTGGTATTGAAGGTCGAAGGAGCTTATGAGTGCACCCTGGGGAGAGGTGTACAGGGAGAAGAGAAGGGGGCCAAGGACAGAACCCTAGGGGACATCGAAGGGGAGGATGGAAGGGGAATAGGTGGTGTTGGAGGCAGACACAGAGAAGGAGTGGTTAGTGAAGTAAGAAGTGAACCAGGAAAGGACAGTGCTGGAGAGGCCAATAGTCTGGAGGGTGCGGAGGAGAAGAGGATGATTAATAGTTTCGAAGGCAGCAGAGAAGAGGATGAGCAGAGAGAAGTGACCCCTGGATATTCCCGAAAGCATCAATGGTGACTTTGACCAGGCCAGTTTCAGTGGAGTGGAGTGGGTGAAAGCCAGACTGAAGAGGATCCAGGATAGAGTTGTCAAAGAGGAAGAAGGGGAGAAGGCTGTATATAAGCCACTCAAGTAGTTTGGAGGCAAATAGGAGAAAAGAGATGGGGTGGTAGCTAGTGGGTGAAAAAGGGTCAAAGCTGGGTTTTTAACAATAGGTGAGACAAGAGCATGTTTGAATGGTGAGGGAAATATGCCAGCAGAGAGTGATAGGTTGAAGAGGTAAGCAAAGTGGGAGCAGACAGTGGGGGACAGGGAACAGAGGAGGTGGGAGGGGAGGGGGTCCAGGGGGCAGGCAGAGGGGGGAGAGGATAAGATGACAGAGTGGACACCCTTATCTAAGTCCTTCTGTCCGAAGGAACACAACTGGAGGGAGAGGATGGTGGAATCGGTGGGGAAGCCAACGGGAAGAGATTTCGTGTCGGATTGCCTCAATTTTGGAGAATATATACAGTAACCTACTACAATCAATCAATCAATCAATCAATCAATATTTTTTTTATTCTTCTTTTATAACCTTTTATAACCTCCATATCCCTGTACCTCCTTTGGGCCTGTTATCCAGTTCTTGATTATTGAAAACATTCTTGGTTACTTTCTATTGGGTTGTATGGTTTATTAAACTGCCATTCTGTATGACACTGCACTGCCACTCTGTTTCCAAGTTGTATCATATTTGAAGTTGAACAGCCACGTGTGTGTGCCACCCACTGCTGTTGCTTAGCTAACTCAGCCAGCTAGCTCAGTGTAACCTTGGCTTTTGGCCTGAACTGTATGAAAACAATATTGTGAGTGTGAGTAATATGACTAAGTATTCTCTGTGAGGCCTACCAGCTTAAAGACAATAAAAAAAGAATAATAAAAAGGAGAGTTATGGTAGACTTACCATTGTTAACTCTCTTGCTGCAAAGTACATCGGGTTCCACAGGGAAACATCGGGGTGTATAGCGGGATCTTGATCAAGAGGCACCATCAGGTAAAGCTTTGACTGTCCCAGGATGCATTGGGGCCTCCTCTATAACCACGCCTCAAGGCACTGAGAGCTCAGTTTCGTTAACCAGTCCAATGCAGGTGCAGGTAAAAGAGAAGGCAGATGTTAGTCACATAGAACCACATTCTCACGACAGGAGAGGGTACAAGCGGCTAATGCCATACAACCCAAAGAAGCTAGGTGTGTCAGGGTGGGCACCCTGTGGAACCCAATGTACTTCGCAGAAAGAGAGTTAACAATGGTAAGTCTACCATAACTCTCCTATTCTGCAGCAGGGTACGTTAGTTTCCACAGGGAAACATCGGGGATGTACTAAAGCAGTTCCACAGGGGAGGGGATGCGCCTTAGTGGGTAAGAGAACCCGTCATCCAAAGAAAGCATCCTGGGAGGCAGAAGTATCAAAGGCATACAACCTAATGAACGTGTTCACTGAAGACCACATAGCCGCCTTGCACAATTGTTCTGGGGATGCGCCATGGTGGACCGCCCAAGAGGGTCCAACAGACCAAGTCGAATGGGCTGTAACAGCAGCAGGAGCTAGGAGTCCAGTCTGCGCATAGGCTTGTGCAATCACCATTCTAATACACCTGGCCAAGGTTTGCATATTCGCAGGCCAGCCACGTTTGTGAAAACCAAACAGTACAAAAAGGGCATCTGACCTCCTGATAGAGACATTCCTCCCCACATAGATACGGAGAACCCTAACCACATCCAAAGAACATTCTTTGGGAGACAAATCCGAAGAGATAAAGGCCGGAACCATAATCTCCTGGTTAAGGTGAAAATATGACATTACCTTAGGCAAATAACCTGTGGTACCGGTGGAATATGAGAAAGGGTGGACGACAGGACAAAGCGCCTAAGCCTGACACCCATCTTAAGAGACAATAGCCAGCAAGAACAGGACCTTGGCTGTGAGCCATTTAAGGTCCATCAATTCAAGAGGTTCAAATGGAGACTCTTGCAGGGCATTCAGCTCAACAGACAAATCCCATGGAGCCACAGGAGGGACATAGGGAGGCTGAATCCGAATAACGCCCTGAATGAAGGTATGAACACAAACTGACAAGGTAGATATATGAAACTTGGGGGAGGCCATACGAAGCCCTAAGTCCAGGCCTCTTTGCAGAAAAGCCAATATTCTGGAAGTTCTGAATCTATGGACATCGTAATTCTTCTCAGCACACCAGGTGAATTCAAAACCCAAATCTGGGCAGATGCCGGTTTGCGGACTTTCAACATAGTTTGAATAACCACCTCTGAAAATCCTTTGGCTCTCAGGAGTGATGCTTCAAGAGCCACGCCATCAAAGCCAGTCTAGCCAGGTCTGGGTAGAGACAAGGGACCTGTACGAGGAGGTCTGGTCATTGAGGAAGTAGAAGGGGATGCCCTGTCTTCTGGAGAACCCTGGACAGGAGTGACACTGGAGGGAACACGTAAGGCAGCCAAAAGCTCCATGGCACCGCCAGTGCATCCATGAACACTGCTTGAGGATCCTTGGTCCGAGATCCAAAGACCCCACCTGTCCACTAGGAGTTGAAAGACTTCTGGATGAAGACTCCACTCTCCGGCGTGTGCGTCCTGGAGACTGAGGTAGTCCGCTTCCCAGTTCAGGACACCCGGAATGATCACTGCCGATATACTTGGCAGATGGCGTTCTGCCCAACAAAAGATTTTTGGCACTTCCTTCATAGCCATGTGGCTGCGAGTGCTGCCTTGATGGTTTATGTATGCCACTGTCGTGGCGTTGTATGAACGCACCTGAACCAACCTGTTCTGTACCAGAGGCAGGGCAAGTGATAACGCATTGAACACTGCCCTCAGTTCTAGGATGTTTATTAGGAGGAGTGATTCTTCCTTGGTCCACCAACTCTGAAAAAGAGTGTTGCTCCAACACCACTCCCCATCCCCTGAGACTGGCGTCTATCGTCAGGAGGACCCAGTCAAAGATCCAGATGGGATGGCCCCTGCTCAATTGCTGGTCCTGGAGCCAACAGGTCAGCGACAAAGGAACCTCTGGAGTCAACGAGATCATTTGGGATCTGATCCAATGAGGTAGGCCATCCCACTTGGCAAGAATTAATCGTTGCAGAGGGCGGGAATGAAATTGAGTGTTCTCCACCATGTCGTACGCTGGCACCATCAGGCCAAGTACTTGCTTGGATTTTCAGGACCTTGTCTGGAGACAGGAAATGTCTCTGACTGTGTGTGTTTAGAAGCGCCCCTAGGTGCACCATGCTCTGAGTTGGGACCAGCGAGGACTTCTTCCAATTGATCAGCCATCCGTGGGCTTGTAAGCAACTCACTGTCAATTGTAGATGACTGAGGAGGACATCTTGGGAACTCACCAGAATCAGGCGGTCGTCCAAGTACGGCAGGAATCTGACTCCTTGGCGATGAAGGTGCGCAGTCATCACGGCCATAACCTTGGTGAAGATCCAAGGAGTCGTGGCCAGTCCAAATGGCAGAGCCTGGAATTGGTAGTGACTGTCGCCAAAAAGACCCATTGGGTTTCTGCACTAGAAACAGTGTCGAATAATAGCCTCTGCCACGCTGGGACTGAGATACCGGCACAACCAGTCCGGTACTCAGGAGGGAACCTACCACCATTTGTAGAGCCTGCGCCTTCAACGGATCCGAAGGGAGTACAGTAGTGCAGAACTGGTGAGGGGGACGTCTCTTGAAAGAGACAGCATACCCGTGAGAGACAACTTCCAGTACCCAAGCGTCTGAAGTGGCCCTTAACCAGACCTGGGTGAACTGTAGAAGTTGGCCTCCCATCCTGGGGTCCCCCAGGGGGAGGCCCTCCCCATCATGCAGCAAGCTTGTCTTGTTTTGAAGCAGGCAGACGGGCTGCCCAGGGCTGTTTCGTCTTGGGCTTGGTGAACTTGGGAGTACAATATTGGGGTATATTTACTAAAATTCGTATTTTCCTGTCTGAGGTCAAAGTTCAATCACGAATGACATCGAAAGTGTAAAGTTGCAACTTTTTGAATTTATTACGACTAATTTACTAAGCTGTCGTATTCTGCATTTTCGGATTTACCGATGTCGATGTCATTCGTTTTTTTTTGCAGTGTTTTACGTGAATGACTTATAAAACACTGCCGACTTTAATGCAATGAATCTCGGCCGGATCTGAGAGATCCGTGCTGGGCTTCTTTGTGCACCTTTTAAAAAAATGAAATCAGTGTTAAAATAAAATAAAAATTGCGTGGGGTCCCCCCTCCTAAGCCAAACCAGCCTCGGGCTCTTTGAGCCGGTCCTGGTTGCAAAAATATGGGGGAAAAAATGTCAGGGGTTCCCCCATATTTAAACAACCAGCACCGGGCTCTGCGCCTGGTCCTGGTTCCAAAAATACGGGGGACAAAAAGCGTAGGGGTCCCCCGTATTTCTGAAACCAGCACCGGGCTCCACTAGCCAGATACATAATACCACAGCCGGGGGACACTTTTATCTAGGTCTCTGCGGCCCTGGCATTACATAACCAACTAGTCACCCCTGGCCGGGGTACCCTGGAGGTGTGGGGACCCCTTCAATCAAAGGGCCCCCCTCCAGCCACCCAAGGACCAGGGGTGAAGCCCGAGGCTGTCCCCCCCATCCACGGATGCGGATGGGAGGCTGATAGCCTTTTTGTCAAAAAATGACCGAAAGTAACCTCACCGCTGACCACAAAGTTCCCACCATTGGTTACAATTGAGCGCATAGGCGCTACATTGTAACACTGCCGTGTGCTGCCTGTCATACACTACAGGAGCACACAGCCAATCAGGAGGGTGCCACAACGTGGCGCTCCCTGATTGGCTGATGGAACCGTCTTAGACATAAGTCAGAGGGGGTTCCTGGCATTCGGGGAAAGGGGACCCATGTGAAAACATGGGGCCCCTTTCAGCGCGAGGTTGGGTGTCCGTTTTTTTATTTTGCAAAGTACCTGGATTACAAATGGATTAAAAGAGGAGCCATCTACACTGGATTTTGTGAGTATAATTTTTTCAACAGGTACACCATGGATTCTACATGGAGAAGAGGACAGACCCTCGTGTGAACATAGGTAAGTATGTGTATATGGAGGTGTGGATGTATGTATTAAAGTTTTACTTTCAAGGTGTGTGTCTTATGTTTTTATTGGGGTATTTTTTTAGTAGTAGTACTACAGGTACCAGCGGGCCCGGTTTTCCTCCGCATGCTGGTACTTGTGGTTCTCCAAGTACCAGCTTGCGGGGGAGGCTTGCTGGGACTTGTAGTACTGCTACTAAAAACAATATTCATTTTTTGACAAAAAGGCTATCAGCCTCCCATCCGCAGCCCTTGGATGGGGGGGACAGCCTCGGGCTTCACCCCTGGTCCTTTGGTGGCTGGAGGGGGGGTACCCCTTGATTGGAGGGGTCCCCACTCCTCCAGGGTACCCCGGCCAGGGGTGACTAGTTGGTTATGTAATGCCAGGGCCGCAGGGACCTAGATAAAAGTGTCCCCCGGCTGTGGCATTATGTATCTGGCTAGTGGAGCCCGGTGCTGGTTTCAGAAATATGGGGGACCCCTACGCTTTTTGTCCCCCGTATTTTTGGAACCAGGACCAGGCGCAGAGCCCGGTGCTGGTTGATAAATATGGGGGAACCCCTATCATTTTCCCCCCCATATTTTTTTCAACCAGGGCCGGCTCAAAGAGCCCGAGGCTGGTTTGGCTTAGGAGGGGGGACCCCACGCATTTTTTTTTAAAAAAAATAACACTTTCTCACCCCTTCCCACTGAAAAACATGCACGGATCTCATGGATCCGTGCATGCCTATCCAAACACGGGAAAAAAAAGCAGGTCTGTTTTTTTTTAGCACTTTTTCACGAATTGTATTTCAGCACAGCAGTGTTTGGCTATTGGTGGTCATTCCGAGTTGTTCGCTCGCAAGCTGCTTTTAGCAGCTTTGCACACGCTAAGCCGCCGCCTACTGGGAGTGAATCTTAGCTTATCAAAATTGCGAACGAAAGATTCGCAATATTGCGAAAAGACTTCTCTGTGCAGTTTCTGAGTAGCTCGAGACTTACTCTGCCAGTGCGATCAGTTCAGTGCTTGTCGTTCCTGGTTTGACGTCACAAACACACCCAGCATTCGCCCAGACACTCCTCCGTTTCTCCAGCCACTCCCGCGTTTTTCCCAGAAACGGTAGCGTTTTTTCGCACACACCCATAAAACGGCCAGTTTCCGCCCAGAAACACCCACTTCCTGTCAATCACACTACGATCACCAAAACGAAGAAAAAACCTCGTAATGCCGTGAGTAAAATACCTAACTGCATAGCAAATTTACTTGGCGCAGTCGCACTGCGGACATTGCGCATGCGCATTAGCGACTAATCGCTCCGTTGCGAGAAAAAAATAACGAGCGAACAACTCGGAATGACCCCCATTGTCGCAGGTGTTTGTGATTTGCACTTTTTAGTAAATGACCGATTTCTACCAAATTGCAGGCGTATTTGACCGATGGTGTATTGATTCGTAATTTTTTCCTAGGACTTCCAAAATATTACGAATGCCCTCATCACTGCCGAGATTTTTGCTTAGTAAATTCCCGAGATGACACTTTGAAGAAAAAACGTCATCTCGGTCAAAATCGGGACCTTATTTAATATACCCCATTGTCTCAGGTAAGTCTGACCCTTGGCTTTCTCTTGAGGTCGAAAGGAACGAAAAGTGGTAGTCTTCACCTTCTGTGTAGAAGAATTAGTAGGAGGAAGAAGAGCAGTCTTAGCAGCTGCTATTTCAGACACTATTTTATTTGGGTGGTCTTCAGTATGCCGGCGGTCGGGCTCCCGGCGACCAGCATACCGGCGCCGGGAGCCCGACCGCCGACATACCGACACTTATTCTCCCTCGTGGGGGTCCACGACCGCCCTGGAGGGAGAATAAAATAGTGTCGCGCGCCACCGTGCCCGTAGCGTGGTGAGCGCAGCGAGCCCGCAAGGGGCTCATTTGCGCTTGCCACACTGTCGGTAAGCCGGCGGTCGGGCTCCCGGCGCCGGTATGCTGGTTGCCGGGAGCCCGGCCGCCGGCAAATCGTAGTGAACCCTTTTATTTAGGTCCTCTCCAAATAAAATGTCCCCAGTGCAGGGGAGTACCTCTAAGTTCTTCTTGGAGTCTAAATCCACTTTCCATGACCTTAACGATAGTATGCAGTGAGCCAGGACAGACGTGGATGACGCTTTGGCTGCCATTACCCCCGCCTCAGAGGACACCTCCTGAATGTAATAGGCCGCGGTGCATATGTGAGACAGGTATTGTCTGGCATTGTCAGAAATATCCTTGGGCAGCTCTTCCTCTAACACCTGAACCCATGCCTCAATACCTTTTGCGGCCCCAGTGGCAGCTATCGTGGGTCTGAGTGGCCCCTGTGATGGAATATATAGATTTCAGGCATCCCTCCACACGCTTATCTGTCGGTTCCTTCAGTGAGGTGACAGTGGTGACATGCAGAGTGTCACGGGGCTTGGATTTTGAATATCCGGAGTTGTGGGTTGGGTTTCGGTGTCGGTAGCTTTCCACAGGATAAACCGGGCAGGCTGGATAAAAGTCTTTTTCATAGGACTTCTGAGAGGATTATGCTGGAGCTGAGAACTGAGGATTCAGTCAGTGAAGTGAAGAAGCCTGGAATTCTAGGAACTTGCAGAGAAACTGGAACAGAATGCTGTAGATTCAAGGCTGTGGAGCGCAGATTCACACACACACACACACACACACACACACACACACACACACACACACACACACAGTACTGTGTGAGAGACGTTGCACTGGCGATTTCTTTCCCAGAAATCCCCAGATTTATACCTGCAGACTGTTTCCCATTGGTTTTGCAAACCTTGCAGGTGACTGAGTGTTTTAGATTAGCTGATCCTTCCAAGGCGGCGACGCCCATCCCATACCTCTGCAGCTGGAAGCTGCACAAACGTTTGCTGCTGCCTCTGAGACCTCTCCTCCCAGATATGCCTGCAAGTCGTGCCCCTCGCCAGCAGCCCACACCCACACCGGAGGGACCGCGCCAGAGCGTCCGGACAGGTAAGTACCGCTGGTCCCGGAACCCGATCCGCCGGACCGTGACATTACCCCCTCTTTTAGGGATGGCCACTGGACAGCCACCAGGCTTGCTAGGATTCTCTTCATGAAACTTGTGAAGCAACGCAGGGGCGTGTATGTCTGAGGATCCTCCCAAGAACACTCTTCAGGACCATACCCCTTCCAGTCCAGGAGATATTTGTAGACGACCGTGTCGCATCTGGGAATCAAGGACCTTCTTAACCTCGAATTCGACCCCGCGGTCTGTGACCACTCTTGGAGAACGGGGAAGAATTTTGCAGAACTTGTTTAAAATTAGGGGTTTTAGAAGTGAGATATGGAAGGTTGGGAAGACTCTTTAATAGGAAGGTAACTTAAGTTTGTAAGTTACTGGGCTGATCACCTGTTCCACTGGGAAGGGACCGATGTAGCGAGGAGCAAATTTCATAGATGGAACACGTAACCTCAAGTTACGAGTTGAGAGCCAAACTTGATCACCTACAGATAGTTTAGGTGCAATTCTTCTTTTCTTATCCGCCCAGAATTTATAACGGATGGATGTCTTTTGTAGATTTTGATGAACTATTTTCCAAATTCTGGAGAGTTCCTTAAAAGTTTTTTGTACTGCAGGAAGATCCAGATTGGGTAGAGCCAAGAACTGAGGAACCCGGGGATGTAACCCATATACTGTGAATAAGGGAGCATGACCTGTGGAAGAGTGGTAGGAATTGTTAAGAGCAAATTCTGCCCATGGCAGATGTTCGAACCAGTCGTCCTGGGAGGACGAGACATGAATTCTGAGGAAGGTCTCCAAATCCTGGTTGACTCTTTCCGTGCTCCCGTTGGTCTGAGGATGATACGCTGTCGAAAATTTTAGTTGAATTTGTAAAGCTGTGCACAGAGCTCTCCAAAACCTGGCCACGAACTGGACTCCGCGATCGGAAACTATCTCAGTTGGCAGACCATGGAATCTGAAGATTTCTGAGATGAAGAGCTGTGCTAATTCAGGTGCCGAAGGAAGACCCTTGAGGGGTACAAATCGAGCCATCTTGGAGAAGCGATCGACAACTACCCAAATGGTTGTGTACCCTTTAGAGGCGGGTAAATCTGTGACAAAGTCCATAGAAAGATGTGTCCAAGGCAACTTGGGAACAGCTAACGGAGACAATTGCCCAACGGGACGTTGTCGAAGGATCTTGTGTTGTGCACATTTGGTACAGGAGGCAATGAAGGTAGAGACATCAGACTTTAAAGAAGGCCACAAATAAGAGCGCTGAATAAATTCGGTCGTCTTGTGGACTCCAGCATGACCGGAAAACCCTGAAGAATGAGCCCAGGATAACAACCTCTTCCGGAGAGAGAGAGGAACGAACACCCTCCCCACTGGGGGTTGAATCTTAGTCGAAGCAAAATTTAGAGTCTCTAATACCGGCTGAGGAGGAGGTGAGTCCTTAGAGTCATCTGAGGAGTAGGACCGGGAGAGAGCATCTGCTTTTTGGTTTTGAGCCCCGGGTCTAAAAGTAAGAACAAAGTTGAATCTGGTGAAGAACATAGCCCACCGAGCTAAGCGAGGGTTCAGACACTGGATATTCCTGAGGAAGATTAGGTTCTTATGATCAGTGAAAATAGAGATGGGGAATTTGGCTCCCTCCAAGAGATACCGCCACTCTTCTAGAGCTAACTTTACAGCCAAAAGTTCTTGCTCCCCTATAGTATAATTCCTCTCCGCTGGAAGAAATTTTTTGGAAAAGAATCCGCATGGATGCAACTTGTTATCCTCCGACCTCTGGGAGAGGACTGCTCCCACAGCGTCGGCAGAAGCGTCAACCTCCAATACAAAGGCTTTGTTGGTATCAGGTTGCCTTAGAATCGGAGCCGTAGTGAAGGCCTGTTTCAAGTGTAGGAACGCTGCTTCAGCCGCTGGTGACCATTCCCTAGGATTAGCCTCCTTCCGGGTAAGAGCGGTGATAGGAGCCACTATAGCAGAGAATCCCTTGATAAATCTTCGATAGAAGTTTGCAAAGCCCAAGAATCGCTGTATAGATTTAAAAGTGTTGGGTTTGGGCCAATTGAGGATCGCTTGTACCTTGGCTGGGTCCATCTCCAACCCAGAGCCTGAAATTATGTACCCCAGGAAAGGCATAGAAGGCTGTTCGAAAACACATTTTTCAAGCTTGCAGTATAAGTGGTGTTGCCGCAGTCTCTTAAGCACCTCTTGAACTTGCAAACGATGATCTTTCATAGAGGACGAGAAAATCAAGATGTCATCTAGATATACTATGACCGATTTATACAGTAGATCTCTGAAGATTTCATTCACAAAGTTCTGGAAAACAGCTGGCGCATTACTAAGGCCGAAGGGCATAACTTGATACTCGAAATGCCCATCTCGAGTGTTAAAGGACGTTTTCCACTCATCACCCGCTCTAATCCAGATCAGATTATATGCTCCTCTGAGATCTAATTTGGAGAAGATTGAAGCACCCTTAACTCGATCAAAAAGCTCCGAGATCAGGGGTAATGGGTAACGATTTTTGATTGTTATTTCATTTAAACCCCGGTAATCGATGCAAGGGCGAAGACCTCCATCTTTTTTCTGTACAAAGAAAAACCCTGCACCGGCCGGGGACGTGGAAGGCCGGATGAACCCTCTGGCCAGATTTTCCTTAATGGACTCCGACAAGGATTCTGTCTCAGGAGCCGAGAGAGGGTATACTCGCCCCCTAGGAGGTGTTTTCCCAGGTAGAAGATCAATAGGACAGTCCCAGGATCTGTGAGGAGGAAGAACCTCTGCTGCTTGCTTGCTTGCTAAAGACATCGGAATAAGAAGAATACTGAGGCGGAATTAGAGGATGAGATTCCAGGTTGCATTTATTCAGAGGTTTTATACAAGGAAGACAGGAACGGGAACAGGTCTCTCACCAAGCCAAAACTTGCATATTTTCCCAATTAATTCTTGGGTTGTGCCTCTGGAGCCAAGGAAGCCCTAAAACAATATCATGAGTAGCCTTTGGAATAACTACGAAATTAAGTAACTCCTTATGGAGTGCTCCTACACATAACTGAAGAGGGAGAGTCTGTTGGGTGACAATTCCACTGGATATTCTGCTACCGTCCACAGTGGAAAGAGAAATCGGACGAGGAAGCTTGACTGTAGGTATCTGAAATTGCTGCACCACATCTGCTGTGACGAAATTCCCAGCGGCTCCCAAATCTAGAAGAGAATGGAAATTTTTAGGACCCTGCGGCAAGGTCAAGGTAACTTCAAAGGCTGGTTCAGAGTGAGATAGAGACGAATTCAACACTCCTAACCTAGTGTCTCCACGGCTGGTTAGGAGGTTTAGTTTCCCGGACGCTGAGTGGAGGAAGCCACCAAGTGGCCGGAAGCTCCGCAATACAGACACAAGTTCTCCCTGCGTCTCCTTTGACGTTCCTCAGGCGTGAGGCGAGCCCTATTAACTTGCATAGGCTCGTCTTGAGTCACCTCAGGTGGAGAGGTAGAAGGAGGTGGCAGTGGACGGAATCTCGGACGTTCCCCTCGATTCTTTTCCAATTGTCGCTCTCAGAAGCGCAGATCCACCTTGGTACACAGGGAAATCAGATCGTCCAACTTGGGTGGTAAATCCTTAGTAGCCAGATCATCCTTAATTTTCTCTGCTAGACCACTCCAGAAAGCGGCTACTAATGCTTCCTCGTTCCACCGGAGTTCAGAGGCATAGGTCTGAAACTGTACTGCGTACTGACCGACGGTCCGGTTCCCTTGCCGGAGACGCATTATCTCAATAGAAGCCGATGTGGTCCTTCCGGGTTCGTCAAAAATCTTCTGGAAGGAGACTAGGAATTCAGAGTAATTATCAAGTAGGGGATCGGCTCTTTCCCACAGAGGTGACACCCAGTCCAGAGCAGAGCCTGCCAGGAGAGATACTATATAAGCAACTTTAGCTTTCTGGGACGGGAAGTTGAAAGGCTGCAGAGAGAAATGAATCTCACACTGATTCAAGAACCCACGACACATCTTCGGGGTCCCGTCGAACTTGGTGGGCGTGGGTAAGCATAAGGAAGAGGGTGACGCAACCATCGGCACTGGAGGAGGCGCAAATTGTTGAGGTTCAGTTCGTCGACTGGCGGCCATGTTGGCGATGTCGACCTGCATGGAATCTTGCCGAGTAGATATACCTTGAAAAAATTGCGCCAACTGACGCTGGGACTCCTCCAGACTCCCGAGATGAGAAGCGATACTCTGTAGAAGGTCCATACCGGAACCTTGCGCTCCCTCCGGATCCATTGGGCCAGTGCAAACTGTCACGGGGCTTGGATTTTGAATATCCGGAGTTGTGGCTTGGGTTTCGGTGTCGGTAGCTTTCCACAGGATAAACCGGGCAGGCTGGATAAAAGACTTTTTCATAGGACTTCTGAGAGGATTATGCTGGAGCTGAGAACTGAGGATTCAGTCAGTGAAGTGAAGAAGCCTGGAATTCTAGGAATTCTAGGAACTTGCAGAGAAACTGGAACAGAATGCTGTAGATTCAAGGCTGTGGAGCGCAGATTCACACACACACACACACACACACACACACACACACACACACACACACACAATTAGTAGGAGGAAGAAAAGCAGTCTTAGCAGCTGCTATTTCAGACACTATTTTATTTAGGTCCTCTCCAAATAAAATGTCCCCAGTGCAGGGGAGTACCTCTAAGTTCTTCTTGGAGTCTAAATCCACTTTCCAAGACCTTAACGATAGTATGCAGTGAGCCAGGAAAGACGTGGATGACGCTTTGGCTGCCATTACCCCCGCCTCAGAGGACGCCTCCTGAATGTAATAGGCGGCGGTGCATATGTGAGACAGGTATTGTCTGGCATTGTCAGAAATATCCTTGGGCAGCTCTTCCTCTAACACCTGAACCCATGCCTCAATACCTTTTGCGGCCCCAGAGGCAGCTATCGTGGGTCTGAGTGGCCCCTGTGAGGGAATATATAGATTTCAGGCATCCCTCCACACGCTTATCTGTCGGTTCCTTCAGTGAGGTGACAGTGGTGACATGCAGAGTGTCACGGGGCTTGGATTTTGAATATCCGGAGTTGTGGCTTGGGTTTCGTTGTCGGTAGCTTTCCACAGGATAAACCGGGCAGGCTGGATAAAAGTCTTTTTCATAGGACTTCTGAGAGGATTATGCTGGAGCTGAGAACTGAGGATTCAGTCAGTGAAGTGAAGAAGCCTGGAATTCTAGGAACTTGCAGAGAAACTGGAACAGAATGCTGTAGATTCAAGGCTGTGGAGCGCAGATTGACACACACACACACACACACACACACGCGCACACACACACACACACACACACACACACACACACACACACACACAGTACTGTGTGAGAGACGTTGCACTGGCGATTTCTTACCCAGAAATCCCCAGATTTATACCTGCAGACTGTTTCCCATTGGTTTTGCAAACCTTGCAGGTGACTGGGTGTTTTAGATTAGCTGATCCTTCCAAGGCGGCGACGCCCATCCCATACCTCTGCAGCTGGAAGCTGCGCAAACGTTTGCTGCTGCCTCTGAGACCTCTCCTCCCAGATATGCCTGCAAGTCGTGCCCCTCGCCAGCAGCCCGCACCCTTACCGGAGGGACCGCGCCAGAGCAGGTAAGTACCGGACAGGTAAGTACCGCTGGTCCCGGAACCCAATCCGCCGGACCGTGACACAGAGTAGACGACACCAAGAGACGGGTGACGTGAGAATCCACCGGCGGCAGATTCTCCCACTTATTACATAACTCTGCAGAGTGAGGATATCGATCCAAAGCCCGTTTAGGGAGCGAGAATTTCTTACCTGGGGTAGACCAGGGTTCCCGCCTGATGTTCACAAGATGATCAGAATGGGGTTATACAGTTTTAACCACTTTCTGTTGTTTACATATCAGTTTTCTTGGCCACTGTAGTGTAATCCTTACCTTCAGAGATTTGTAGGATCTGCTTAATAGCAACCACTAGGGCAGGGACATCAACTTGTGAGGGAGAATCCTTGTCAGTAACACAGGATTCAGTGTCTGACAGGACCGTATGCTCCCCCTCCTCTTCAAATGAAACATCAGGGAGGTTAGTGGATTGTGAGGAGGAAGCAACCCGCTTAGAGGACCCAGGGACACGGGAGTGACCTGGAGTAGATTTCTGTCTAACCAAAGACTGATTTAACTGCTGCAGTTGGCTAGACAAATTTTCCGCCCAAGGCGGATTTACCATAGGGACAACTTGTGGTGGCAGTGGCACCAGAGGTCCCATAGCAGGGGCTAAACAGTCCACTAGAGTCCCCAGAAGGGTAGTGAACATAGCCCAGGGTGGCTCATTGTAGTCACAGGAGCTGCAGGCTGACTGGGAGATGTATGACATTTAGTAAACAGACCATTACTCAATACTTCCCCCTCAGGCAAACCCCTGGAGCATACCTTGCAAATTACAGGAGCCTCCAGAGCTTTACTGCCCTTATTGTTAGACATTGTAATAAAGCAACAATCAGGCTAATAGTACGATGAAGCCAGACAAAGTACACAACCTACGGACAAAGTACACAACCTGCATAAGAGTACACAAACTTGTGAACTAAATCCCGGTTGTACGTGACTGTAACACAGTAAAATATCCGTATAATGATAAGTACTGTGTACACTATATTAGAGGACTCTGATGCACCTAGTCCCTTTGGGTACAGAATATAGTAATAGATACAAATGGGATACACATGAGAGTGAAACCATACAGCAGATACAGGCACACGCAGTCACAGGCAATGTAGAGATTATTATAAACACAATAAAACTGCACTGGACTAGTATATATATGTATATATACACACCAATGGAACAGAAATGCTGGAGGCAGAGGCACTTACGGGTCTTGCAGAATAGATTGTAGCAGTCAAACGACTTGCAGACTAAATAGCTGTCAACGTTTCATTTATTTAAAATTCCTGATTACATTTATTTGAAATAAATGAAACGTTGACAGCTATTTAGCCTGCAAGTCGTTTGACTGCTACAGTCTATTCTGCAAGACCCGTGAGTGCCTCCAGAATTTCTGTTCCATTGGTATCAATTACTCATTGGATAGCACCGGGGCCATTATCTGCATATCAAGTAAGGAGTGACGGTCTCTTTTGGTTTGTATATATATATAAACACGGCGCGGTACTAGACCGGAGGTATATATCAGAATACTCGTACAATATATTCTGTAACAGGTGCACTCTTTCTTAACTAACGCTGTCTGTATGAAAACATGTAGAATACTCAAAGGTCTGTAAAGTCTCAGCTCTGTGTACAGGCAGCTTTACAGGGGAGACCTTGCCCTGCAATCCCAGAGACCAGCAGCAGCTATGCTCAGAAGAAGGCACCCAGCGTCTCTATTAGGAACTGAGGGAGAGTGTGAGGCAGCTCCAGGGCGGAAAATCTGTGAGGAGATGGCGTCCTGGGCCGGGGGAGGGGCTAGAGGTCAAGTGCCAGCTCCCCTATGCTGGACTTCACCGCCGGTACTATGGAGCCCTATCAATAGGGGCATTAGTACACCCGACCTGTACTCCTATGCCCTGGTGGATATGGTGGGGTCCCTGCTCGGTGATAGTGACCACGCCAGGAACGCGATTTAGTGGCAGGTCCCGCCTGGGAGACCCTCAGGAGAGCGTCTGCGACCATGTGCCTAAGCCAGAGCATCTCCGCCACAAGTACTCAGGAACTGAGACGCGGGAGTATGCAACGCCGCTTGGGAGGTGATGGAGACACAGCATTGAATGTCACCCTGACATATCAGTGCTACTGCCCTTGAAGTCTTCTTAGCTTTTTCAGGGCTGCCTGTTAGGTGACCTGCTGCTGCAGGCACCACTCGAAACTGAAACTGGGGGTGGGGGTATAGAGGAGGCCCCAATGCATCCTGGGACAGTTAAAGCTTTGCCTGATGGTGCCTCTGGATCAAGATCCCGTTCTACACCTCAATGTTTCCCTGTGGAAACCAATATACCCTGCTGCAGAAATTACTGATTGATTGTGGTAAGCAACTGTATGGTCCACTAGGGCAGAGAAGACCTACCACCAAAAAGACAAAAGCGCAATAAAAGAAGAATACAATTACATTTGTGAGGTTGCTTTGCAGGGGCAAAAAAGCCATAATATAAAAGAATGACTGATTGATTGATTGATTTATTAATTAAAATTAACAAATGTGAGGCACATTTCTTATAACAAATTACTTAGTAATAACTAGAGATGTGCACCAGACACTTTTTGGGTTTTGTATTTTGGTTTTGGATTCGGTTCCGCGGTTGTGTTTTGGATTCGGACGCGTTTTGGCAAAACCTCCCTTTCGAATTTTTGTCGGATTCGGATGCGTTTTGGATTCGGGTGTTTTTTTTTTCAAAAAACCCTCAAAAACAGCTTAAATCATAGAATGTGGGGGTAATTTTGATCCTATAGTATTATTAACCTCAATAACCACAATTTCCACTAATTTCCAGTCTATTCTGAACACCTCACACCTCACAATATTGTTTTTAGTCCTAAAATTTGCACCGAGGTCGCTGGATGACTAAGCTAAGCGACCCAAGTGGGCGGCACAAACACCTGGCCCATCTAGAAGTGGCACTGCAGTGTCATCAGACAGGATGGCACTTAAAAAAATAGTCCCCAAACAGCACATGATGCAAAGATAAATAAAAAAAGAGGTGCAAAATGGAATTGTCCTTGGGCCCTCCCACCCACCCTTATGTTGTATAAACAGGACATGCACACTTTAACAAACCAATCATTTCAGCGACAGGGTCTGCATACTACTGTGGCTGAAATGACTGGTTGGTTTGGGCCCCCACCAAAAAAGAAGCAATCAATCTCTCCATGCACAGACTGGCTCTACAGAGGCAAGATGTCCACCTCATCCTCATCCCCCGATTCCTCACCCCTTTCACTGTGTACATCCTCCTCCTCCTCACAGAGTATTAATTCGTCCCTACTGGAATCTACCATCACAGGTCCCTGTGTACTTTCTGGAGGCAATTGCTGGTAAATGTCTCCACGGAGGAATTGATTATAATTCATTTTGATGAACATCATCTTCTCCACATTTTCTGGAAGTAACCTCCTACGCCGATCGCTGACAAGGTGACTGACTGCACTAAACACTCTTTCGGAGTACACACTGGAGGGGGGGGGGCAACTTAGGTAAAATAAAGCCAGTTTGTGCAAGGGCCTCCAAATTGCCTCTTTTTCCTGACAGTATACGTACGAACTGTCTGACATGCCTACTTGGATGCTGTCACTCATATAATCCTCCACCATGGTAACAGAATTATATGCAGTGACAGTAGACATATAGATTGGTAAATGCTCAATTAGCTTAGTGATATCATTCAGGTGACAGTAGACATGTCAGTAATCGTTGGCAGGTGCTTCAGTCCGGACCAGATGTCAGCACTTGCTCCTGACTGCCCTGCATCACCGCCAGTGGGTGGTTTTGGAAATTTTATCCTTTTCCTGGCAGTTCCAGTGGTGGTAGAAAATGAAGGAGGAGCTGTTGGCGGGTCACGTTCCGCTTGACTTGACAAGTGTCTCACCAGCAGGTCTTTGAACATCTGCTGACTTGTGTCTGCCAGAAAGAGAGATACAACGTACTGCTTTAAACCTAGGATCGAGCACGGTGGCCAAAATTTAGTGCTCTGATTTCAACAGATTGACCACCCGTGAATCCTGGTTAAGCGAATGAAGGGCTCCATCCACAAGTCCCACATGCCTAGCGGAATCGCTCCGTTTTAGCTCCTCCTTCAATCTCTCCAGCTGCTTCTGCAAAAGCCTGATGAGGGGAATGACCTGACTTAGGCTGGCAGTGTCTGAACTGACTTCACGTGTGGCCAGTTCAGAGGGTTGGAGAACCTTGCACAACATGGAAATCATTCTCCACTGCGCTTGAGTCAGGTGCGTTCCCCCTCCTTTGCCTATATCGTAGGCAGATGTATAGGCTTGATTGGCCTTTTGCTGCTCCTCCATCCTCTAAAGCATATAGAGGGTTGAATTCCACCTCGTTAACTTACCACCTCTTGCTTCAGCTGATGGCAGGGCATGTTCATGAGTGTCTGCTGGCGCTCCAGTCTTCGGCTCGCGGTGGCTGAATGCCGAAAGTAGCCAGCAATTCTTCGGGCCACCGAAAGCATCTCCTGCATGCCCCTGTCATTTTTTAAAAAATTATGCACCACCAAATTTATTGTATGTGCAAAACATGGGACGTGCTGGAATTTGCCCACATGTAATGCACGCACAATATTGGTGGCGTTGTCCGATATCACAAATCCCCAGGAGAGACCAATTGGGGTAAGGCAGTCTGCGATGATGTTCCTCAGTTTCCGTAAGAGGTTGTCAGCTGTGTGCCTCTTATGGAAAGCGGTGATACAAAGCGTAGCCTGCCTAGGAACGAGTTGGCATTTGCGAGATGCTGCTACTGGTGCCTCCGCTGTTGTTGCTGCAGGAGGCAATACATCTACCCAGTGGGCTGTCACAGTCATATAGTCCTTAGTCTGCCCTGCTCCTCTTGTCCACATGTCCGTGGTTAAGTGGACAGTGGGTACAACTGCATTTTTTAGGACACTGGTGACTCTTTTTCTGACGTCTATGTACATTCTCGGTATCGCCTGCCTAGAGAAGTGGAACCTAGATGGGATTTGGTACCGGGGACACACTACCTCAAGCAATTCTCTAAGTCCCTGTGAACTAACGGTGAATACTGGACGCACGTCTAACACCAACATAGTTGTCAAGGCCTGAGTTATCCGCTTTGCAACAGGATAACTGCTGTGATATTTCATCTTCCTCGCAAAAGACTGTTGGACAGTGAATTGCTTAATGGAAGTAGTACAAGTGGTCTTCCGACTTACCCTCTGAGATGACGATCGACTCCCAGCAGCAACAACAGCAGCATCAGCAGCAGTAGGCGTTACACTCAAGGATCCATCAGAGGAATCCCAGTCAGGAGAGGACTCGTCAGACTTGCCAGTGACATGGCCTGCAGGACTATTGGCGTTCCTGTCTAAGGAGGAAATTGACATTGAGGGAGTTGGTGGGGTGGTTTGCAGGAGCTTGGGTACAAGAGGAAGAAGGGATTTAGTTGTCAGTGGACTGCTTCCGCTGTCACCCAAAGTTTTTGAACTTGTCAATGACTTCTGATGAATGCGCTCCAGGTGACGTATAAGGGAGGATGTTCCTAGGTGGTTAATGTCCTTACCCCTACTTATTAAATCTTGATAAAGGCAACGCACAGCTTGACACCTGTTGTCTGCAATTCTGTTGAAATAATTCCACACCGAAGAGGTGATTTTTTTGGTATTTTGACCAGGCATGTCAATGGCCTTAATCATCCCACGGACAACAGGTGTCTCCCCGGGTGCCTGACTTAAACAAACCACCTCACCATCAGAATCCTCCTTGTCAATTTCCTCCTCAGCGCCAGCAACACCCATATCCTCATCCTGGTGTACTTCAACAGTGACATCTTCAATTTGAATATCAGGAACTGGACTGTGGGTGCTCTTTCCAGCACTTGCAGGGGGTGTGCAAATAGTGGAATTAGCCACCTCTTCCCGTCCAGTGTTGGGAAGGTCAGGCATCGCACCCGCCGACACATTTGGACTCTCTTTGGGGATTTCTGATTTAGAATTCACAATTCCTTGCTGTGCTTTTGCCAGCTTAACTCTTTTCATTTTTCTAGCGGGAGGATGAGTGCTTCCATCGTCATGTGAAGCTGAACCACTAGTCATGAGGAACATAGGAGAGGGCCTTAGCCGTTTCTTGCCACTCCTTGTCCTAAATGGCATATTGGCAAGTTTACGCTTCTCCTCAGACGATTTTAATTTAGATTTTTGGGTAATTTTACTGAACTTTTGCTTTTTGGATTTTACATGCTCTCTACTATGACATTGGGCATCAGCCTTGGCAGACGACGTTGATGGCATTTCATCATCTTTGCCATGACTAGTGGCAGCAGCTTCAGCACTAGGTGGAAGTGGATCTTGATCTTTCCCTATTTTACCCTCCACATTTTTGTTCTCCATTTTTTAATGTGTGGACTTATATGCCAGTAATATATCTGGAATTAGACGGCAGTAATGTCTGGAATTAGATACCACTAGATAGATACCACTGTGACTGGAATGATGATGACCTATGCACAGTGACAGAACACTACCACAGCACCCTACAGCAGCAAGATGCAGTACAAGACACTGGACTAGTATTTGCTATGTACTGTAGTATTATTGAGCACCACAATGCAGCACAAGACAATGAGCAGTGATACTGAGCACTGATGATGATAATACTGAGAACTGGCACTGGGCAGCAAGATGCAGCACAAGACACTGGACTATTAGTAATGTACTGTAGTATACTGAGCACCACTCTGCAGCACAAGACAATGAGCAGTGATACTGAGCACTGATGAGGATAATACTGAGAACTGACACTGAGCAGCAATATGCAGCACAAGACACTGGACTATTAGTAATGTACTGTAGTATACTGAGCACCACACTGCAGCACAAGACAATGAGCAGTGATACTGAGCACTGATGAGGATAATACTGAGAACTGACACTGAGCAGCAAGATGCAGCACAAGACACTGGACTATTAGTAATGTACTGTAGTATACTGAGCACCACACTGCAGCACAAGACAATGAGCAGTGATACTGAGCACTGATGAGGATAATACTGAGAACTGACACTGAGCAGCAAGATGCAGCACACGAGAGACACACTACTAGTATTACTGAGCAGCAATAAGTAAGCACTGATACTGAGCGCTGCTATTGAGATTTTCCACTGAGAAAACGTAGCCACGTCCTCTCTGCTCTCTTAACAATGCAGAAGTGAAAATGGCGGCGACACGCGGCTCTTTATATGGAATCCGAATCTCATGAGAATCCGACAGTGGGATGATGACGTTTTCCCTCGTTCAGGTTTTCCGAGTCAGGTGGGAACAACCGAGTCTGCCTCGGACCCGTGTAAACCACATGGAGTTCGGGGGGGTTCGGTTCTTGGAGAACCGAACCCGCTCATCTCTAGAAATAACCAATTAAAGTGTTTGGCTATGCAAAATAGACCATCACCAATGCCCCCAAACAATACAGTCCATAATGAAAAGAAAAGTTGTGCAAGATGGAATTGTCCTTGTCCACTCACTTTTACAGTATGTTGGTTATTAAAAACTAGGACATGAACAGCTTAACTAATCATGCACTTTAGCAACATGAACTACCACTTTTGGCTGAAGTGCTTGGTTTGTTTTGGCCACCACAACCAATTTTTTGGAAGTACTATCTCTGATCACTAATATTGTCAAATAAATTTCATGAACTCGCCGCAAATTATGTAACATGGAGGAGTTTCCTAGACTGTTAACCTCCTTACCTATACTAACTTTGGACTATCAAATGGAGCAGATGCCTTTAGAATCACTGCCAGGATTTGGGTAAAAATAATCCCACACCCATTAGGTGTCGTTTTTGGTCTTATGCCCAGGCATTACAATCACTTTCTTTTTATAACGGGCAAGAACTGCAGCCACTGGTGGCTGACTTACACAAACAACATCATCAACATCCTCATCCTCAGTGTCAGATAGTAGTAGTACACCCACATCCCTCTCATCCTGTTCAACTTCCACACAAGGATCCTCAATTTCTATTATGTCCTCATCGCCATCTTTACTTTACTGCTCCCCACATGTGTAGAAATAGTGAAGCTTCTCTACGAGGACAGTGTGAAAAATGTCAGACTCATACATAGTTAACGTGGACACCCCTAGATTCTCCTTAGGGATTTCAGAATCTGAACACACAGTCTGAGCCTTAATGTTAATTTTTGGAGGCACTAATATATTGCTTTTTAAGGTGACACCTCTACCCCTTTTTTCTAATATTGTGAAAGATTTTGATTTTACATGCCCTTTCATAAATTTCTGCCCCCTGTACCACCTTTAGTAAATGTTGTACAGGTTGAGTATCCCATATCCAAATATTCCGAAATACGGAATATTCCGAAATACGGACTTTTTTGAGTGAGAGTGAGATAGTGAAACCTTTGTTTTCTGATGGCTCAATTTGCACAAACTTTGTTTAATACACAAAGTTATTAAAAATATTGTATTAAATGACCTTCAGGCTGTGTGTATAAGGTGTATATGAAACATAAGTGAATTCTGTGAATGTACACACACTTTGTTTAATGCACAAAGTTATAAAAAATATTGGCTAAAATGACCTTCAAGCTGTGTGTATAATGTGTATATGTAACATAAATATATTCTGTGCTTAGATTTAGGTCCCATCACCATGATATCTCATTATAGTATGCAATTATTCCAAAATACGGAAAAATCCCATATCCAAAATACCTCTGGTCCCAAGCATTTTGGATAAGGGATACTCAACCTGTACTATCATTACTGGCAGCAGCTGCAGCACTAGTATTTTGATGAACACACACACAAGTCAACTACAGTATAATAGTATTATTTATTTATTTGAACTTTTTTTTTCTCGAAAATCACCACTCATTGCGGAGTCTCAGTACTTATATATTATGATGACATATGAACACAGTGAGATAATTATGCATTGTCACAGTACTTATATGTTATGTGAACGCAGTGGGGCACAGCACCTACACCACACACTAGTTGTACAAACTAAAAAAAAAATTGTAGTATTTGTTTAAAAATATTTTTTGCAAATGCCAACTCACACTGCAGACTGACAGCACTTCTCTGTATGTAAACGCAGTGCGGGGTACAGCACACACAACAAGTTGTACAAAATCAATTACATTATAGTAGTATTATTTATTTATTTGAACTTTTTATTGTCGAAAATCACCACTCATTGCGGAGTCTCAGTACTTATATATTATTATGACATGTGAACATAGTGAGATAAGGCATGCAGAGTCACAGTACTTATATGTTATGTGAACGCAGTGGGGCACAGCACCTACACCACACACCAGTTGTACAAACTAAAAAAAAACAATTATAGTATTTATTTAAAAATATTTTTTGCAAATGCCAACTCACACTGCAGACTGATATTTATGTGAACGCAATGGGGTTACAGCACACAACAAGTTGTACAAAAAAACAAACACTATTTTTAAAAACTTATATTTAAACTTTTTGGGATGGACACTGGGCAGATACGTCAGCAGCACCGGAGTGCATGGACACTGGACAGTAGATGGACACTGGGCAGATATGTCAGCAGCAATGGAGTGTATGAACGCTGGACAGTAGATGGACACTGGACAGATATGTAAACAGCATTGGATTGTATGAACACTGGACAGATACACAGGGCCGGATTAAGGTCTGTGGGAGCCCCTGGGCAACAAATTTGTGGGGCCCCCACTAGTGATGAGCGGATTCGGTTTTACTGTCTTCACAACTGCAAAAAAACATTAGAGCAGGAGTACAGCATTTAGTCCTCCTCGGCAGCTGAGCTGTTCCTTTACTGCTGCGGCCGCTGAGGAGCTTTACTCACAGCAGTGTGAACGTCTCGCGAGATAATGTCAAATCTTGCGAGACTTCACACTGCAGTGAGTAAAGCTCCTTGGCGGCCGCAGCTGTAATCGAACGTCTCAGCTGCCGAGGAGGACGGAGAGGAGACAGGTAAATGCTGTACTCCTACTCCAATATTTTTTTGTAGTTGTGAGGACAGTGTGTGGGGGACCCCGGGACGACCGCCCCTTCCGCCCTGCCGTTAATCCGGCTCTGCAGATACATCAGCAGCACTGGAGTGTCTGAACACTGGACAGATACATCAGCAGCACTGAAGTGTCCGAACACTGGACAGATACGTCAGCAGTACTGGAGTGTATAAACACTGGATACACAGGGTTGGACTGGCCCACAGGGATACAGGGGAAACCACTGGTGGGCCCCACTGCCTGCCTCTAGGGATCAGGTTCCAGACTCTGCCTTAATTATACATTATGATATGTTACCTTATACTGCACAGGAAAATTGTGTATTTTCTGTTATTAATCTGGTACAGCAGTATTTACTATATATATTTATCAAGAAGCCCATACCATGCACTCTCTAATAGGTAGACAAACCGCTGCAGCAGTTGGACACAACACAGCTACCACTGGTCACAGCACAGACACTTGAGTGAATGGACACAGGGAGTGGATGAACACAGCAGCAGCCACTGGACACAGAGAGTGGGTGGACACAGCAGCAGCCACTGGACACAGAGAGTGGATGGACACAGCACAGCAGCCACTGGACACAGAGAGTGGATGGACACAGCACAGCAGCCACTGGACACAGAGAGTGGATGGACACAGCAGCAGCCACTGGACACAGAGAGTGGATGGACACAGTACAGCAGCCACTGGACACAGAGAGTGGGTGGACACAGCAGCAGCCACTGGACACAGAGAGTGGATGGACACAGCACAGCAGCCACTGGACACAGAGAGTGGATGGACACAGCAGCAGCCACTGGACACAGCACAGCCATTTAAGTAGATAGATACACTGCACAGCAGCCACTGGACATGACACAGCATAGCCCAGCAGGCAGCACAACAGCGTGGACAGTGAGAAATTGCGCAGAATCACTGCCGTGGGGTCCTTATAAAGAATATAAAATCCGTGAGAATCCAATGCCAGGATGATGACATTTTTCCTCATTTTGGAATCCAAGCAAGGCGTGAAAACCAGAGCCATCACTCAGATTGCTTTGGATCTACAGAGTTCGGGTGGGCTTAGATCTCTGAGATCCGACCCTGCACATTTCTAATATATATACAGTACACACACACACACACACACACACACACACACACACACACACACACACATATATATTTATTTGACTTGAGGAGCCTGCACACCGCACGCGCTTAGTGTCAAGCATCTGTTTTTTCCTTTATTTCTCCTCTCCCTGATGTGACATTGAGATCTCACATACCTCAGTTTCTTTCTCGGTCCATAAGCTATAGAATAGTGAAAATGCACTCCAAATTCAACCAGTAGTTTTTGCGTGATGCTGGAAAAACCGACAGACAAAAATTTCAAACAAAATTTCTGTCGCCACAGTTCATATCCCTAGAAGTATATTTTCTCAAAAAAATTCAGACACACGCCTCACAATTTTATTATACTGTATGTATAGATATACTGGCATGACATTTTCATTCACCTTTGCTCCTCTCTAAGTAGTAAGGTAGTAGTAACTGTACAACATCATATTATATAATGTAGTAATTTCCAGAAATGCAGCTTTGTGCTCTGTAGTACATTACATGGTAAAATCATATTTCTTACTACACATTCTTCTCATGAACTTCCTGCATGTGTTAGGCAGCTTCCTCAATAAAGAGTATTCAAATTAAAAGTCTTTTAATAAGACCATAATGCAGAAATTAATAATACATCAACTAATTACATGCATCATATTTATGTAAACTTACACAGACAAGCATTTAAATGAAATTAATCATATCTCGTTGTGTTTAAAACCCCTGGCAACATAAGGGAGGGTAGGATTGGCCACCTACTGTGTCACATTCTTGGTGTGTCACACATTAAGATACTGATAGAACATCATCCATCATGTCTTCAGTATGATGGTGTCATTCACTTGTGACTGCTAGGCCATCCGAGGCTCTCATTATCGCACAGATGCTGTGCAGAACAAATGCTGTGATGAACAGAACATGGTAAAGAACTAATGGCTCAATTTGTTTCTAATATCCTTAAAATCAGATTATATTTCCCTTGAAAGTAAGACAGAAATTCTCTTTCCATCATATCAGAGTTGGCAGAACCTATAATATTAAAGCACATCATTGCCAGAGGAGCAGAGTGTTAGAGAAGCAGGTTTCTTAGTCTTTTTTGCAGGCTTGGCAACGTTAATTAACAATCACATGCACATTTCCATAATATATTTATGTTCTTTCCGAACATTCCAACAACAAAAATGTATTTTAAGTTACAGTATGATTCATAGATGTGTGTATCTGTTGTGTTCATAGATTGCATGTCAGCTGATTCATCGTACAGCTCATTGTTTTATTATTGCAAGTTATATACTACCTTTGGACAGCACCATGCATACTGGAACTGCCTGCAAATTCTGCTAAACATTGGACAGTTTCCTTTCATTCATTTTCTGCCTGTGCCATGGGGTTTTGTCAGACACTGAGCCAAACTGGGCACTTGTCTTTGTTTTCGGGGCCAAACCACTATTTCTTACTTAAACAAGCTTTTTCTATGTGACCAGAAAATATCAAATATATCTGACCCAGAGGTAAATTTGTTTACTACAAAATAAGTGCATTATTGCAAAATGCAACAATAATTATCTCCTTATGTCAGTGGTAAAAGGTAATTATTATCTTTCAGTGCTTTGCAATTGTTAATTACTGAGCAATGCAATGTGATATCGGAATCTACTGTAGTAGGCATGCCATGGATGTATAGATAGATAGATAGATAGATAGATAGATAGATAGATAGATAGATAGATAGATAGATAGATAGATAGATACTGCCCAACATCTAAAGGTGAGAATGCGGGACTCCCTTGCGCGCAGCCATAAAGAGGGTGTGACCTATGAAAAAGGGGTGTTGCTTTGCAGGATTGATGCAATCACAAGCCACGCCCCCATTTTCTGTCACTGTGAACTACTGGCATGCCCCCAGTTCCTCTGTCTCCTGTGAATAGTCCATTCACTGCTGCTCTGCTAGGTAGAGCAGCGAGTGGCAGGAGCCTCACAACTGCCCCCCGGCGGCACAGTACGGCCCGCGGAAGGGACAACGAGACAGTCCTATAAAAATTAAGTTGGCCTGCTAAAATCCAGGCAGTTGGGAGGTATGATACAGAACAACAATAATAAAAGCAGAGGGCCCAAAATACAGTGAAAGTGACTTGTCAATTGTATAGATCACTGTACAGATTCAATGGGCGATATTCAGTTCTTTTCACCCCCTTCCACACCTGTTCTGTTTCTGTCTTTGGTGGCGTGGTATCATCATTTCAGCCTGCTACCCCTGGGGTAGCAAGGCACCCAACCCTTTACACAGCTAAACCTGATTACTATGGGTGCGATCAGGGGCGGATTGGGAACAAAAAGCGGCCCTGGAAAAATTTGTACTAGTGGCCCCACATGGGCAGCACCAGAGGTGTAAGGTCTAGCCATGGGCCATGGCAGCAGCACCCTCCCCCCAAGACTTTTCAGATAGTGGGCATGTCCAGCATTAAGGGGGAAGTTAAAAAGAAATAAAATTAAATATTATGAGCACATTATATGATACACCTTCAGAACTTAGGAAACTATATAATTCTTTAGAAAGATATATTTTCTTGCTTATTATACCAACCGTATCCCAATCACTATTCACTGCCAAGCAGGCAGACAGAGCATACACTAGATTATCTGCAATCACAGGCTAAGTGGCAAAGTAATTTTTATATATGCAAATTATTTTGCATCTTATTCATTATGTCTATAAAAATGACCACATGTCCTCAAAACAGGCCCCACGGGCGCGTCGGCCCACCGGGAATGTTCCCTGTAAACCCTATGGCCAATCCACCTCTGGGTGCGATATGCGTGATAACAGGGATCATTTTAGAAAGAAGATTGGGCGTGATATATCATTTGAATACCATCCCATAGACTAAATGTAAAAGGGTGCTATTTCGGAAAATGTGCGATTTTTACCGCAAATTTGCACGTTTTCCGAAAATAGCAAATGTAATAGGATGTGATTTTGCTCAAATTCGCATCTTTTACTGTTGATGTGCACCGGACATTTTTCGGGTTTTGTGTTTTGGTTTTGGATTCGGTTCCACGGCCGTGTTTTGGATTCAGGCGCGTTTTGTCTAAACCTCCCTTAAAATTTTTTGTCAAATTCGGGTGTGTTTTGGATTTGGGTGTTTTTTTTCCAAAAACCCCTCAAAAACAGCTTAAATCATAGAATTTGGGGGTGATTTTGATCCCATAGTATTATTAACCTCAATAACCATAATTTCCACTCATTTCCAGTCTATTCTGAACACCTCACACCTCACAATATTATTTTTAGTCCTAAAATTTGCACCGAGGTCGCTGGATGACTAAGCAAAGGGACCCAAGTGGCCGGCACAAACACCTGGCCCATCTAGGAGTGGCACTGCAGTGTCAGACAGGATGGTACTTAAAAAAATTGGCCCCAAACATCACATGATGCAAAGATAAATAAAATAAAAAAAGAGGTGCAAGATGGAATTGTCCTTGGGCCCTCCCACCCAGCCTTATGTTGTATAAACAGGACATGCACACTTTAACAAACCCATCATTTCAGCGACAGGGTCTGCCATACGACTGTGGCTGAAATGACTGGATGGTTTGGGCCCCCACCAAAAAAGAAGCAATCAATCTCTCCTTGCACAAACTGGCTCTACAGAGGCAAGATGTCCACCTCCTCCTCATCGTCCGATTCATCACCCCTTTCACTGTGTACATCACCCGCCTCACAGAGTATTAATTCGTCCCCACTGGAATCCACCATCACAGGTCCCTATGTACTTTCTGGAGGCAATTGCTGGTAAATGTCTCCACGGAGGAATTGATTATAATTCATTTTGATGAACATCATCTTCTCCACATTTTGTGGAAGTAACCTCGTACGCCGATCGCTGACAAGGTGACCGGCTGCACTAAACACTCTTTCGGAGTACACACTGGAGGGGGGGGCAACTTAGGTAAAATAAAGCCAGTTTGTGCAAGGGCCTCCAAATTGCCTCTTTTTCCTGCCAGTATATGTACGGGCTGTCTGACATGCCTACAGTGATGCTGTCACTCATATAATCCTCCACCATTCTTTCAATGGTGACAGAATCATATGCAGTGACAGTAGACAACATGTCAGTAATCGTTGGCAGGTCCTTCAGTCCGGACCAGATGTCAGTTTTCGCTCCAGACTGCCCTGCATCATCGCCAGCGGGTGGTTTTGGAAATTTGATCCTTTTCCTGGCAGCTCCAGTTGCGGTAGAAAATGAAGGAGGAGCTGTTGGCGGGTCACGTTCCGCTTGACTTGGCAAGTGTCTCACCAGCAGGTCTTTGAACATCTGCAGACTTGTGCCTGCCGGAAAGAGAGATACAACGTAGGCTTTAAACCTAGGATCGAGCACGGTGGCCAAAATGTAGTGCTCTGATTTCAACAGATTGACCACCCATGAATCCTGGTTAAGCGAATGAAGGCTCCATCCACAAGTCACACATGCCTAGCGGAATCGCTCCATTTTAGCTCCTCCTTCAATCTCTCCAGCTGCTTCTGCAAAAGCCTGATGAGGGGAATGACCTGACTCAGGCTGGCAGTGTCTAAACTGACTTCACGTGTGGCCAGTTCAAAGGGTTGCAGAACCTTGCACAACGTTGAAATCATTCTCCACTGCGCTTGAGTCAGGTGCATTCCCCCTGCTTTACCTATATCATAGGCAGATGTATAGGCTTGAATGGCCTTTTGCTGCTCCTCCATCCTCTGAAGCATATAGAGGGTTGAATTCCACCTCGTTACCACCTCTTGCTTCAGCTGATGGCGGGGAATGTTCAGGAGTGTTTGCTGGCGCTCCAATCTTCGGCACACAGTGGCTGAATGCCGAAAGTGGCCCGCAATTCTTCGGGCCACCAACAGCATCTCTTGCATGCCCCTGTCGTTTTTAAAAAAAATTCTGCACCACCAAATTAATTGTATTTGCAAAACATGGTACGTGCTGGAATTTGCCCACATGTAATGCACGCACAATATTGGTGGCGTTGTCCGATGTCACAAATCCCCAGGAGAGTCCAATTGAGGTAAGCCAATCTGCGATGATGTTCCTCAGTTTCCGTAAGAGGTTGTCAGCTGTGTGCCTCTTATGGAAAGCGGTGATACAAAGCGTAGCCTGCCTAGGAACGAGTTGGCGTTTGCGAGACGCTGCTTCTGGTGCCGCCGCTGCTGTTGTTGCTGCGGGAGGCAATACATCTACCCAGTAGGCTGTCACAGTCATATAGTCCTTAGTCTGCCCTGCTCCACTTGTCCACATGTCCGTGGTTAAGTGGACATTGGGTACAACTGCATTTTTTAGGACACTGGTGATTTTTTTTCTGACGTCTGTGTACATTCTCGGTATCGCCTGCCTAGAGAAGTGGAACCTAGATGGTATTTGGTACCGGGGACACACTACCTCAAGAAATTCTCTATGTCCCTGTGAACTAACGGCGGATACCGGATGCACGTCTAACACCAACACAGCTGTCAATGCCTGAGTTATCCGCTTTGCAACAGGATGACTGCTGTGATATTTCATCTTCCTCGCAAAGGACTGTTGGACAGTCAGTTGCTTACTGGAAGTAGTACAAGTGGTCTTCCGACTTCCCCTCTGGGATGATGGTCGACTCCCAGCAGCAACAACAGCAGCGCCAGCAGCAATAGGCGTTACACTCAAGGATCCATTGGAGGAATCCCAGTCAGGAGATGACTCGTCAGACTTGCCAGTGACATGGCCTGCAGGACTATTGGCGTTCCTGTCTAAGGAATTGGTGGTGTGGTTTGCAGGAGCTTGGGTACAAGAGGAAAAGGGTATTTAGTTGTCAGTGGACTGCTTCCGCTGTCACCCAAAGTTTTTGAACTTGTCAATGACTTCTGATGAATGCGCTCCAGGTGACGTATAAGGGAGGATGTTCCTAGGTGGTTAACGTCCTTACCCCTACTTATTACAGCTTGACAAAGGCAACACACGGCTTGACACCAGTTGTCCGCATTTCTGTTGAAATAATTCCACACCGAAGAGGTGATTTTTTTGGTATTTTGACCAGGCATGTCAATGGCCTTATTCATCCCACGGACAACAGGTGTCTCCCCGGATGCCTGACTTAAACAAACCACCTCTCCATCAGAATCCTCCCTGTCAATTTCCCCCTCAGCGCCAGCAACACCCAGAGCCGGCACTAGGCATAGGCAAACTAGGCAATTGCCATGGGCATTTGGCATGCCTAGGGGCATCAGCAGCTTCTGCTGATTAAAATGATATGCAGCATGCCTATATTCTGTGTGCAGAATTTCATATGCAGATACAGCCACAGTCTCACACAGTATATAGGCATGCTGCATATCATTTTAATCAGCAGAAGCTGCTTGTGCATCCTAGCCACATGCAAATAAGATGTATTTTCATCAAGAAAAGTTGCCTGACGTTAGCATTGAGACAAGATTTATGAGGACACATCTGTATCCAAGCAGAAGCAGAGGTCACAGTGTTAGCGGCAGAGTGAGTGATGTGTGTGAGTTGGTTGTGCAGTAGTGTTCGTCATATGTGTAAGGGGTGTTATGTGTGTCATGTGTAAAAATGCATTAATAATGTGCAGCAAATGTGTAAGGGGCACTGTGTGTATCATTATGTGTATAAGGCCATTAATAATGTGCAGCATATGTGTAAGGGACATTTAGTGTGTCATTATGTGTATAAGGGCATTAATAATGTGTGTCATATGTGTAAGGGGCATAACTGTGTGAAATGAGGTGTATAAATGTATTACTAATGTGTGGCATTATGTGTATAAGGTGCTCTACTGTGTGGCGTAATGTATAAAAAGGGCACTACTGTGTGGTCTAATGTGAATAAAGAGCAATCCAGTGTGTTGTAATGTGAATAAGGGGCACTAATGTGAGGAGCAATATATATAAGGTATAGTGGTACTACTGTGTGATGTAACGTGAATTAGGGACACTATCGCATGATAAAATGTGAATAAAGTTGTGGTACTGTGTGGCGTAATTTCAATTGGGGGTACTATTGTGTGACCATGCCCCTTGCCAGCAAAAAAACACCCCTTTTTGGGCTGTGCGTCGACTGTTCTTATTTAAAATATAGGGGGTAGGAAACTCAAAATAAGGACTGAGGGTGAGGGGTGATGGTGCTGGAAAAGGGGTGCACTGTCAGAGGCGGAACTAGTGGTGGTGCTAGGGGGCACCAGCCAAAATCTTGCCTAGGGCATCATATTGGTTAGGGCCGGCTCTGGCAACACCCATATCCTCATCCTGGTGTACTTCAACAGTGACATATTCAATTTGAATATCAAGAACTGTACTGTGGGTGCTCCTTCCAGCACTTGCAGGGGGCGTGCAATGGTGGAAGGAGCCACCTCTTCCAGTCCAGTGTTGGAAAGGTCAGGCATCACACCCGTCGACACATTTGGACTCTCCTTGGGGATTTGTGATTTAGAACGCACAGTTCTTTGCTGTGCTTTTGCCAGCTTAAGTCTTTTCATTTTTCTAGCGGGAGGATGAGTGCTTTCATCGTTATGTGAAGCTGAACCACTAGTCATGAGGAACATAGGAGAGGGCCTTAGCCGTTTCTTGCCACTCCGTGTAGTAATTGGCATATTGGCAAGTGTACGCTTCTCCTCAGACGATTTTAATATAGATTTTTGGGTCACTTTACTGAACTTTTGCTTTTTGGATTTTACATGCTCTCTACTATGACATTGGGCATCGGCCTTGGCAGACGACGTTGATGGCATTTCATCCTCTCTGCCATGACTAGTGGCAGCAGCTTCAGCACTAGGTGGAAGTGGATCTTGATCTTTCCCTATTTTACCCTCCAAATTTTTGTTCTCCATTTTTTTAATGTATGGAATTATATGCCAGTAATATATCTGGAATTAGACGGCAATAATGTCTGGAATTAGATACCACTAGATAGATACCAGATACCACTGTGACTGGAATGATGATGACCTATGCACAGTGACAGGACACTACCACAGCACCCTACAGCAGCAAGATGCAGCACAAGACACTGAGTACTGACCAGTGATACTGAGCACTGATGATACTACTGAGCACTGATACTGAGCACTGGTGATACTACTGAGAACTGACACTGAGCAGCACGATGCAGCACAAGACACTGTACTAGTATTAGTAATGTAGTATTACTGAGCAGCACAAGACAATGAGCAGTGATACTGAGCACTGATGATGATACTACTGAGAACTGACACTGAGCAGCACGATGCAGCACAAGACACTGTACTAGTATTAGTATGTAATGCAGTATTACTGAGCACCACAAGACAATGGCCCTCATTCCAAGTTGATCGCACGTTGCCGTTTTTCGCAGTGTAGCGATCAGGCTAAAAATCGGCTGTTCTGCGCATGCGTATGGGCCGCAGTGCGCACGCGCTAAGTACTTTCACACAAAACTTTGCAATTTTACACATGGCCGAATGACTGTTTTATATTGCTCGAGTGATCGGTGAGTGATTGACAGGAAAGGGGAGTTCCTGGGTGGTAACTGACTTTTTTCCAGGAGTGTGCTAAAAAACGCAGGCGTGTCAGCAGAAAACGCAGGCGTGCCTGTAGAACCGGGGGAGTGGCTGGCCGAACGCAGGGCATTTGTGACGTCAAAACAGGAACTGAACTGTCTGCAGTGATCGCAAGGTAGGAGTAAGTTTCGAGCTACTCTGAAACTGCATGAAAATATTTAATCGCAGAACTGCTAACCTTTCGTTCACACTTCTGCTAAGCTAAGATACACTCCCAGAGGGTGGCGGCTTAGCGTTTGCACTGCTGCTATAAGCAGCTAGCGAGCGACCAACTCGGAATGAGGGCCATTGAGCAGTGATACTGAGCACTGATTATACAACTGAGAACTGACACTGAGCAGCACGATGCAGCACAAGACACTGTACTAGTGTTAGTGAGCAGCACAAAAGCACTCTGGAATTGTCACCCCCCCCCCCCCCCAGATACCACTGTGACTGGAATGATGATGACCGATGCACCGTCACAGGACACTACTACCACAGCACCCTACAGCAGCAAGATGCAGCACAAGACAGTCAGACACTGTACTAGTATTACTGAGCAGCACGATGCAGCACAAGACAATAAGCACTGATACTGAGAACTGACACTGATAGAATGTAGGCACGTCCTCTCTGTACTCTCTACAATGCCTGAGTGAAAATGGCGGTGACGCGCGGCTCTTTATATGGAATCCGAATCTCGCGAGAATCTGACAGCGGGATGATGACGTTTTGCCTCATTCGGGTTTCCGAGTCAGGCGGGAATAACTGAGCCGGGCTCGGAACCGTGTTTGACACGTGGAGTTCGGGGGGGTGTTCAGGTCTCGGCGAACCGAACCCGCTCATCTCTAGAGAAAACATTCTGTTCAGTGTGTCTCTAATTTTTTTGATCAAAAACGGTGTAAATTGGAACTAGGGATAACAAAGTAACATAGTAACATAGTAATTGAGGTTGAAAAGAGGCAGAATGCCCATCGCGTTCAACCTGTATTTTCTATTAAGTTGAGTTGATTTTACTGTACCTTCTGAAGAATGTTTTATGACTAGTTAACAACTACAAATCATGTTACACCCAGATTAACAACGTCAACGTTGTAACCTTGGATATCCTTTTCAATCAGAAATTCATCCAATCCCCTTTTAAATGCATTTACAGAGTCCACCATTACCACCTTCCCTGGCAAGGAATTCAAAATCCTTATTGCCCTAACAGTGAAGAACCCTTTCCTCCGTTGCGTACGGAATTTTCTCTCCTCCAGCCTCAGCGAGTGCCCATGTGTCCTAAACAGAGTTCTTTTAATAAATAATTCCCCTGATAACTCTTTGTAGTGACCCTTTACATATTTGAATATTTGAAGACATTAATAATGTCTCCTCTTAGACGCCTCTTTTCCAGTGTATACGTATTCAACCTAGTAAGCCTTTCCTCGTAATCCAGTCCCTCTAGCACTTTAATCAATTTAGTAGCTCGCCTTTGAACCCTTTCGAGTTCACCAATATCTTTTTTATACAGTGGTGCCCAAAACTGAACACTAGGGACCTAATTCAGATCCTGATCGCAGCAGCAAAATCTTTCTCTAATGGACAAACCCATGTGCACTGCAGGTGGGGCAGATACAGTGCTGCAAGTATGGTGGTACGGGGCGGTACTGCATATCGGTAAAACAATTTCCAGCCAACGGTGAGTTGCACTGCTGGGGGCATATGTGTATCTGGCACTATTAGGGGGCATAAGTGTATCTGGCACTATACTACTGGGGGCATATGTATATCTGGCACTGTGGGGGTATATGTGTATCTGGCGCTATGGGGCATATGTATATCTGGCACCATGGGGGCATATGTGTATCTGGATCTGTGAGGGCATATGTGTATCTGGCACCGTGGGGGCATATTTGTATCTGGCACTACACTACTGGGTGCATATGTGTATCTGGCACTGTGGGGGCATATGTGTATCTGGCACTATTGGGGGCACATATGTATCTGGCACTGCACTATTGGGGGCATATGTGTATCTGGCACTGCATTATTGGGGGCATATGTGTATCTGGCACTACTGGGGCAGTGTATCTGGCACTGCAATATTGGGATCATATGGGTATTATGCCCCCATTTTCATTAGCCACTCCCCATGCAGCATGTGGCTGCACCCATTCTTTGGCACGCGCACACAGTACCGCTAAGAATTTTTTTCTACTTGCACCATTGGGCAGATATAACCAGAGCCGGCCCTAACCAATATGATACCCTAGGCAAGATTTTGGCTGGTGCCCCCTAGCACCGCCGCTAGTTCTGCAGGAGATGCCTGGCATGAGTCAGCTGGCAGCTCTGCTAACGTCGGACACCTATTGTTTCTGAAAATGCATATTATTTGCATTACTATATGGCTAGGATGCACAAGCAGCTTTGCTGATTAAAATGATATGCAGCATGCCTGTGCGACTGCAGCTTTATCTGCATACAAAATGCTACATTACAGTGATTTCCAGGAATACACGCAACGTAGCATTTCGTATGCAGATACAGCCGCAGTCACACACAGAATATAGGCATGCCGCATATAATTTTAATCAGCAGGAGTTGCTGGTGCCCCTAAGCATACCAAATGCCCTAGGCATTTGCCTAGTTTGCCTATGCCTAAGGCCGGCTCTGGATATAACATGTGCATAGAGAGTTAGATTTGGGTGGGTTATTTTGCTTCTATGCAGAGTAAATACTGGCTGCTTTATTTTTACACTGCAATTTAGATTTTGGTTTGAACACACCCCACCCAAATCTAAAGGTACACACACACGGGGAGATTTGGGCTATCTTCGATTTTGACTATGTGATATGGATTATGCAATATTGAATATGTATGCTTGCGATATTGGCTATGTGCGATTTTGACTAAGTGCCATTTGTGACTATACTTTAGTCTATCTAACCTTGCGATACCAACCCCACGGGACCGCACATCAGGATCGCATCGATATCGCAAGGTGGATAGCACCTTTTGATTTGCAGTACCTTTCCTTCCGATTTTGACTATATACTATAGTCAAAATCGCAAGGATAAATCTCACCGTGTGTATGCACCGTAACTCTCTCTGCGCTTGTTATATCTGCCCCATGTACAGTGCACATAGTTTTGCCCATTAGAGGAAAAAATTGTTGCTGCGATCAGGTCTGAATTAGGCCCAAGGTTTCCTTGATGATTGCCTGCTTTAAGCCCTCTTATTCCTTGATCAATTGTAGCTTACTCTATAGGTTCAAAACTTGTACATATCAAAATATAAAAATAATTGGAAAAGAAGCAAAGCAAACCAATGTGCTTACTATGCACACTATAGGGGTCATTCCGAGTTGATCGCTCGCTAGCAGTTTTTAGCAGCCATGCAAATGCGTTGTTGCCGCCCACCGGGGAGTGTATTTTCATTTTGCAGAAGTGTGACCACCTGTGCAGCAGAGCGCCTGCAAAAACATTTTGTGCAGAACAAGACCAGCCCTGGACTTATTCTTCGTGTGCGTTGATTCTAACGTTGGTGGGATGGCTTTTAACGTCACACACCCGCCCAGCATTCGCCCAGCCACGCCTGCGTTTTCCCTGGCATGCCTGCGTTTTTCCAAACACTCCCAGAAAACGGATAGTTGACACCCAGAAATGACCCCTTCCTGTCAAACTTCTTGCGTTGTGCCGTGCGACTGAAAGCTTCGCTAGAACCTGTGCAAAACCACAAAGGACTTTGCACTAGAGATGAGCGCCTGAAATTTTTCGGGTTTTGTGTTTTGGTTTTGGGTTCGGTTCCGCGGCCGTGTTTTGGGTTCGAACGCGTTTTGGCAAAACCTCACCGAATTTTTTTTGTCGGATTCGGGTGTGTTTTGGATTCGGGTGTTTTTTTCAAAAAACACTAAAAAACAGCTTAAATCATAGAATTTGGGGGTCATTTTGATCCCAAAGTATTATTAACCTCAAAAACCATAATTTACACTCATTTTCAGTCTATTCTGAATACCTCACACCTCACAATATTATTTTTAGTCCTAAAATTTGCACCGAGGTCGCTGTGTGAGTAAGATAAGCGACCCTAGTGGCCGACACAAACACCGGGCCCATCTAGGAGTGGCACTGCAGTGTCACGCAGGATGTCCCTTCCAAAAAACCCTCCCCAAACAGCACATGACGCAAAGAAAAAAAGAGGCGCAATGAGGTAGCTGTGTGAGTAAGATTAGCGACCCTAGTGGCCGACACAAACACCGGGCCCATCTAGGAGTGGCACTGCAGTGTCACGCAGGATGGCCCTTCCAAAAAACCCTCCCCAAACAGCACATGACGCAAAGAAAAAAAGAGGCGCAATGAGGTAGCTGTGTGAGTAAGATTAGCGACCCTAGTGGCCGACACAAACACCGGGCCCATCTAGGAGTGGCACTGCAGTGTCACGCAGGATGTCCCTTCCAAAAAACCCTCCCCAAACAGCACATGACGCAAAGAAAAAAAGAGGCGCAATGAGGTAGCTGTGTGAGTAAGATTAGCGACCCTAGTGGCCGACACAAACACCGGGCCCATCTAGGAGTGGCACTGCAGTGTCACGCAGGATGGCCCTTCCAAAAAACCCTCCCCAAACAGCACATGACGCAAAGAAAAAAAGAGGCGCAATGAGGTAGCTGTGTGAGTAAGATTAGCGACCCTAGTGGCCGACACAAACACCGGGCCCATCTAGGAGTGGCACTGCAGTGTCACGCAGGATGTCCCTTCCAAAAAACCCTCCCCAAACAGCACATGACGCAAAGAAAAAAAGAGGCTTTTTACTGATATTTGGTGTTTTGGATTTGACATGCTCTGTACTATGACATTGGGCATCGGCCTTGGCAGACGACGTTGCTGGCATTTCATCGTCTCGGCCATGACTAGTGGCAGCAGCTTCAGCACGAGGTGGAAGTGGATCTTGATCTTTCCCTAATTTTGGAACCTCAACATTTTTGTTCTCCATATTTTAATAGGCACAACTAAAAGGCACCTCAGGTAAACAATGGAGATGGATGGATTGGATACTAGTATACAATTATGGACGGGCTGCCGAGTGCCGACACAGAGGTAGCCACAGCCGTGAACTACCGCACTGTACTGTGTCTGCTGCTAATATATAGACTGGTTGATAAAGAGATAGTATACTCGTAACTAGTATGTATGTATAAAGAAAGAAAAAAAAACCACGGTTAGGTGGTATATACAATTATGGACGGGCTGCCGAGTGCCGACACAGAGGTAGCCACAGCCGTGAACTACCGCACTGTACTGTGTCTGCTGCTAATATATAGACTGGTTGATAAAGAGATAGTATACTCGTAACTAGTATGTATGTATAAAGAAAGAAAAAAAAACCACGGTTAGGTGGTATATACAATTATGGACGGGCTGCCGAGTGCCGACACAGAGGTAGCCACAGCCGTGAACTACCGCACTGTACTGTGTCTGCTGCTAATATAGACTGGTTGATAAAGAGATAGTATACTACTAATATTATATATACTGGTGGTCAGGTCACTGGTCACTAGTCACACTGGCAGTGGCACTCCTGCAGCAAAAGTGTGCACTGTTTAATTTTAATATAATATTATGTACTCCTGGCTCCTGCTATAACCTATAACTAGCACTGCAGTAGTGCTCCCCAGTCTCCCCCACAATTATAAGCTGTGTGAGCTGAGCAGTCAGACAGATATATAATATATATAGATGATGCAGCACACTGGCCTGAGCCTGAGCAGTGCACACAGATATGGTATGTGACTGACTGAGTCACTGTGTGTATCGCTTTTTTCAGGCAGAGAACGGATATATTAAATAAACTGCACTGTGTGTCTGGTGGTCACTCACTATATAATATATTATGTACTCCTGGCTCCTGCTATAACCTATAACTGGCACTGCAGTAGTGCTCCCCAGTCTCCCCCACAATTATAAGCTGTGTGAGCTGAGCAGTCAGACAGATATATATAATATTATATATAGATAATAGATGATGCAGCACACTGGCCTGAGCCTGAGCAGTGCACACAGATATGGTATGTGACTGAGTCACTGTGTGCTGTGTATCGCTTTTTTCAGGCAGAGAACGGATTATAAAGTAAACTGCACTGTCCTCACTAGTAAACTCTCTCCACTCAGTCTCTACACTTCTACAGTAACAGTACTCCTCCTAGTCAGCTCCAGTAAATCTCTCTCAGTCTCTTATAATCTAAATGGAGAGGACGCCAGCCACGTCCTCTCCCTATCAATCTCAATGCACGTGTGAAAATGGCGGCGACGCGCGGCTCCTAATATAGAATCCGAGTCTCGCGATAGAATCCGAGCCTCGCGAGAATCCGACAGCGTCATGATGACGTTCGGGCGCGCTCGGGTTAACCGAGCAAGGCGGGAAGATCCGAGTCGCTCGGACCCGTGAAAAAAAACATGAAGTTCTGGCGGGTTCGGATTCAGAGAAACCGAACCCGCTCATCTCTACTTTGCACCCGTACGTCGCGCGTGAGTATTACGGTGCATACGCATGCGCAGAAATGACGATTTTTAGCCTGATCGCTGGGCTGCGAACAACGGCAGCTAGTGATTAACTCGGAATGACCCCCTGTGTTGTAAATAAAAAAATAAAAAAGTCGGATGTTAGGCAATGGGTCCTCATGTACACGATGGTCAGTTCTAGCTGCTTATCATGGAATGTCTGTTTTGTCCAGTCAGTTGCCACTGATGCTGCTAGTTCCTTTTGTTAATAAGCTACACTCAGCCTTTAAACAGTATTTCAAAGGACCGCTTTTTTAAAATAAGAATTGTTTTGGCTGTAGGCACTTTGCACATCACAAATAATCTGAAATGTATAACAGGGTTTTGTTGTTCAGGGATTTGTCAGTGAACAACGTGAACTGTATTTTGGAGGATTTTGGAAGCCAGTGTAGGGATTTGCAGAGAGGTTCAGCAGATGTGGAGCTAAAAGAGAAGAAGATCAGTCTTACAGCATCATTTAGGGCGGGCTGAAGAGAGAGCAAATGCACGAGGGGAAACTCAGTAGTAGGTATGGAAAATCAAGGTGGAAGATGATGAAAGAATGAGTAATATATTTTGTCTGTATCTTTGGAAAGAAAAGGATGTATTTTAGCAATGTTGTGGAGGTGGGGAGGAGGGTATGGAAGATGACAATATTTATTATCAGTATTTATTTATAGGGTGCACTGCCATCAAGTTCTGCAGTGCAGTTCAGAGTAGTGATACAAAAAGGTTAGCAGTTACAAAATTAGAGGATAACTAGCAAATATATATTTACAAGCCAAGCGTGTATATAAGTATATACATATCGGCTTGGTTATTTGAGAAAAAAGGTGGAGGGATGAAACGAGGATGAAGGGCCATGCTCATGAGAACTTACAGGAAAATGAGGAGATTTTAAAAATGGCGGTAGTGAGGAGACTTGAAATGCACAGGGTGGTCAATAGAGATCAATACATGGTATGTACCCTTCAGTGAAGTAGTTCATTTTAGGCATCATTTCAAGCAATAAAGGTTAGGAGGGATCTTTGTGGAGAGAGAGAAAGAGAGAGAGGGAGAGAGAGAGAAAGAGAGAGAGAGAGGGTTCCATAGTTTAGGTGCAGCACTGGAAAGTCTTGGAGGCAGGAGAGAGTTGTTTATCAGCAGGGAGTAGAGGCAACAGACCAAAAAGGGTGCAAAGGAGTGTGCAGAGCGAGGAGGCTATAGATGTACTGTAAGTAGAGTAGAAGAAAGAGGGGATGAAAGCATTGTAAGGTGAGTATGAGGAGTTTATAATTAATTCTATAAGGGAAATATAGCCAGTGGAGAGATTGGCAGAGTGAAGACGTGTTATGAACACTGAATGAATAGCATACAACAATTCTTGGAATCTGAATAAAAGATTAAATGTTTATTCGAACACCAAAATTTAATAGGATATATTGGTGAAACACTTTTCCAAGGACACTGGTAATCACAGATACAGATAATGGGGCTGATTCTGACTGACACGCAAAGTGGCTGTGGATTCAGGTAGCCGCAGAAGCCTGATTTACTATCCATGTTAATGAAATAAACCGTAGTACTATGCAGCTGTTCGTGCATCTGCAAGAGGAAACCCATGCAACCCATTAATCTGACTTTAGCCACTGCAACCATCTCCAGTACTACCTGCACTTGCATCAGCCCATGCTATGTGCAAATAATCTATCAGAAAGAGGCTACTCTTCCCCGTGAGCAAAACTCAGAATCTCTTTAGTCACACACCCATGACACTCCCACAAGTCAGGGTATCCGGTCTATAGATCTACGGTAGACAGTTCAAAAGGTCGACATGACATTGGTCGACACAAATATGTTTCCCCCCAACTTTTTCATACTTTACCATCCACGTGGACTACGATTGGGAATAGTAACCAGTGCAGAGAGCAGTGGTAACACCTTGCCCGAAGCATGGTAGCGAAGCGGTACACTAATGGGGCTTTTTTTGCAGTAGAAAAGTGACAAAACACCCATAAAAAACTAAAAAATTCTGTCAACCTATTTGTGTGTTGACCATTTGACCCTGTCGACCTTTTGACAAAGTCAACCTTTTCTACTGTCTAGCTTTTCTATGTTGACCTTTTGACCCCGTAGACCTACTGCATGTCGACCATTAGTGGTCGACTTATTGACTGTAGACCTTTTTAGCGTAGATCTAATGATTCACACCAACAAGTCAGGATGGTTTTGTGCGCTCACATTGTTGCTGCCCCAAAGCGCCTAATTTCATGGAAAGACAGATCTACTACTCAGGATCGGATGGAGATATGCAAAAATGTGTATATTTGCATCTGTGCATATGCTATATACAACAACTCGCCATTTCCGTATGGGCACAGATTCGGCTCACTCAGAATTAGAGATGAGCGGGTTCGGTTTCTTTGAATCCGAACCCGCACGAACTTCACTTTTTTTTTCACGGGTCCGAGCGACTCGGATCTTCCCGCCTTGCTCGGTTAACCCGAGCGCGCCCGAACGTCATCATGACGCTGTCGGATTCTCGCGAGACTCGGATTCTATATAAGGAGCCGCGCGTCGCCGCCATTTTCACACGTGCATTGAGATTGATAGGGAGAGGACGTGGCTGGCGTCCTCTCCATTAGAATAGATTAGAAGAGAGAGAGAGAGAGAGATTGTGCAGACAGAGTTTACCACAGTGACCAGTGCAGTTGTTGTTAAGTTAACTTTTATTTAATATATCCGTTCTCTGCTATATCCGTTCTCTGCCTGAAAAAAACGATACACAGCAGTCACACAGTGTGACTCAGTCTGTGTGCACTCAGCTCAGCCCAGTGTGCTGCACATCAATGTATAAAAGCTTATAATAATTGTGGGGGAGACTGGGGAGCACTGCAGGTTGTTATAGCAGGAGCCAGGAGTACATAATATTATATTCATTTAAAATTAAACAGTGCACACTTTTGCTGCAGGAGTGCCACTGCCAGTGTGACTAGTGGTGACCAGTGCCTGACCACCAGTATAGTAGTATATTGTTGTATACTATCTCTTTATCAACCAGTCTATATTAGCAGCAGACACAGTACAGTGCGGTAGTTCACGGCTGTGGCTACCTCTGTGTCGGCAGTCGGCACTCGGCAGGCAGTCCGTCCATCCATAATTGTATAATTATATACCACCTAACCGTGGTATTTTTTTTTCTTTCTTTATACCGTCGTCATAGTCATACTAGTTGTTACGAGTATACTACTATCTCTTTATCAACCAGTGTACAGTGCGGTAGTTCACGGCTGTGGCTACCTCTGTGTCGGCAGTCGGCAGGCAGTCCGTCCATCCATAATTGTATTATTATAATATATACCACCTAACCGTAGTTTTTTTTTCATTCTTTATACCGTCATAGTGTCATACTAGTTGTTACGAGTATACTACTATCTCTTTATCAACCAGTGTACAGTGCGGTAGTTCACGGCTGTGGCTACCTCTGTGTCGGCAGTCGGCAGGCAGTCCGTCCATCCATAATTGTATTATAATATATACCACCTAACCGTGGTTTTTTTTTCATTCTTTATACCGTCATAGTGTCATACTAGTTGTTACGAGTATACTACTATCTCTTTATCAACCAGTGTACAGTGCGGTAGTTCACGGCTGTGGCTACCTCTGTGTCGGCAGTCGGCAGGCAGTCCGTCCATCCATAATTGTATTATAATATATACCACCTAACCGTGGTTTTTTTTTTCATTCTTTATACCGTCATAGTCAGTCATACTAGTTGTTACGAGTATACTACTATCTCTTTATCAACCAGTGTACAGTGCGGTAGTTCACGGCTGTGGCTACCTCTGTGTCGGCACTCGGCAGGCAGTCCGTCCATCCATAATTGTATTATAATATATACCACCTAACCGTGGTTTTTTTTTCATTCTTTATACCGTCATAGTGTCATACTAGTTGTTACGAGTATACTACTATCTCTTTATCAACCAGTGTACAGTGCGGTAGTTCACGGCTGTGGCTACCTCTGTGTCGGCAGTCGGCAGGCAGTCCGTCCATCCATAATTGTATTATAATATATACCACCTAACCGTGGTTTTTTTTTCATTCTTTATACCGTCATAGTGTCATACTAGTTGTTACGAGTATACTACTATCTCTTTATCAACCAGTGTACAGTGCGGTAGTTCACGGCTGTGGCTACCTCTGTGTCGGCAGTCGGCAGGCAGTCCGTCCATCCATAATTGTATTATAATATATACCACCTAACCGTGGTTTTTTTTTCATTCTTTATACCGTCATAGTCAGTCATACTAGTTGTTACGAGTATACTACTATCTCTTTATCAACCAGTGTACAGTGCGGTAGTTCACGGCTGTGGCTACCTCTGTGTCGGAACTCGGCAGGCAGTCCGTCCATCCATAATTGTATTACAATATATACCACCTAACCGTGGTTTTTTTTTCATTCTTTATACCGTCATAGTCAGTCATACTAGTTGTTACGAGTATACTACTATCTCTTTATCAACCAGTGTACAGTGCGGTAGTTCACGGCTGTGGCTACCTCTGTGTCGGAACTCGGCAGGCAGTCCGTCCATCCATAATTGTATTACAATATATACCACCTAACCGTGGTTTTTTTTTCATTCTTTATACCGTCATAGTCAGTCATACTAGTTGTTACGAGTATACTACTATCTCTTTATCAACCAGTGTACAGTGCGGTAGTTCACGGCTGTGGCTACCTCTGTGTCGGAACTCGGCAGGCAGTCCGTCCATCCATAATTGTATTATTATAATATATACCACCTAACCGTGGTTTTTTTATACCACCTAACCGTGGCAGTCCGTCCATAATTGTATACTAGTATCCAATCCATCCATCTCCATTGTTTACCTGAGGTGCCTTTTAGTTCTGCCTATAAAATATGGAGAACAAAAAAGTTGAGGTTCCATAATTAGGGAAAGATCAAGATCCACTTCCACCTCGTGCTGAAGCTGCTGCCACTAGTCATGGCCGAGACGATGAAATGCCAGCAACGTCGTCTGCCAAGGCCGATGCCCAATGTCATAGTACAGAGCATGTCAAATCCAAAACACCAAATATCAGAAAAAAAAGGACTCCAAAACCTAAAATAAAATTGTCGGAGGAGAAGCGTAAACTTGCCAATATGCCATTTACCACACGGAGTGGCAAGGAACGGCTGAGGCCCTGGCCTATGTTCATGGCTAGTGGTTCAGCTTCACATGAGGATGGAAGCACTCAGCCTCTCGCTAGAAAACTGAAAAGACTCAAGCTGGCAAAAGCACCGCAAAGAACTGTGCGTTCTTTGAAATCCCAAATCCACAAGGAGAGTCCAATTGTGTCGTTTGCGATGCCTGACCTTCCCAACACTGGACGTGAAGAGCATGCGCCTTCCACTATTTGCATGCCCCCTGCAAGTGCTGGAAGGAGCACCCGCAGTCCAGTTCCTGATAGTCAGATTGAAGATGTCAGTGTTGAAGTACACCAGGATGAGGAGGATATGGGTGTTGCTGGCGCTGGGGAGGAAATTGACCAGAAGGATTCTGATGGTGAGGTGGTTTGTTTAAGTCAGGCACCCGGGGAGACACCTGTTGTCCGTGGGAGGAATATGGCCGTTGACATGCCAGGTGAAAATACCAAAAAAATCAGCTCTTCGGTGTGGAGGTATTTCACCAGAAATGCGGACAACAGGTGTCAAGCCGTGTGTTCCCTTTGTCAAGCTGTAATAAGTAGGGGTAAGGACGTTAACCACCTCGGAACATCCTCCCTTATACGTCACCTGCAGCGCATTCATAATAAGTCAGTGACAAGTTCAAAAACTTTGGGTGACAGCGGAAGCAGTCCACTGACCAGTAAATCCCTTCCTCTTGTAACCAAGCTCACGCAAACCACCCCACCAACTCCCTCAGTGTCAATTTCCTCCTTCCCCAGGAATGCCAATAGTCCTGCAGGCCATGTCACTGGCAAGTCTGACGAGTCCTCTCCTGCCTGGGATTCCTCCGATGCATCCTTGCGTGTAACGCCTACTGCTGCTGGCGCTGCTGTTGTTGCCGCTGGGAGTCGATGGTCATCCCAGAGGGGAAGTCGTAAGCCCACTTGTACTACTTCCAGTAAGCAATTGACTGTTCAACAGTCCTTTGCGAGGAAGATGAAATATCACAGCAGTCATCCTACTGCAAAGCGGATAACTGAGGCCTTGGCATCCTGGGTGGTGAGAAACGTGGTTCCGGTATCCATCATTACTGCAGAGCCAACTAGAGACTTGTTGGAGGTACTGTGTCCCCGGTACCAAATACCATCTAGGTTCCATTTCTCTAGGCAGGCGATACCGAAAATGTACACAGACCTCAGAAAAAGAGTCACCAGTGTCCTAAAAAATGCAGCTGTACCCAATGTCCACTTAACCACGGACATGTGGACAAGTGGAGCAGGGCAGGGTCAGGACTATATGACTGTGACAGCCCACTGGGTAGATGTATGGACTCCCGCCGCAAGAACAGCAGCGGCGGCACCAGTAGCAGCATCTCGCAAACGCCAACTCTTTCCTAGGCAGGCTACGCTTTGTATCACCGCTTTCCAGAATACGCACACAGCTGAAAACCTCTTACGGCAACTGAGGAAGATCATCGCGGAATGGCTTACCCCAATTGGACTCTCCTGTGGATTTGTGGCATCGGACAACGCCAGCAATATTGTGTGTGCATTAAATCTGGGCCAATTCCAGCACGTCCCATGTTTTGCACATACCTTGAATTTGGTGGTGCAGAATTTTTTAAAAAACGACAGGGGCGTGCAAGAGATGCTGTCGGTGGCCAGAAGAATTGCGGGACACTTTCGGCGTACAGGCACCACGTACAGAAAACTGGAGCACCACCAAAAACTACTGAACCTGCCCTGCCATCATCTGAAGCAAGAAGTGGTAACGAGGTGGAATTCAACCCTCTATATGCTTCAGAGGTTGGAGGAGCAGCAAAAGGCCATTCAAGCCTATACAATTGAGCACGATATAGTAGGTGGAATGCACCTGTCTCAAGTGCAGTGGAGAATGATTTCAACGTTGTGCAAGGTTCTGATGCCCTTTGAACTTGCCACACGTGAAGTCAGTTCAGACACTGCCAGCCTGAGTCAGGTCATTCCCCTCATCAGGCTTTTGCAGAAGAAGCTGGAGGCATTGAAGGAGGAGCTAACACGGAGCGATTCCGCTAGGCATGTGGGACTTGTGGATGCAGCCCTTAATTCGCTTAACAAGGATTCACGGGTGGTCAATCTGTTGAAATCAGAGCACTACATTTTGGCCACCGTGCTCGATCCTAGATTTAAAGCCTACCTTGGATCTCTCTTTCCGGCAGACACAGGTCTGCTGGGGTTGAAAGACCTGCTGGTGACAAAATTGTCAAGTCAAGCGGAACGCGACCTGTCAACATCTCCTCCTTCACATTCTCCCGCAACTGGGGGTGCGAGGAAAAGGCTCAGAATTCCGAGCCCACCCGCTGGCGGTGATGCAGGGCAGTCTGGAGCGACTGCTGATGCTGACATCTGGTCCGGACTGAAGGACCTGACAACGATTACGGACATGTCGTCTACTGTCACTGCATATGATTCTCTCAACATTGATAGAATGGTGGAGGATTATATGAGTGACCGCATCCAAGTAGGCACGTCACACAGTCCGTACTTATACTGGCAGGAAAAAGAGGCAATTTGGAGGCCCTTGCACAAACTGGCTTTATTCTACCTAAGTTGCCCTCCCACAAGTGTGTACTCCGAAAGAGTGTTTAGTGCCGCCGCTCACCTTGTCAGCAATCGGCGTACGAGGTTACATCCAGAAAATGTGGAGAAGATGATGTTCATTAAAATGAATTATAATCAATTCCTCCGCTGAGACATTGACCAGCAGCAATTGCCTCCACAAAGTACACAGGGAGCTGAGATGGTGGATTCCAGTGGGGACGAATTGATAATCTGTGAGGAGGGGGATGTACACGGTGATATATCGGAGGGTGAAGATGAGGTGGACATCTTGCCTCTGTAGAGCCAGTTTGTGCAAGGAGAGATTAATTGCTTCTTTTTTGGGGGGGGTCCAAACCAACCCGTCATATCAGTCACAGTCGTGTGGCAGACCCTGTCACTGAAATGATGGGTTGGTTAAAGTGTGCATGTCCTGTTTTGTTTATACAACATAAGGGTGGGTGGGAGGGCCCAAGGATAATTCCATCTTGCACCTCTTTTTTCTTTTCTTTTTCTTTGCATCATGTGCTGATTGGGGAGGGTTTTTTGGAAGGGACATCCTGCGTGACACTGCAGTGCCACTCCTAGATGGGCCCGGTGTTTGTGTCGGCCACTAGGGTCGCTAATCTTACTCACACAGCTACCTCATTGCGCCTCTTTTTTTCTTTGCGTCATGTGCTGTTTGGGGAGGGTTTTTTGGAAGGGACATCCTGCGTGACACTGCAGTGCCACTCCTAGATGTGCCCGGTGTTTGTGTCGGCCACTAGGGTCGCTAATCTTACTCACACAGTCAGCTACCTCATTGCGCCTCTTTTTTTCTTTGCGTCATGTGCTGTTTGGGGAGGGTTTTTTGGAAGGGCCATCCTGCGTGACACTGCAGTGCCACTCCTAGATGGGCCCGGTGTTTGTGTCGGCCACTAGGGTCGCTAATCTTACTCACACAGCTACCTCATTGCGCCTCTTTTTTTCTTTGCGTCATGTGCTGTTTGGGGAGGGTTTTTTGGAAGGGACATCCTGCGTGACACTGCAGTGCCACTCCTAGATGGGCCCGGTGTTTGTGTCGGCCACTAGGGTCGCTTATCTTACTCACACAGCGACCTCGGTGCAAATTTTAGGACTAAAAATAATATTGTGAGGTGTGAGGTATTCAGAATAGACTGAAAATGAGTGTAAATTATGGTTTTTGAGGTTAATAATACTTTGGGATCAAAATGACCCCCAAATTCTATGATTTAAGCTGTTTTTTAGTGTTTTTGGAAAAAAACACCCGAATCCAAAACACACCCGAATCCGACAAAAATAATTCGGTGAGGTTTTGCCAAAACGCGTTCGAACCCAAAACACGGCCGCGGAACCGAACCCAAAACCAAAACACAAAACCCGAAAAATTTCAGGCGCTCATCTCTACTCAGAATCAGTCCCAATGTGTGAGACAGCTTTTCTAAGGGACTGGTAATGCTCAAGTACAGATAATGTGTGCTGCAGAAAAAATACAAGTATACAAACTCAGGGCTTCAGGAAATATACAGAAAAGGTTGAAAGGCAAACGTTCGTAATATCGACATGAGAATATTGACATGGTCTGATTGTTGACATACAAGGTGTCGACTTTCACAATGGTCGACAATGACAAAATTGTGAATGTTGATAAGAGAATGCCGACATAGACAATGATGATGTTAGGATGATTTTAGTTTTAGGGTTTTCCTTAGGGTTAGGCTGCGATGTAAGTTAGGTTTAGTATTAGGGTCAGCAATACTCAACATCACTCCAGCATCTGCACATTCAACATGCTGCCCGTCAATTTTCCCAATGTCGACATTCTGGCAAAGTTGACATTACATCAATATCAACATTGCAGACTTTTTAATTTTATATGTCAACCTCCCGCCCATGTCGTCATTCTGCATGTCGACGAATTGAACCACATCCAGCTGAAACTGCAATTTCAATTAAGACACAGCAGATCTGAGGGCAGTTAACGTCTGGCGTCAGAATTCCAAAGTGCAATGGAGATACAGGTGAAGTGTCAGAGTTCCTGGGAATCACCCTGGCACTAGCATGACTGGCAGCAATAACAGACTAATAAACATCTTAGTGATATTTGGTGGACCTCTTTCTTTGAAAGTAAAGCATTCATAACCTCGAACCAGAAATAACGACACGGAGACTTGAATTTTGGCAGAAAATTGCTAGCTATTTATTTGTCCCTATCCATTAGGAAACCTGTAATAAAGAAATTAATTTAATATGCCGCTCCCGCCGGCATATGGTGGCGGCCCAAAAGAACGGCTCAATTAACCTAAATTAACCTTAAATAACTAACCCTATAAATTCACTAAAACTTATCATAAACCGGTAATAGGTGACAACTCAACCCCCACAGTGACTACCCACCGCTCCTGGGTGCCCTGCCGCTGCCTTCCCGGACGGGTGGTCAAGCGGCCATAAGTCGATGGAGGTGAGTGCACCTAAACCACAACAAACTGTAAAACACTACAGTTTTCCTTCCAATACAAAACTGCCGTTCTTTTCCGCCAATAAATAGCCAACGATAACAGCCAACAACTTAACGCCAAAGCACCACGTGCCAGAATTTCCTACTACCAGGGCGGGAGGGTGGGAAAGCAAATCCACCAAGAGAACTAAGATGGCCTCACCTTCCCTATATATACCAAACCCTCCCCCTAAAGAAGGCTGTACTTTCCTCACAGCTAGGTCCACCCCTCCCCAGATGTTTAACTCTTTCCTCTCCTATACAGTCAATACTCTCTCCTAAACATCTTAGTGATATTTGGTGGACCCCTTTCTTTGAAAGTAAAGCATTCATAACCTCGAACCAGAAATAACGACACGGAGACTTGAATTTTGGCAGAAAATTGCTAGCTATTTATTTGTCCCTATCCATTAGGAAACCTGTAATAAAGAAATTAATTTAATATGCCGCTCCCGCCGGCATATGGTGGCGGCCCAAAAGAACGGCTCAATTAACCTAAATTAACCTTAAATAACTAACCCTATAAATTCACTAAAACTTATCATAAACCGGTAATAGGTGACAACTCAACCCCCACAGTGACTACCCACCGCTCCTGGGTGCCCTGCCGCTGCCTTCCCGGACGGGTGGTCAAGCGGCCATAAGTCGATGGAGGTGAGTGCACCTAAACCACAACAAACTGTAAAACACTACAGTTTTCCTTCCAATACAAAACTGCCGTTCTTTTCCGCCAACAGCGAAAGACTCATCCCCACAGTCTTTCGCACCGCCACCATAAACCTACCCTAACTCCTGCAAAGCGAAACCTAGATCCTCCAGAAAAAACATCATCCCCTCATTGGATAGATGTACTCCATCACGCCGGAAAAGGTGGCTGTCTTTGAACCGACTCCTCGGGTGGCGAACCACCCTCCCTCCGTGGGACAGCACCCACTTTGCCACCGCCCCGTTCACCTTTTTCCGGGCCTCATCAATCCGGCGACCATCCGCCACACCCCTCCAACTCAACCTTGGCACCATCAATGAAAAAACCAACACACAATTGGTCCATGCTGCGGCCACACTTGCCAGATCCTGTATCATGGCCCACCGCAGATCCAAGGATGTCCTCTTCCCCAGGTCGTTGCCACCTAGATGGACAACCAACACCCTAGGGACTCCATGCTTGCTGGCCTGACTCACTAACCTACTCCTCAGCTCACCCCACATCATTCCTCGCCAGCCAAGCCATCTGACACCCTGTGCTCCAAGCAATGCCTGAGACCCTTCCGAGGCCACAAACCTGGCCGCCCAGTAAATGTAAGAGTGGCCAACCACCCAAATGGTCAAATTGTCGTCAAACCATCCTGAAGGGGAAAAGAGGGGTAGAATTGATAACTAAGAGGCTTATTAATTGTTTACACTGAAGGATCTGCCAAAAAAGAAAAACTTTAGATCTCGCTATTTGCAGCAGTCACGGCCTAGCCGACTGCACCATGTTTCGTTGCCAATTTAAAGCGCAATTAAAGACACAAAGGGGAAAGATCAAATAAAAACAAACGAAATAACAAAAGGGGGGCGGGTATAAAATGGGAAACACATGTAATAACTCAGCTGGAGGTGAAAGCGTAAAGACCTGCTGAGGGACTCTGATTAGACCAGATTAGCCGAATTGTAGATTAGAATTCAGTCCGTCAAGTCAGGCAAAAAATCGCAAAATAACTCCAGACCCCCGTTGCCGACTCATGCCAGCAACGGCGAGTAGCTAATCCCTGAGTAGGATAACAAAAGGGGAAAACACCAACAGACGCACAACACCATAACTCACAGAACTGGAACAACATAATACATTGCAAATAAAACAAAGCACTAAGCGCAATCCGACCTCTCATGCAACGGGGTGAATATATCGTCTGTAACTTGACGACTTCCCTCGCCCCACCGCCTGGATTTCAGATCTGGAGAAACCCGCCGCAGCAGCCGACGTCGCCGCGCCTATTCGAAAGGAATGGGTACCGAACGCAGCGGGTGGGAGGCCCAAGCTCGCTAACTGGTATTTCGTCACTGACAGCCCGTCATAATGCAATAGCCATGACCCCTCCCTAACGGGTCGCACCGCCACATATTGCATCGCCAGACCTACTGGGCAAACGCTCTCCTCTTGCGCTGGAACCATAGTGACCCAGCGACCTCTCCCCACTTGGTCCGTCTTAGAGCGCCTTAATCTGCACAGCAAGGACCTCTCACACACTACTACGTCTCCGACCAGCATGCGCGAATCTGCACTCTTGGAAGGCGCTACCAACTCCGAAACCCTAAAGGCCCCGTGGTAAGCCAATGAGAACGCCAAACTGCACAAAAGTGTCTCAAACCTGGACGACGCGACTCGCCCCACCGCCGCGATGACGGCCGGCAACAAAGCCGCATCGATGGGCCGCCTCCTATCCGGTGGCGTCGGCGCCACTCGCGTCCACCCTTTCATTGCCTTCCGCAGAACATCGCTTTTTGTCACATCGGGGACGCCCCGCAGCTTGCAGAAAACCAGACCCCAGCCAAGTACCGGGATACCACCGCTCGGGACCTACCCGAAACATACAGCTGCCAAATAAAAGAAAGCATCAGCCGATGCCTGCTCTTACCTTGTTGCTGACGACCTTGGACAAACTTCTCCCACTCATTCCAAGCATGTCCGTAAGCCTTGAGCGTGGCTGGCGCGACTGACCGCAACGCTATACCCTCCAGTCCGGCCCAATCACCTGCCAAACCTAACCGGGACAATGAAAACCTTGCTCGTTGGCCTCAGGTGCCAACAACCAACACCTCTCCCACTGTCCTCGCGACAAAGCGTCGACAATCCCATTCTCCAAACCGGGCACATGTTGCGCGCGGAACCACAGGTTCCTACGCAAGCATGTCAAAAGCAATTGCCCTAGCACCCGCATAACCACCAACGACTTTGCCCTCTGGTTATTAATCGCATGCACCACGCCCAGATAATCGCATCTAAACAAAATGCTGCGATTAGCCAGCCGATCGCCCCAGACCTCCAACGCCACCATAATGGGAAAAACTCCAGAAGCAAAAGGTCCTTCGTGAAACCCCCGCGATGCCATTCTGCTGGCCACGAGGCCGCGCACCAAGATCCCTCCAGATGGCAACCGAATCCAGAGGCGCCCGCTGCGTCGGTGAACAGCTGCAACCTAGCGCTGTCCGCCATTGGGGCCTGCCATATACACACCCCGTTGAAGTCCTCGAGGAACGAGGCCCATATTGCCAAATCCCTCTTAATCTCTGAGGACAAACGCACGAAATGGTGCGTTCTGGCACACCCCGCAGTCACCCTTCACAGCTTCCGGCAGTACACACCTAAAAGCGAACTCAAATGAGCCGGAAGGCGCCTGGAGCCTTCTTAGGAACCACCCCCACTGGAGAGATGACCAAGTCATCCCCCGAAGGAACACGCCGCGTTGTTAAACGCAAAACATTTTCCTTTTGTGGTGGCACGCCCCCCTGCGCGGACTGCCGACCTATCTGACTTGGCCAATCCGCCGTCCGCGCCGAACCCCTGGGAGGACGACCCTGCGTGGTGCCCGTCCGCCCCCGGCTTCCGGGGCTCCTCCGCCTGTAGCGAAGCCCGGGTGACCTTGAGCCCAACCTCAACGTCCTTGAACCCGAAGTCCATGACCTGCGAACCTTCCTGTTGTTCCCTGAATTCCTGATCGTACCTGCGCCACTCCGATCCCGAAGACGTGCGCTGCATGTCATGTACGAGATGCAGGTACCTAATTATATTCGTGTGCTCTGCCGGCCTGTCCTCCAGGTAAGATGCCGCGAAGACCCAGAACCCGGCCAGGCAATTATCGAAGGTACGGAATGCCTCAGCCCCGATGCCCTTCTTTGCGCCGCCACCTTATACTCTTTCTTCGCGACCTTCGTCAATACGAACACGTCCACGAAGTCCCCCCTCCAAATCTTCTTGCGGCAGCTATCTCGCAGCCCCCGCAGTACAGCAGTATAGACGAATCGCACGACACCGGGCAAATTGCGAGCTTCTTGGCCCTACGCGCTTCCTCGCTAAGCCGCTTGCGCCTGTTCCGCTGCCCTCTTGGCGAATTTAGTTGCCCGCTTCTTTGCCCTAGTTGTGCTACTGACTTCGGACGCCTGTGACGACATTGAAGATGAAGAGGAGGAAGAGGAAGAACTACGCGAACTAGAGCTCGTGGAGGAACCCGAATACCGACTGCACCACCTTACCTGATGCCGCCGACTCCCCCGACATGGAATCTTCCGGCGCGTCCAAATCGTTGCCTTCCTCCTCGAAATCTGCCATCGCCTCATCCCCGAGCTCTCTTGAAAAAGAGGAAGAAGCGGAGGACCCCTCCAGCACTCGCGGCAAATGCCGCGGCCTTCGTGCTGGGGGCGTTGCGGCCGTGAGCTCCCCCGCGTCTTGCCCTGGACCCTGTTGTAATTCTGCGGCGACCGTCCCGAGCTCACGGCAGGCGCGTGCCACCCGCTGCGCCGCCATAGCCCGCAGCCCGCCGGAACGAACAGCCGTTCTATGGGAGGCAGCCGCGGCTAGCGGCCCTAACACCTTCACCGCTGTGGCCAGGGCCGAGCCAGCGCTCCAGGGGGGTCGTGACTGCCCCAAAACGCAATCCTGGGTCCTTCGCCGCGGCCCGCGTGCGACCACGCGCTCGCCGCCCGACATGCGTGTGCCGGGCATCCGACGCACGCTGCCCTTGCGGGAAAGCGGAGGCACCGCTGTCGGCGCCCGCACTGCCCTCGCCTCCGAATTTGTCCCCTCTTCCCGTGTATCGGAACTATCCGATGCCGCAGAGGGGGGGGGTGGGACCGCCGCGAGCTCCTGCGGCGCGTGCAGCAGCCCCGCGGCCACTAACCCATTCCCTGTCCCCCCTCCTCCCCCGCAGGCCGCTAGATTCCGGCCCCGGGGGAGTGATCTGAAAAGACCAGGAACCCCGCGGCGCAGCAGAGCGCGCACCGCTCCGCTTGCAGTGGACACGGGCTCGCGCACCTCCCGTGCGCGCACCCCGTGACCTCTTGCTGCCGCACCCCTTCTCCTTGGTTTCGCACTGCCCTGCCAGTGATCATAATTGCCCTGTCTCCCCTCTCCCCCCGGCTCCCGCCGGACTCCGGCTGCCTGGGAGATAGCAGGGGAGACAGCAGGGCCGGCGGCGCTGCTGCGCACACACGTGCGCGGCTAGCGGCGCCAGAGGCGAGCGTGGGCGCGTGCGCACCTCGGGCGCGCGCCCCACTGCTCTCTGTCACCACAAGGCCTCTTGTCTGGGCTCCTGCATTAAGAGCCCCATTAGCTTAACCTGGTTGATCACTGCCTCTCCCCCTCCCTCCCCGCTCCACACCGTGTTCTGGCTGCGGGGGAGAGGGCTGAGGAGACAAGGAGGAAAGCGGAGCCGCTGCGCGCGAGCGGCGCCGCCGGAGCCGCGCGTGGGCGCGCGCGCGTCCCACCGCTTCCGGTCCGTCCTCTCTCAGCCGAAGCGTTTGGAGATGACGCCGTGCGAGGCCCTGCGACAGGCCTCGCTCGGCTGGCCACCGTCCCCCGCCCAGTGCCCTCCCCCCGCCTGGAACCACTAGCCGGCCCCGGCAAGGGGGAAGAGCTGGGCATCGAACTCAGTCTCCGGTCCCTGGATGAGCGCCCGGCGCGGCGCGCTCCCGCGGGCACCCGGCACTGGGGCTTCCCCGGCCATGCCCGGAGGCAAGGGCTGCTGCCCGCCCACCTCCGGGCGGCCTGACTCCCTCTCTGATCCTCCTCGTCGGCCGCTCCCGCCAGTCACAGCCGGCCCGGCTTCCGCCAGATCCCTCGAGGAGGCCCTAGGGGACGGGACGCCGTCCCCAGGGCCAGCCAGCTCGCCCCCGGGACCAGCCCCCACCGCCAGATGAGCGGTAACGGGCTGGGCGAGTGGCAGCCCGTCGTGGGCGAGTGGCAGCCAGAGCACTGATGTGTGACCTAAATGCAGGGAGCTGACAATAGAGATGGCTACTGACTCTCTGTCTCAACACAGTGACTGGAATCATCAGGAAGTGTGAATGATTCGAGTCACTCACTGTTTCATGAGTGGAGACAGCAGCAGCAGCAGCAGCTTCTCTCAGACAGAGGGAGGAAACTCTGTGTCCTGTGTCCTTCAGTCAGTGTGTTCTGCTGTCTTTAGCTGTGATTGGCCAGAGGCTATACCAGGTGACACCCAGTGGGAGGGGGGAGGGAGCAGTCACGACTCACCAGTCAGTGAGTGCTCTGCTGCTGTGCCTGATCCATGTCATGAATCATGATTCCTCCTGAGTCTGCCAGTGAGTGAGACAGTTGTACACTGTGTAGACTCAGTGACTCAGTGAATGAATCTGATTCATGCAGCAGGAGGTGGAGCCCCTGTGGTACAGGGCTCTCGGCTCAGTGCTCACTGATCCTGCTCAGTGTGATTGTGGGTGGCAAACTCCCTGGAGGCTAGATAGTGGATAATATAATAAATCCAAGGCCACCTAAAATCATCCAATCAGCAAAGTATGCAAGATAAAAAAAAAAAAACGTTATTATTTGGTTTAGTTACAGAATGAATGATGTGTTTCATGGCTGTTAAGCTTTCTCTCCTCAGCCATAAGTAATGTCATATTCTATAACTAGTGTGCAATAAGTGGTTATTAATAACATATCAACATAACAGTAAATCTATGTTAACATATTATTAACAATCAGGGCATAAGCAGCTGCCTCCCCCAGATACACTGTACAATCACTGCAGCTGAATAACTCCATGAGTCCAGCACTGATCCTCCAGCACTGGCAACTCACTGATTCATGTGCAGTCTCTGCAACACATTCCACTACAGATGAGTCATGACTCATGTGCCGAGACACTGACTCCAGACACTTCACTGAACTGAGTCATGTGTCTCAGCTCAGTTCAGTGAATCACTTTGCCCATGACTAGCTGACAAAACACTGAAATGTATAAATCCGAAAAAGAAAATGGGGGGATTCTGCAAAGCAGCACTCACCCCAAAGCAAATCCACCAAGAGAACTAAGATGGCCTCACCTTCCCTATATATACCAAACCCTCCCCCTAAAGAAGGCTGTACTTTCCTCACAGCTAGGTCCACCCCTCCCCAGATGTTTAACTCTTTCCTCTCCTATACAGTCAATACTCTCTCCTAAGGAAAGTAACTGAATGAGGCTGATACACTTGAATAATGGAACACAAACAGATAATTACAGGATGAACCAAAGGAAAGTACTGGTGGCTTACAGGCAGGCAGTTCCAGGTAGAATGCATACAGTAGATCACACAGGTAACATGAACAGATGACCCACAATGATGAATATGGGAACTAGTCCTAATTAGCCAGTACACAAGTGCAGATAATTCAGGATAGTCAGGAAGCAAACTAATGAGGGAGCGTGCAGATTGTGTATAACAGCTGCACTTCTGGTGGACTAGAACTACAGCCTACACCAAACAGGGCAACTGGAGGGGAAGGCAGTGGTAAGGACCCATGCTTAGGGGGTGTGGCCATTCAACACAGAGGCTTGGCCAACCATTATAGAGGACATCGGCACAACAGTGCATGGACTGGTCAATAAACTGAAAATTTATAATTTAAATGTATTGTCTGAGAGGTGATATTAAAAGAGCAGGTGGGGCCGACAGGCACTGCAGACCACTGGGGATTTCCCCTGTACCCCTGTGGGCCAGTCCGACCCAGGGCAAAAGCAGGGAAGCATGGAAGAACCATTAGATTAACAGCAGCATTAAGGGGTATTAGAGAGGCATTAAGCAGATGAGGGAGTGACCAGAGCAAAGCAGGTTGTAATAGTTGGTGTGGTAGATGATAAGGGAGTGGACCAACATGTTAGCATTGATGAAGTGGTAGGGTCTAATCCTAGCAATGTTCTGGAGAGGATATCAACAGGAGTGAGAGGACTGGATGTGGGGAGTGAAGAGTGACACAAGAATGGCGCTTAGGCAGCAGACGTAAGCAATTGAAGAGATGGTGGTATTGTCAAAGAAGAGGGAGAGGTGTGACAATGCCGTTTTATATGCAGGAATGAAAGCTCTACCTTAAACACACCTTAAATACACTTTACCATGGAGCCGCTGCGGCCGCTGTACTTAATACACACTCTACGTACTTTGTATGCTATTAGCGTACAAAGTCCCGTGCTGTGTACGGACTTAGCATACAAACGCAGCGCTGACGGTACAAAGTACACACAGCGCGTACACACCCAATGAACACACTTTAAACCTTATACAGCAATGTGATGCGTTACTAATACACTTTAAACCTTATGCAGCAATGCAGTGTGATGTTATTACACTTTAAACCTTATGCAGCAATGCAGTTTGATGCTATTACACTTTAAACCTTATGCAGCAATGCAGTGTGATGCTATTACACTTTAAACCTTAGCAGGGAAAGAAAGACACGACACCAGTCTGTGGCTAAACCACTGGGTTCCGACACCACAGCGTATTATTGCTGAAAGGGGGTCACAATACAAATAATACAATACAATATAACAGAGTAAATGGCTACATTCAATGGTACATACGTGAGTGGATTCGCTTGCGCTACCCGGTCCGGTCCTCCGTCATCTGATAGATAACGTTGTGAGTCTTGTGTCTGACCAGGCCTGCAGCAGGCTCTCTTTATACAATTCTTCCAAAAAGCAATACAATAGATACTGTAATCTCTTTGTCCATTGGACACGGATGAACATTTACAGTACAGGAGAGGTCATAGGTCGGTTTGAATAGGTAGGCGATGTCTTTCCCAACTGCTCTTGTGGGTGGTCTCCCCTGGATTCCCGCCGCATACATAATGTACAGTAAATACAGTTTATATCTATATTCTGCTCCTGCACATAACTATCCGCAGGAACATGCGATCTTTCTCAAACCAACACCGGAATGTTACGCTTAAAATAGCCTTCAGCTGGATACCAAACACCACCTTATAACCTTGTTCTGTCCCCTCCTATTCTGTAAAGGTGAATCCCTTTGTTCTGAAACCATTTAAACTCCTGTTACTTTCTGATGTGGTGCAGGGAGGCTATGTGTACATTGTGCACTATTTGAATTAAATATGTAATGTGTTTTGATAGCTTTCCATGCGTTCACAAACTCTACCGTAAATACCCATACCACACGCTAATGCGCAGGACTGGGGGAGCGTCCATACGCAAATTGCGAATATGTGCACACACGACAGAACAAGTACACGCGCGGAGGCCATCTGTGTGTAGTTATGTACGTGATGTGTGTACTGCAATATTTTTCGACTTTGACAGTCCACCCTTTGGCAGTCACCAATAACTGCCACTATCTAATCACTAAACAGAAAAATATCTACACAATATCTACAGAAGTTTGGATGGTCGGGGGAGAGTGGTAGGTAGGAAATGTATGACCTAGTGGGATAGTAAAAAGCATGTATGTATGAATCCATGTCTGAGGGGCATGTATCATCGTGCCGTATATGTTCTAAATAAGCTTCGAGGTATTGCGAAGTATACATTAAATCCTTCTTATCCCGTATTAAGGGTCTGTAAGTGGGCCAACAAACACTACCGAGCTCATTTCGGCTTCTTGTTCCAACAAATGGGGTGCACATTTAGTTGTTGATACATGGAGGGGGAAACATATGTGAGTGCTAGTATATGTGGATATCACCTGTCGACTATGTGTGCCGTTAACTGAAGGTTGCAGAGATGAAGATAAGACATATAAATAAAATACATTCACATAAACATTTTGGGTAGGGCTGATGTCTTTTTCCGGATGGATGTATCTGGGCAGAGGGAGAGACAAAAGAAAATGAATGAAACAGGCAATGAAATTCATTTGCAATCCTTATCATATCACAGTCCCTATGGATGGGTCGTAAACTAAATCTGCTGCTGTAACAGTACCCTTGCTCCTTAGACTCATCAATTTTGTGCCGTGCTTGCGCTGCTTCAGAATTCGAACACACGTATCAAACCAATAATTATGACGCCTCCCAGGATACAAAGGAGAAACTTCCCTACACTCATGATGACATTTTGAGCCCACTCTCCTAAACCTGAGAACCAATTGCGTGGAATCAGTTCCTGCTTGTAAGCTTGTAACTCCCTTCACGTATCCCTGAAGGTGTTGTCATACATCTCAGTGATATTATCTTTCAAGTTCGCTAGCGCATGGATATACCTATAATTTATAATTCCTCTGGCAGTACCGGTGATGTCTAATGCGAGAAGGAATTGAATCCCGGTGGATTCGTGGATTAAATCAGAGGCTGCGTGCTCTGTCCTATCTATGAGGTGTCTCTTGATGATGTGTTCATAGTGAGTATGAGTATAAGGAGCCTGAGCAACTGCGGTGAACGTCTTTTATCTTATCATGGGTTATGGTCATGACCTCTGGCAGTACTCTCCCAATATAACACAATCCCTCTGAGCCCGGGGCAAGCCGTTTGTACGCCTTCCTCCCACATATGAAATAGGCATCATCTGGGAGAACATAGGGGACAAAATATGACATCACCATATTACAAACTTTCCAAGTGAAGAAACCAATCCCTAGTTCTCTCATCTGCTCAGTACAAGTATTGGGCTGGATGATATGGGCACAATACCCTGGCGATACTTTTCCAACCCACATGGTCTTGCTTCCACGAGTATACCTATACCGAAAATACCTTCCACTGTTGGCTATTTGGCGTACAAGTTCAGAGTCTATGGGTATCCTATCAGCTCTGTGTGAAAAGGTCATTGTCTGGTTATTCCACGTCACTTCCCAATTTCCCGGTTTTCGGTAATTGGAAATATTAAAACATAATAAGGATCTGTCTACATGATACTGGTGTAGCTTCAAACTAGGGCGCCTAGAAATATTGAATTTCTTGTCCACCGGTCTCCCACCCTGTAATTCGAGTACCTCATCTATTGCTAAAGGGTATGGTACTAATCCTGACTTGCTCTGACCTTGAAGTACCTGTGAGCACACCCAACATTCTGTATGGTTTAAGACCTTACCCACTAGTGAGTGGTAATCACTCAACGGATGACGGTCCATGTCGATATTAAGGTTGGACTGACATCTCTGGATGCACCCATCCTCAACTATATTCTCACAATTCCTACAAATACAATATTCATCAGACAATAACCCCTCACAGTGCCTCCAAGCTCCCTTACAACCAGAGCGCTTACTGATGCTAGCCTTTACTTGAGCGATGTGCTGATCCTGAGATCCTACAAATTCATACTTGCCATCAGAACCCATTCCAGATCCCTGCTCGACCTCTCTGGGACCCTCACCAAAACAAACTGTCCTTGATCAAAACCAGAATTACTAATAGAACTCTAAACGCAGTCTCTTGTGATCGATCCATTACGTTTAGGGAAAGGAGGAAAATAAGAAGGGGAAAAGACAGGAAAATGCAGGGGGAGGGGAAAAAAAAAGAATGATACTACAACCGTTCTAGATCTGTGCTCGGATGCCCTTCAACAGTCCTGCCTCTCAACCTTCCCGGAACAGACACTCCAGTGATACGAGGTTCTCTACACTCTGCTCTTTGTCACGAGTTCTCTCCGGGTCAGCGGCCTTTCTGTAGGGAACATAAATCTTGCATTTCAATGTGTTTAACTGTTGTGTATTATCAGTTGTGTGAAGTAAACCATCTGTGGAAAGTGAAAAGAGAAAGGAAATAATAAGAAAATTTTTCAGATTTGCTTTCACCATCAGGCTGTCACGCCATCATGCATATCGGTGTCTATATACAGTCTCCCTTCACCCGTATTCCCATTCTCCACCCTTTGTGCATGACCAGGCACACTAATACTTGTGTCCCTATGCTGGTGAGATATACTGGATTTGGGCAGAACTCTGAAAGACCGAGTAGGCCTGTGGCCTCTGAACTGTAACCCTGTCGGTGAACGTAAGAGATGAAGAGGAAGCTTTGAAGACAAATCACATAGAGTTTAGTAACAGATAAGTTGGTAGAGGCAAAGAAGATTTTACAAAGTTTGACATCTGGATTGGGCACTAAGGGGAATGATTCTCTACTCGGTCTGCTCCCCCCCAAAAAAATCTATGTGTGTTATATCTCTACTGGGACTATCCCAGCCATCAATCCAGTGTCCTGTCCATTCTAAATTCATAGGGAACCCGGTATCTTTGAGATAATTTCCTCTACCTGTGATGGACATGTATCTAGAACAGTGAAATGCAACATTAGTCTTCGTGGGTATCCAACATACTTTGTGCTTCCTGGGCGGGAGCACGCTATATGTATACCATCTCTAACAAAACTTCTGCTAAATTAAGTAGAGGTCACTTCTGCTAGAGAAAGAAGCAGAAGTTTAGAGACCTCCTCCCAACCCCAGTAAGTTCTGTCAAAAGGGTAAAGTTGCATTTATTCCATTCTTCCCATTAACCGAATCTGTGTTTTCTATATGGCTCGTGACTCCTTACTATATGTCCCTTGATCCCGTCTATGTGTTTAATAATGTGGCTTGTTTTCTCTGTCTAGGGGTCTATATTGGCTATGTGCTCTACTACTCTTGCAATCTCTAGCAAAATGTCCTTTATTTTCTTACAAATGTAACAATTTCTCGGTCTTTTCTTACCACCAGGGTTTTTGGGGTTTAGGCTGATGAGACTCTGGTGTAAGAGCCTGTATACTTTCAATCCCCAGCCTCTCCTCCTGCAGTTCTCTACGCCTAGCAATATTCTTATGGTGTTCAATCGCGCACTCTATAGGACAAGCTACTGTGGCCCCTCTCCAATCAGGCAAAAAATGTTTGTACCCTGTCTCTTACTGTCTGATTGAGTCCGTCCATTAATACAGAAACAGCTACCTCCCTGTAATTCACATCGTTCCCTGTATCTGATACCCCCATGTATCTATCTATTATTTGCAGGTCCTGATGGAAGTATTCAGATGTCATTTCATTTTCCCTCTGTTTTATGGAGAAAATTTTTCTCCACTTAACAGTTGTGGGGAAATACAATTCTAGTTGCATGTTAATTTGCTCTAAATTCTCCTGATTGTGTTTTGTCAGTCATAATACTATCCTACAATCAGTGATACAAATTTGGGTGTCAATATTAGGAGGTAGGCACGCTTTCAAAAATATCCGCCAGTGTTTGTTTGTCGGTTCATACGCATTACCCAGATCTCTGAAAAATTTCTGACATCTGGCTAAATGCTTCCGAGGGTCGGGGAATTCTGAAATGATTGATCGCAGGTCATCTCTGGGCCACGGGCAATACATTGCATTATTCCTGGTGAGGATTATTCCCTGACTATCGGTTCCCCCATTGGGGGTTACTATTTCCAAGACAGGGTGTAATACTACCATTCAGTTCCTAATCTGTTTACTGTGAGGTGTTGTTGTCTCTGTGCAATGAACTGTCTCACACTTACCGGTAGCTGTGACCTCACCAGTTCTTTCACTGGGGAATATTGTTACTGCTCTACCTGGTTGGACAGGCCCCACCTGAGTTTCCTGCAGCAAGGTGACTGCTTGGAGGAGAGCTGCGATTTGGCTGGATATATTTGTTATTAAAAAAAAGATATAGATTCAATATATATATTACAAAGTACAGTATACCTATAGTTACAACTCTTGCAGTAAGCAGTTGAAACATACAGTTACATACAATTACAGTTACAGGCCAGCGATACAATTACCATTCCCTCCAATGCATCTTATGTCTCTCTCTTTCTGTAAATAATGACAGGAACTGATCTGCCAGCAAGTCCATCATCCTCTTGTGACCTATAACCTTGAATAGACTTCAAAAACAGGATACATCTTGCAAAAAAAAATAATTAGGGTTAATACATTGTTTTTACATACTACTATATTTTACGGATATACCATTGACTTTAGCCATCTTCTTCCCCGCAATATACGGTAGTGGTGGTGGTGCGGTCGCCATTGCTTTCCCGCTAGGTTTGGAACCTGCTGCGCGTTCTAATTCTCTTTGTATATCCCCCTCCTGTTGCCATAAATTTAAACAATCTGTATGTCTAATCCTTTGTTTTCTTGGATTTTATCAGACATATCCTTAACCTTAAGTTCTGTAATACCTCTGGTTCAAAGCTGCTCACCTTAGGGAATGGTACCCTATCTTTGTCAGTCATACGTACCCATTCAGACAAAAAGTCTTCAGTGTGTGATCCATATTTACCACACATAACAATCCTCACTGACCCCCTGGGCCGCGGCTATTCAACCTGAACCCTGGTTACAAAACATCCACCGCTTGTGCAATTGGATCCCATCGCGGACTTTTTCCCTTTACGCAATCCCCAATGCACAATACGAATAGACGGTGAAAGTTCTCCGAGCGCTTCCACCCACTCACGCCCACGTTGGCCAGTACTACCATACACTGTCGATAGCGAAGGCAATGTACCCAACCTAGGGCCCTATAGTAACCTATATTTACTGGAAGTTTTTAGGAATAACTTACCCTTTCCAGTAAAGTATTGGTTGTTGGAGATTTTCCTGAGAGAGACCAGCGAAAACTCCCTATGCACTTCATTATACACAAATCACGCTTGCGTATGCTCTATACAGCACTAATGATACCGCGATTTTACACAAAAGCTCGTAAAATGGATATCACGTTGCGCTATGTATCGCACCCACAAACGCGCGGTCCAATCGCACAGCATATAGGTACTTGTTACTTATCTGCCGTACGACCACGGTTCGTTGTACAAACTGGGACCCTCAGTCCGGAGCGTAATACCAAAAAAAAACTTTTTACTTCAATAATTCGCAATACAATGCACTATCACGCTCCTCTACAAATCACCTCACGATTTTCGTATTAAACCTTATACTAACGTGAGTCAGCCTTCTCACGCCACCAAGCCTCCACTCACTTGATGTACCGAACGACGGGATCCCGAATTACTGGGTTCGAATTTCACTCACTCCTACGTTCGCTCACTCACTCAGGTATACTTGGTTTTTCTGTACAGAAAATTAGGATTCATTCAAGTTGGCAGCTTTACCCCCAGAGGCAATTAAAAAAAATTATTTATACTAAATTTTGTTTTTATATTAAATTTCTTTAGAAACCGGGTAGTTTGGTGCTATTGTAGCCTGGCTACTGTCCCACCTTTAAACTAAACGAACTATTGTGTAATTTGTACTTAGCGACCGTACTTCTTACGCAATTTGCGTAAACACTCTACCGTGCGTGTCTCTTACGCCGCGTGTGCAGTTCCGTACTTTGTCCGAGACACGTGTACAAAATCGTACGTCCGCAATTAAACAAATCCAACAACTTCTATAAATGCTCACTTAACACAACACACATTCTTTTCTGTATAAACTCTATTATGACTGGGCCAGACCTGCGTTTTGTGTCTTTTACATTTACTTCCTTAAACATTTATTATTATTATTTTTTCTTAACTATATAGCAACAAATGTATTCGGTTTCACACAGATCTATATGATTCTAGCAATGATCAATAATTTAAATGATATGATTCAGATTGGATAGCCATCTTGCAGAACATACATTGATATAAACACACACATAATTATAATATTATATATATGTACCATTCACTGGTCTCCTATGGGACTCATTTACCCATTCAGTGCTTCTAATTTGCATATCAATGCTATGTGCTTTTGGCTGCCTGTAAAGGTGGTTTCTCTAACGTCCTAGAGGATGCTGGGACTCCGTAAGGACCATGGGGATAGACGGGCTCCGCAGGAGACATGGGCACTTTAAGAAAGACTTTGACTCTGGGTGTGCACTGGCTCCTCCCTCTATGCCCCTCCTCAAGACCTCAGTTTGATACTGTGCCCAGAGGAGATGGGTGCACTGCAGGGAGCTCTCCTGAGTTTCCTGCTAAGAAAGTATTTTAATTAGGTTTTTTATTTTCAGGGAGCACTGCTGGCAACAGACTCCCTGCATCGTGGGACTGAGGAGAGAGAGACAGCCCTACTTCTCTGAGTTTCAAGGTCCTATTTCTTAGGCTACTGGACACCATTAGCTCCAGAGGGAGTCGGAACACAGGTCTCACCCTGGAGTTCGTCCCAGAGCCGCGCCGCCGTCCTCCTCGCAGAGCCAGAAGATAGAAGCCGGGTGAGTATGAGAAGTAAGAAGGCTTCAAAGGTGGCAGAAGACTTTGTGATCTTCACTGAGGTAACGCACAGCACTGCAGCTGTGCACCATTGTTCCCATACACCTCACACACTCCGGTCACTGTAAGGGTGCAGGGCGCAGGGGGGGCGCCCTGGGCAGCAATATAAACCTCTATTATGGCATAAACACATATATACATGTACAGCTGGGCACTGTACATGTTTATAAAGAGCCCCCGCCATATTTTTGAATAATTTGAGCGGGACAGAAGCCCGCCGCCGAGGGGGCGGGGCTTCTCCCTCTGCACTCACCAGTGCCATTTTTCTCCACAGCACAGCGCTGGGAGGAAGCTCCCCGGACTCTCCCCTGCTTACTGAGGTGACAGTGGGTTTTTCAAGAGGGGGGGCACATAATTGGCGAAATACATGTTATTTCAGCGCTACTGGGGAAACATTCTGTGTTTTGCCTGGGTTATATAGCGCTGGGGTGTGTGCTGGCATACTCTCTCTCTCTGTCTCTCCAAAGGGCCTGGTGGGGAACTGTCTTCAGATAAGAGCTTCCCTGTGTGTGTGGGGTGTGTCGGTACACGTGTATCGACATGTATGAAGTGGAAGGCTCACCTAAGGAGGAGGGGAGTGTATGAATGTCAGATCTCCGTCGGCAGCGCCGACACCGGACTGGATGGAGATGTGGAATGTCTTGAGTGCTAGTGTAAATTTATTACACAAGAGATTAGACATGGCTGAGGCTAGGGAACAGTCAGGTAGTCAGACCATGCCTGTCCCTGTGTCACCGGGACCTTCCGGGTCTCAGAAGCGCACATTGTCCCAAATAATGGACACAGATACCGACACGGATTCAGACTCCAGTGTCAACTATGAGGAGGCAAAATTACAGCCAAAAGTGGCTAAGGGCATTCGATATATGATTATTGCAATAAAAGATGTTTTGCATATCACAGAGGAACCCCCTGTCCCTGACAAGAGGGTACAAATGTATAAAGAGAAAAAGCCTGAGGTCACTTTTCCATCCTTGTATGAGCTGAGCGAGCTGTGCGAAAAGGCTTGGGAATCTCCACACAAGAGGCTGCAGATTCCCAAAAGAATTCTTATGGCGTATCCTTTCCCGCAAACGGATAGGATACGATGGGAGTCTTCTCCTAAGGTGGACAAGGCTTTAACACGTTTATCAAAGAAGATAGCGCTGCCATCCCAAGATACGGCTACCCTCAAGGATGCTGCTGATCGCAGACAGGAGGTTACCATGAAGTCCATTTACACACATTCAGGTACAATTCTTAGACCGGCAATGGCGTCGGCCTGGGTTTGTAGTGCTGTCGCAGCATGGACAGACTCCTTATCTACGGAAATTGAGACCCTAGATAAGGATACCATTTTAATGACCCTAGGACATATAAAAGATGCTGCGTTATATATGAGTGATGCTCAAAGAGACATTTGCTTGCTAAGTTCCAGAATAAACGCTATGTCTGTTTCTGCTAGGCGAGTCTTATGGACCCGACAGTGGACGGGTGATGCCGACTCAAAGAGGCATATGGAGTCTTTGCCTTACAAAGGTGAGGAGTTATTTGGAGAAGGCCTCTCGGACCTCGTCTCCACAGCTACGGCAGGTAAATCTAATTTTTTGCCTTATGTTCCCTCACAGCCTAAGAAAGCGCCTCATTATCAAATGCAGTCCTTTCGTTCGAATAAAAGCAAAAGAGTACGAGGATCGTCCTTTCTTGCCGGAGGTAACGGCAGAGGAAAAAAGCTGCACACAGCTAGTTTCCAGGAACAGAAGTCCTCCCCTGCATCTGCAAAATCCACCGCATGACGCTGGGGCTTCCCTGGGGGAGTCCGCTCAAGTGGGGGCACGTCTTCGACTTTTCAGCCACACCTGGGTTCATTCACAGGTGGATCCCTGGGCAATAGAAATTGTTTCTCAGGGATACAAGCTGGAATTCGAAGAGGTGCCTCCTCGCCGGTTTTTCAAATCGGCTCTACCTGCGGCTCCCTCAGAGAGGGAGTTAGTGTTGAATGTAGAGATGAGCGCCTGAAATTTTTCGGGTTTTGTGTTTTGGTTTTGGGTTCGGTTCCGCGGCCGTGTTTTGGGTTCGAACGCGTTTTGGCAAAACCTCACCGAATTATTTTTGTCGGATTCGGGTGTGTTTTGGATTCGGGTGTTTTTTTCCAAAAACACTAAAAAACAGCTTAAATCATAGAATTTGGGGGTCATTTTGATCCCAAAGTATATTTAACCTCAAAAACCATAATTTACACTCATTTTCAGTCTATTCTGAATACCTCACACCTCACAATATTATTTTTAGTCCTAAAATTTGCACCGAGGTCGCTGTGTGAGTAAGATAAGCGACCCTAGTGGCCGACACAAACACCGGGCCCATCTAGGAGTGGCACTGCAGTGTCACGCAGGATGTCCCTTCCAAAAAACCCTCCCCAAACAGCACATGACGCAAAGAAAAAAAGAGGCGCAATGAGGTAGCTGTGTGAGTAAGATTAGCGACCCTAGTGGCCGACACAAACACCGGGCCCATCTAGGAGTGGCATTTTTGTTCTCCATATTTTAATAGGCACAACTAAAAGGCACCTCAGGTAAACAATGGAGATGGATGGATTGGATACTAGTATACAATTATGGACGGGCTGCCGAGTGCCGACACAGAGGTAGCCACAGCCGTGAACTACCGAACTGTACTGTGTCTGCTGCTAATATATAGACTGGTTGATAAAGAGATAGTATACTCGTAACTAGTATGTATGTATAAAGAAAGAAAAAAAAACCACGGTTAGGTGGTATATACAATTATGGACGGGCTGCCGAGTGCCGACACAGAGGTAGCCACAGCCGTGAACTACCGCACTGTACTGTGTCTGCTGCTAATATATAGACTGGTTGATAAAGAGATAGTATACTCGTAACTAGTATGTATGTATAAAGAAAGAAAAAAAAACCACGGTTAGGTCACTGGTATATACAATTATGGACGGGCTGCCGAGTGCCGACACAGAGGTAGCCACAGCCGTGAACTACCGCACTGTACTGTGTCTGCTGCTAATATATAGACTGGTTGATAAAGAGATAGTATACTCGTAACTAGTATGTATGTATAAAGAAAGAAAAAAAAACCACGGTTAGGTCACTGGTATATACAATTATGGACGGGCTGCCGAGTGCCGACACAGAGGTAGCCACAGCCGTGAACTACCGCACTGTACTGTGTCTGCTGCTAATATATAGACTGGTTGATAAAGAGATAGTATACTCGTAACTAGTATGTATGTATAAAGAAAGAAAAAAAAACCACGGTTAGGTGGTATATACAATTATGGACGGGCTGCCGAGTGCCGACACAGAGGTAGCCACAGCCGTGAACTACCGCACTGTACTGTGTCTGCTGCTAATATATAGACTGGTTGATAAAGAGATAGTATACTCGTAACTAGTATGTATGTATAAAGAAAGAAAAAAAAACCACGGTTAGGTCACTGGTATATACAATTATGGACGGGCTGCCGAGTGCCGACACAGAGGTAGCCACAGCCGTGAACTACCGCACTGTACACTGGTTGATAAAGAGATAGTAGTATACTCGTAACAACTAGTATGACTGACTATGACGGTATAAAGAATGAAAAAAAAACCACGGTTAGGTGGTATATATTATAATACAATTATGGATGGACGGACTGCCTGCCGAGTGCCGACACAGAGGTAGCCACAGCCGTGAACTACCGCACTGTACACTGGTTGATAAAGAGATAGTAGTATACTCGTAACAACTAGTATGACTGACTATGACGGTATAAAGAATGAAAAAAAAACCACGGTTAGGTGGTATATATTATAATACAATTATGGATGGACGGACTGCCTGCCGACTGCCGACACAGAGGTAGCCACAGCCGTGAACTACCGCACTGTACACTGGTTGATAAAGAGATAGTAGTATACTCGTAACAACTAGTATGACACTATGACGGTATAAAGAATGAAAAAAAAACCACGGTTAGGTGGTATATATTATAATACAATTATGGATGGACGGACTGCCTGCCGACTGCCGACACAGAGGTAGCCACAGCCGTGAACTACCGCACTGTACACTGGTTGATAAAGAGATAGTAGTATACTCGTAACAACTAGTATGACACTATGACGGTATAAAGAATGAAAAAAAAACCACGGTTAGGTGGTATATATTATAATAATACAATTATGGATGGACGGACTGCCTGCCGACTGCCGACACAGAGGTAGCCACAGCCGTGAACTACCGCACTGTACACTGGTTGATAAAGAGATAGTAGTATACTCGTAACAACTAGTATGACTATGACGACGGTATAAAGAAAGAAAAAAAAATACCACGGTTAGGTGGTATATAATTATACAATTATGGATGGACGGACTGCCTGCCGAGTGCCGACTGCCGACACAGAGGTAGCCACAGCCGTGAACTACCGCACTGTACTGTGTCTGCTGCTAATATAGACTGGTTGATAAAGAGATAGTATACAACAATATACTACTATACTGGTGGTCAGGCACTGGTCACCACTAGTCACACTGGCAGTGGCACTCCTGCAGCAAAAGTGTGCACTGTTTAATTTTAAATTAATATAATATTATGTACTCCTGGCTCCTGCTATAACAACCTGCAGTGCTCCCCAGTCTCCCCCACAATTATTATAAGCTTTTATACATTGATGTGCAGCACACTGGGCTGAGCTGAGTGCACACAGACTGAGTCACACTGTGTGACTGCTGTGTATCGTTTTTTTCAGGCAGAGAACGGATATAGCAGAGAACGGATATATTAAATAAAAGTTAACTTAACAACAACTGCACTGGTCACTGTGGTAAACTCTGTCTGCACAATCTCTCTCTCTCTCTCTCTCTTCTAATCTATTCTAATGGAGAGGACGCCAGCCACGTCCTCTCCCTATCAATCTCAATGCACGTGTGAAAATGGCGGCGACGCGCGGCTCCTTATATAGAATCCGAGTCTCGCGAGAATCCGACAGCGTCATGATGACGTTCGGGCGCGCTCGGGTTAACCGAGCAAGGCGGGAAGATCCGAGTCGCTCGGACCCGTGAAAAAAAAAGTGAAGTTCGTGCGGGTTCGGATTCAAAGAAACCGAACCCGCTAATCTCTAGTTGAATGCAATACAAAAATTGTATCTTCAACAGGTAGTGGTCAAGGTTCCTCTACTGCAGCAAGGAAAGGGTTATTACTCAACCCTGTTTGTGGTTCCGAAACTGGACGGTTCGGTCAGACCCATTTTGAATTTAAAATCCCTGAACCTATACTTGAAAAGGTTCAAATTCAAGATGGAATCGCTCAGGGCGGTTATCGCCGGCCTGGAAGGGGGGGATTTTATGGTTTCCCTTGACATAAAGGATGCATACCTTCATGTTCCAATATTTCCTCCTCACCAGGCGTTCCTGAGATTTGCTGTACAAGATTGTCATTACCAATTTCAGACATTGCCGTTTGGACTTTCAACGGCCCCGAGGATTTTCACCAGGGTAATGGCGGAAATGATGGTGCTCCTGCGCAAGCAAGGTGTCACAATTATCCCATACTTGGACGATCTCCTCATAAAAGCGAGATCTCGGGAGAAGTTACTGGTCAGCGTGTCTCTGTCTTTGAAGGTGTTACAGCAACACGGCTGGATTCTCAATATCCCGAAGTCACAGTTGGTTCCTACGACGCGTCTGACCTTCTTGGGCTTGATTCTGGACACAGACCAGAAGAAGGTTTTTCTTCCAATGGAAAAAGCTCAGGAACTCATGACTCTGGTCAGGAACCTATTGAAGCCAAAACAGGTGTCAATGCATCACTGCACTCGAGTCCTGGGGAAAATGGTGGCATCGTACGAAGCCATTCCCTTCGGCAGGTTCCATGCGAGGACCTTCCAATGGGACCTACTGGGCAAGTGGGCCGGGTCACATCTACAAATGCATCAGAGGATCACCCTGTCCCCCAGAGCAAGGGTGTCTCTCCTGTGGTGGCTGCAGAGTGCTCACCTCTTAGAGGGTCGCAGGATCGGCATTCAGGACTGGATCCTGGTGACCACAGACGCAAGTCTCCGAGGTTGGGGAGCAGTCACACAGGGAAGAAATTTCCAAGGTCTTTGGTCGAGTCTAGAGACTTGTCTCCACATCAACATCCTGGAGTTGAGGGCCATATACAACGCCCTACGTCAAGCGGAGGCATTACTTCGTGACAAACCAGTTCTGATTCAGTCGGACAATGTCACCGCAGTAGCTCATGTAAACCTCCAAGGCGGCACAAGGAGCAGGGTGGCAATGGCGGAAGCCACCAGGATTCTTCGCTGGGCGGAAAATCATGTAAGCGCACTGTCAGCAGTGTTCATTCCGGGAGTGGACAACTGGGAAGCAGACTTCCTCAGCAGACACGACCTGCATCCGGGAGAGTGGGGACTTCATCAGGAAGTCTTCGCGCAGATCGCAGGTCGGTGGGAACTGCCCCAGATAGACATGATGGCGTCCCGTCTCAACACAAAGTTAAAAAGGTATTGTGCCAGGTCAAGAGATCCTCAGGCGATAGCTGTGGACGCCCTGGTGACACCGTGGGTGTTTCGGTCGGTCTATGTGTTTCCTCCTCTTCCTCTTATACCCAAGGTGTTGAGAATAATAAGACAAAGAAGAGTGAGAACAATCCTCATTGTTCCAGATTGGCCACGAAGGACTTGGTATCCGGATCTACAGGAATTGCTCACAGAAGATCCGTGGCCTCTTCCTCTAAGACAGGACCTGCTGCAACAGGGGCCCTGTCTGTTCCAAGACTTACCGCGGCTGCATTTGACGGCATGGCGGTTGAACGCCGGATCCTAGCGGAAAAAGGTATTCCGGATGAGGTCATTCCTACGCTAATAAAGGCTAGGAAAGACGTGACATCAAAACATTATCACCGAATATGGAGAAAATATGTTTCTTGGTGTGAGGCCAGGTATGCTCCTACGGAGGAATTCCATCTGGGTCGTCTCCTTCACTTCCTGCAAACTGGAGTGAATTTGGGCCTAAAATTAGGCTCCATAAAAGTTCAGATTTCAGCCTTATCCATTTTCTTTCAAAAAGAATTGGCCTCTCTACCTGAAGTACAGACTTTTGTAAAGGGAGTACTGCATATTCAGCCTCCTTTTGTACCTCCGGTGGCACCTTGGGACCTTAACGTGGTGTTAAGTTTCCTTAAGTCACATTGGTTTGAACCACTCAAAACGGTGGAGTTATAATATCTCACTTGGAAGGTGGTCATGTTGTTAGCCTTGGCTTCGGCTAGGCGAGTTTCGGAATTGGCGGATTTATCACATAAAAGCCCCTATCTGGTTTTCCATATGGATAGAGCGGAATTGCAGACCCGTCCTCAATTCCTACATAAGGTGGTCTCATCCTTTCATATGAACCAACCTATTGTCGTGCCTATAGCTACTCGTGACTTGGAGTATTCCGAGTCCCTTGATGTGGTCAGGGCTTTGAAAATTTCCGTGGCCAGAACGGCTAGGATCAGAAAAACAGAAGCACTGTTTGTCCTGTATTCAGCCAACAAGGTTGGCGACCCTGCTTCAAAGCAGACTATAGCTAGCTGGATCTGTAACACGATCCAGCAAGCGCATTCTACGGCAGGATTGCCGTTATCAAAATCGGTTAAGGCCCATTCCACTAGGAAGGTGGGCTCGTCTTGGGCGGCTGCCCGAGGGGTCTCGGCACTACAGCTGTGCCGAGCTGCTACTTGGTCGGGGTCAAACACCCTTGCAAAGTTTTATAAGTTTGATACCCTGGCTGAGGAGGACCTCATGTTTGCTCAATCGGTGCTGCAGAGTCATCCGCACTCTCCCGCCCGTTTGGGAGCTTTGGTATAATCCCCATGGTCCTTACGGAGTCCCAGCATCCTCTAGGACGTTAGAGAAAATAAGATTTTAAACCTACCGGTAAATCTTTTTCTCGTAGTCCGTAGAGGATACTGGGTGCCCGTCCCAAGTGCGGACTACTTCTGCAAGACTTGTATATAGTTATTGCTTAAATAAGGGTTATGTCATAGTTTCATTGGTTTTGGACCGAAACTATGTTGTTTTTCATACTGTTAACTGGTTAGTTCAACACAAGTTATACGGTGTGATTGGTGTGGCTGGTATGAATCTTGCCCTTGGATTAACTAAAATCCTTTCCTCGTACTGTCCATCTCCTCTGGGCACAGTTTCTCTAACTGAAGTCTGGAGGAGGGGCATAGAGGGAGGAGCCAGTGCACACCCAGAGTCAAAGTCTTTCTTAAAGTGCCCATGTCTCCTGCGGAGCCCATCTATCCCCATGGTCCTTACGGAGTCCCAGCATCCTCTATGGACAACGAGAAAAAGATTTACCGGTAGGTTTAAAATCTTATTTATTCACTGCTAGGAAAAAGCAGTTACACAGGTTAATTTGCATTTCAATAGCTATCTTATAGCAAGCAGAGTTAACTAAATCCTAGAGGTAAAAGAAAAAAAAACTTTGTTTATATCTGTGTGTAATTCTTACATCAAGTATTCATCTCACTATTAACTTTCACTAGGCCCCATTGAAACTATTTGTAATTGACTATGGCATGGGTTAAATAAATGCATTGATAACTCATAAATCGTGTTTCATGTGACCAAGGAAAGCTGATTATTCAGAGCAGAGTGAAAATCAGCCATTTAGAAAAATGACCTTCCCAAAATGGCCGCTGCTCCTCCCCCTTCCACATCCATGAGGGTTACACAAAATGGTAGACAGGCCATGTGGTTAGTCCAAAATGGAGGACAGACCATGCGGCTTCCTTTGTCACAAAGAAATCACACATCATACAAGCACCAAAAGTTATTTTAGGCCTGAGTTAAAAATAAAAACTATATCAAGGCTATGCAGCAACTTTTAAATGTACTTTTAAACCTACTTAACAGATAAACAATCCAGTCTGAATCAAACACAATATGACTTATTTGAACCTTGTTTTACAACAATAAAAATAAATTTTAGCATCTTAAATATTATGACAAACGCATTGTCCCTTGAATTTCATATCAGCGGCTTACTGATACCACAACAATACATTAACGTGGATGTCATTTTCATCAGCTTCTCAATGCGTCCATTGGAGCCGGTCAATTACAGACGCGTTTGTAATGTACAGTGCATCATTAAGAACGTGATATCCCATGAGAGCCCCCAACTGACAATGCCGTTTTATATGCAGGAATGAAAGCTATACCTTAAACACACCTTAAATACACTTTACCATGGAGCCGCTGCGGCCGCTGTACTTAATACACACTCTACGTACTTTGTAAGCTATTAGCGTACAAAGTCCCGTGCTGTGTACGGACTTAGCGTACAAACGCCGCGCTGACGGTACAAAGTACACACAGCGCGTACACACCCAATGAACACACTTTAAACCTTATACAGCAATGTGATGCGTTACTAATACACTTTAAACCTTATGCAGCAATGCAGTATGATGTTATTACACTTTAAACCTTATGCAGCAATGCAGTGTGATGCTATTACACTTTAAACCTTAGCAGGGAAAGAAAGACACGACACCAGTCTGTGGCTAAACCACTGGGTTCCGACACCACAGCGTATTATTGCTGAAAGGGGGTCACAATACAAATAATACAATACAATAAAACAGAGTAAATGGCTACATTCAATGGTACATACGTGAGTGGATTCGCTTGCGCTACCCGGTCCGGTCCTCCGTCATCTAATAGATAACGTTGTGAGTCTTGTGTCTGACCAGGCCTGCAGCAGGCTCTCTTTATACAATTCTTCCAAAAAGCAATACAATAGATACTGTAATGTCTTTGTCCATTGGACACAGGGATGCACATTTACAGTACAGGAGAGGTCATAGGTCGGTTTGAATAGGTAGGCAATGTCTTTCCCAACTGCTCTTGTGGGTGGTCTCCTCTGGATTCCCGCCGCATACATAATGTACAGTAAATACAGTTTATATCTATATTCTGCTCCTGCACATAACTATCCGCAGGAACATGCGATCTTTCTCAAACTAACACCGGAATGTTACCCTTAAAATAGCCTTCAGCTGGATACCAAACACCACCTTATAACCTCGTTCTGTCCCCTCCTATTCTGTAAAGGTGAATCCCTTTGTTCTGAAACCATTTAAACTGCTGTTACTTTCTGATGTGGTACAGGGAGGCTATGTGTACATTGTGCACTATTTGGATTAAATATGTAATGTGTTTTGATAGCTTTCCATGCGTTCACAAACTCTACCGTAAATACCCATACCACGCGCTAATGCACAGGACCGCGGGAGCGACCATACGCAAATTGCGAATATGTGCACGCACGACAGAACAAGTACATGCGCGGAGGCCATCTGTGTGTAGTTATGTACGTGATGTGTGTACTGCCGTATTTTTCGACTTTGACAGGTGAATAGGGAAGAAGGCTCAGGAAGGGTGCAACCGTGGAATACAAAGCGTTAAGTCTTAGACATAGTATGCTTCAGAAAGCATTAAAAAATCCAAGAGGATAGACAGAAACACCAGAGAGAGGAAAGGTGGCAGGTTAGTGGAGGATAGTTACAGCTGAATATCATGATTCATCAGCATAAAGAATAGAGCCTTGAGGGACTATTACAGGAAGCTGGAGAGGGGGTATGAGGAGGAGGTGGAAGATAAGATGGAGACGGTTCAGCTACTGTAGATAGGAAATGGGAGAACCAAAAGAGGACAGTGTGGCAAAAACAGAGTAAATGAAGAAAGCGGAGGATGTTCCATAGTGCCAAAGCATACAGGGAGATAAAGAAGATTGATAAAGTAGAAATGACCCTTTATTTGGTAAAGAGGAGCTATTTGGTGACTTTCGTTAGTATAGATACAGTAGGGAGGAGGATAAAAAAAGCCAGATTAGAGGTCAAGGATTGATCACTCTGAGGGGAAACAGTAAAGCATGTGTAGGACCTCTCCAGAGTTATGTGTGCAAGGGAAGGAAAGAAATACAGATTTGTCTCCACTAGGGTGTTAGTTGCCCAGCACACTGAGATGCTCTGAGAAGAGTAGCATACCATATTCTTCTTTCGATTTTGTGTCTTAGATGCATTGCTTTTGCAGCAAAAAAGCCACATATCGTGTACCAGAGATGCTAGACTGCGACTTTAACCCCACTGGAATTGGTTTTATATAATACAAAGTCACAGATGAAGCGCAACAGAACTTGGTTGGAGCAAAAGATGCGACCACTCACACTGGAGCCCTTTTGACACCAAATTGATCAGTGTTTGCTAGTGTAGTTTTGTTGCTTCTCTGTGCTTTAACACACGTTTTGAGGATGCTTTGCACAGCCAAGTCACACAGGACATGGCGTGACAAGAGTGACTATTTGGTGCGACACAACAGTAAAAAAGGACACATCTGTAATACAGTAGTTTGACAGAGAGAAGGAAATTTTTAAGAATCGCCGTTCAGACAATTAGGTCTATTTACAGTAAAACATGAAACAATGAAAGCTTATGTTTTTTCCTGTTAGTAAATTAGTTCTTTAAACTGTCCTGGAAAAAGGAACCTGCTTTTTCCTTTTTCTGTAGCAGCTCATTTAATCTGGATGCTTTTACCTGTGGTTAAAGCCTCAGATCAGAGAAACAGCAACTTTTTTTAAGGTGTGTACTCAGGGAGAGATAAATCTGTAAGAATTTGACTATATAGTAAAAATCTTAAGGAAAGTTAGTGCAAATCTCAAGGTGTTAGGTAGCTTGCGATACCGATTTGATCCCAATGCGCGATCCCGCGGGGTCGGTAAGGCTAGATAGACTGTGCAGGCAAGTCAATCTTGACTATCTAGAGTACTATCTAATACAAAGTATAGTCAAAATTATCACTTAGTCAAAATGTGTGCTATCTGGGTTCTGGGGGAGTTCAAGGGAAATTGCATAGTCAAAATCGGGCATAGCAAGGATCTCACAGTGTGTACACACCTTTCAGGGGGGTAATCACGGAGCGATCGCTGCTTAAAATCTAAGCAATCTGGCTAGATTGCTTAGATTTTAAGCAGTGATCTCTCCGTGTGTACCCCTCACAGCGATAGCAATGCGCAGCCCCGCGCATCGCTATCGCTGGTGCTAGATTGGCCAATCTAGCGGGTCGCTCACTTCACCGGCTTGGTGAAATGAGCTCCCCGCTCCCCCCGCACGCTCAGCACACATCGCGCTGTGCTGAGCGGGAGGAGAGATGTGTGCTGAGCCGCTCAGCACACATCTCTCCCCACATCTGCCAGTGAGTACTGGCCTGTAGACTAAGCTCCAGACCAATGTTTCCACTTTCAAATTCTAGATTTCCGGTCAAAATTAACATTCCCTGTAATTTTCCCTGTTAGAACTTGCATTGCAGGTGCCATGAGAAATATGTAGCGTGAACGCTAACAAAACTTAAGAGAATTTTTTATATATATATATATATATATATCTATATATATATATATCTATATATATATATATATATATATATATTGATAAAGCTAACTATTTATCTTATAACATTCACTATAAAATGGGTAAGAGACTCAGTACGCAATTGGCGTATGGGGTACCGTAAGGGTACGCACTTAGCGTAGCAGACGCTTATCCGTGGTCGAGACGCACATGCGACACGCTCGCTCACAGCTTAACGCTTGGTGACGAGCACGCTATAGGCGGCCGACTACCGTAATGCTACGCTACTAGCGTAGCGTACGCTCGTGACCACGAGGGGAACACGAGCGGCGCAGACGCTCACGGGATGACACTCAGTAAACCTTGTATGCAACTCAATGAAAGGCTGAGCCTATACTGTAAACCTTGGTTTTGTAATGTGAGCACAATGCAATGCTAATTAACCTCTATTGTATGAAAGCCTCTTGAGCGATTGAGACGCTCTGAATACTCTCAGCAATGTAATAAACACACAATACCTTGCTAAGGTTCCAACACCTTTACTAACAATATCTAGCTATGTAAAAGTTAAAAAAAAAACAGTTAACAGTTCATACACTACAGGCTAACATCAATATCTAAGCAGAATAACTACACATAAATATACAATAGCGTCACAATCTTATACAATAACAGAGAGAGAGAATATGGCAAAATACAGAGATTTAGAATGGTCACAGAGAATAACTTACACACACTGGGGAATGATCGCTGCGCAGTCCTGGTACCAGCTCCGAGTTAGTCAAGATGAAAACTGTTTGTGGAGAGAAGACTGAGCTGGCCAGGCTGGCTGTCCTTATATACAGTGCGTACAGTATACTACAAAGGGACCTACAATCTCATTGTTCATTGGACACAGGAATGTCTCCTCGCATCATAACAAAAGGTCATAGGTTAGTTTGAACAGGTGGGCTGTGACTATATCAAACTGCTCAGGTGGGAGGGAATCTCAGAATTCCCGCCGCATGGATAATGAACCGCAAATATAGTAAATGTCCAGTAACTACTAACAGACATAACTATACGCAGGAGCGATTAATCTTTACCTAACCAGCACCGGATTGTTTCTAATAAAATGTTCTTTAGTTAGGTACCAAACACCACTGCTCAAACCCTGTCTGACCCTTCGTATCATGCAAAGAGGAATTTCTCTGTCCAGCGACCAGTTACATTAAACAAACTTACAGTCATTTTTAAGGGGAACATTATCTATAAAACATACTATTTGGTTTTATTATTTAACGATTGAGTCACCCGCTAGACGCACACAAACTCTACCGTAAATGCACATACCACGCGCTCGAGCGCATGGCCGAGGAGGCGCCATCACGCAGCTGCGAGTATCCGCACGCACGGGAGAGAATGTGCACGTGCAGCGGGCAAGCGCATGAGGTGAATATATGGCAACGTGTAGCATGATATTTTTCCGTCTTTGACAGTCCACCCTTTGGCAGTCATCAATAACTGCCACTTCCTAAAACAGTTCAAAAAAAGAAAAATATATGTCATAATGTAAATACCATTTTATGATTGGGTAAAGGGAGGAGAGGAGCAGGTGGGAAAAAGGTATGACCTAGTGAAATAGTAGAAGCATGTGTGTATGAATCCATGTTTGAGGGGTCATGTATCATCGTGTCGTACGTGTTTTAGATCAAGCTTCGAGGTATTGCGAAGTATACATTTGAATCCTTTTTATCCCGTATTACGGGTCTGTGGATGGGCTGTCAAACTTTACCGAGCTCTTTTCGGCTTTTGGTTGCAACAAATGGGGGAGCACATTTAGTTGATGATACATGAATGGGGGGATATGTGAGTGCTGATATCTGTATCTATATTCCCTATTGACTATGTGTGTCATTACCTGAAGGTTGTAGAGGTGAAGATAAGAAGCAATTATTATAAATGCAGTCGTAAACTATGTGAGTTTAATATGCATTTGATGATTGAGGTCTTGTCTGAAGTCTTGTCTTGATGTACATGTTGTCTGATGTCTCTCGGTGCTTTTGCTATAAATAACGAGCAAAAGTTGTTCCATTGTCCATAAAGTGACAGTCTCTAAAGTATTGGGCTATCGTAAAAGTTAAAGTCACTAGGGAAATTTGGGGCTTGTAGCATAGTTCATCAATGGTCTGTATAAAAGAGGTTGTCAAATTCTTCTTCCAAGCGGATGTCTTTGTACCTTGGAGGAAAACAAAGGAGAAACGGGTGAAAGAAACGGACCATGGAATCACATTTTCATCACAACATTGTCTCTATCGTTGGGTCATAAATCAAATTAGTTGTTGTTAGTACAGTGTCCTCGCTCCTTAGACTCATCACCCTGGTATTACTTTTACTCTTCGTTAAAACCCGAACGCATCTAAATATCAGGCCACCCAATATGACGACTCCCAGAATACACAAAAGAAATTTCCCTACATCCATAATAATACTTTGGGCCCATTCTCCTAAGCCCGAGAACCAATTTCGTGGGTTCAACCATGACACCCAACTGGTCAGCTCATTACCCACAGCAGCGAGTGTGAGATTGTGTTTCCTTCGAAACTCACACTTTAATTGTAAAATGTCATCCATCTTTTGGTCTATGACCTCGGCTGGGTCCTCCGTGCTGTTTGTAATGTACGTGCAGCACTTTATTCCATATTGAGTTGCTAGGGTAACACAATACCCGCCTGTCACAGCTGTGAGGTAATTAAGAATCATCCTATGCTGAACCAGTTCTGTTTTGTAGGCCTGTAACTCTTTCCCAGTGTACCTGAATGTGTCGTCATACATTTCGGTGATATTGTCTAATAAATTTGCAAGCGCAGATATATATTTATAATTTATCACTCCTCTGGTGGTACGAGTGATATCTAACGCGAGTAGGAATTGAATCCCGGTGGATTCATGGATCAGATCAGAGGCTGAATGCTCTGTCCTCTCTATCAGGTGCCGTTTAACGACGTGCTCGTAATGAGTGTGAGTATAAGGAGCTTGGGCACTGCGGTGAATATCTTTCATTTTGTTATGGGTTACAGTCATTACTTCAGGCAGTACTTTTCCAATATAACACAATCCCTCTGAGTTTGGGGCAAGCCACTTATACGCCTTCCTCCCGCATATGAAATATGCATCATCGGGGAGAACATATGGGACAGAGTATGACATTATCATGTTACAAATTTTCCATGTGAAATATCCTAACCCTAATTCTCCCATCTGTTTAGTACACGTATCAGGTTGTACGATATGTGCACAGTATCCTGGTGATACTTCTCCAACTCGCATGGTCCTACTTCCTAGAGTGTACCTATACAGGAAATATTTTCCATGGTCGGCTATCTGGCGTATAAGTTCTGTGTCTATGGGCATTCTGTCGGGTCTGTATGAAAAGGTCATGGTTTGATTACTCCATGACACTTCCCAATTTCCCGGCTTTCGGGGATTGGAAATGTTAAAGCACACTAAGGACCTATCCACATGATATTGGTGGAGCTTCAAACTAGGAGGACTAGAGATATTAAACCTCATGTCCACCGGCCTCCCACCACTTAGCTCAAGTACCTCTCCTACAGTTAAAGGGAACGGTACTAGTCCTGATTTGCTATGACCTTGAGGTACTTGAGAGCATACCCAACAGTCTGTCTGATTTAACACTTTACCTATTAAGGAGTGATAGTCACTCAATGGATGCCGGTCCATGTGGACATTAAAACTGGACTGACATTTCTTTATGCACCCATCCTCAACTATATTGTCACAATGCCTACAGATGCAGTTCTATTCAGCTAACAATCCTTCACAATTCCTTCTATTGTCAATGCTACCAGATCGTTTTCTGATACTCGCCTTTACTCGGAGATTATGTTGCTCTTGGAAATTTACGCCTGCATCCTGGTCATCAGAACCCATTCCCGATCCTTTCTCGACCTCCATGGTACTCTCACCGAAACAGACTGCTCTGGTCAACATCATGGTCAACAGGAAAATCCGGATCACAGTCTCTTGGGGCAAGTCCATCTTAGAGGAGTAAAAGGAGAAAAATAAGAAAGGGAAAGGAAATAGGAGGGAGGTGGGAACTGGAGAAAATAACAAATGGGAAAAAGAAATCTGGCTCGACAAGCTTCCGGTCTTATTATTCTCAGCGCTCAGGTGTCGTCTCAATCCTCCCTGAACAGACACTCTAGTGATACAACCTCTACCGTCTGTTCTTTATCACGGGACCTCTCTGGGTCAGTGACCTTTTTACAATGAGACGAATGGACCCAAGTCTCTCTCTCGGCAACCTTCAATGCTGTTGTGCTGGTCAATAAGACTTGATATGGTCCTTCCCATCTGTCAATAAGGCAACCTGAGCGTAGAAAATTCCGTATCATTACATAATCCCCAGGTTCAATGTCATGACAATTACTGTCTGGCAGATCAGGAACCACCAACTTTAGATTATCATTCTGATTCCTCAATTGCTTACTCATCTTAACCAAGTACTTTACGGTTACTTCATTGTTACATTTCAAATCATCCTGGGGGTTAATCATAACATGGGGTTGTCGACCAAACAGAATTTCAAAAGGAGACAGATTAAGAGGGGACCTGGGAGTGGTTCTGATGCTGTATAATACAATTGGCAAAGCTTCAGGCCATAACAGTCCTGTTTCAGTCATTACCTTGCTCAATTTATTTTTAATAGTGCTGTTTACTCTTTCCACCTTCGCACTCGCCTGGGGGCGGTACGGAGTGTGCAGCTTACTATTAATTCCCATCAACTTACACATTGTTTGAAAGACTTCACCTGTAAAATGGGTACCCCTATCACTTTCAATGATTCTAGGGATACCATACCTACACACAAATTCCTGCACAATTTTCTTTGCAGTAAATACAGCGGTATTTGTGGCCGTGGGAAATGCTTCAACCCAATTTGAGAACACATCAATACAGACCAATACATATTTTACATTTCTACAAGGTGGCAATTGTATGAAATCAATTTATATTACCTGAAAAGGGCCATCTGTCGGAGGGATATGAGATGGCTCTGTCGGTATTGCCTTTCCGATATTCTTCCTCAAGCAGGTGAGACATGTCATCGCTCTTTTACCCGCATGGGAAGAAAATCCGGGGGTGCACCAATAAGCTCTTACCAACTTACACATTCCTTCTTTGCCTAGATGAGTCAGCCCATGTGCCGCTTCCGCTAGACTTGAAAGGTATGCTCTGGGTGCCACTGGCTTACCCTGTCCATCTATCCAGAGTCCCGAGGACTCCTGGCCATATCCTTTTGACCTCCAAACTGCCTTTTCCTGTGGGGAACACACATTTTGCATTTCACACAATTTCTGTGTGTTTACAGTATTAAATACCATCAGTTGTGTACTGTCTGTTTGTATGGGGTTACTAGCTGCTGATTTAGCAGCTTCGTCTGCTCGGCTGTTACCAAGTGATACCGGGTCTTGGCTATATGTGTGAGCTTTACACTTGATAACAGCCACTCTGTCGGGTTCCTGTATCGCTGTTAGAAGTCTTTTGATGTGGGCTGCATGCGCTACGGGTGTGCCAGCTGCCGTCATGAAATTTCTGAGGCGCCATAGGGCCCCGAAATCATGGACTACTCCGAAGGCGTACCTAGAATCTGTGTAAATATTGGCTGATTTGCCCTTTGCCAATTCACATGCTCTGGTTAGGGCAACCAGTTCAGCAACTTGTGCTGAGTGTGGTGGGCCTAGCGGTTCCGCTTCTATGGTACCTTGGTCATCTACGACTGCGTATCCAGTACACAAGTCTCCCGAGTCCGTCTGTCTGTGACAACTACCGTCAGTGTAGAAAGTAAAATCTACATCTTCCAGTGGGTTGTCACTGATGTCAGGCCTTGCCGTGAAATTTTGGGTCAAATATTCCATACAATCATGCGTGTCATCCCCTGTATTAAATCCTCCTTCACCATCACTCTCATCCTCCACCCTTTGTGCCTGTCCAGGCACACCTGGGAGATACGTTGCAGGATTTAATGCGCTGCATCTCCTTATGGTGATGTTTACGGGGGCCATCAATGCCAATTCCCATCTTGTAAACGATAAAGCTAACTATTTATCTTATAACATTCACTATAAAATGGGTAAGAGACTCAGTACGCAAGCCAGGTATATCCACAGAAATACAATTAACACGTTTATATCAATGTAGATGATCTTTAACTGTAATCATTTACTGAACACCACACAGAACTTCCTTGTATCTTAGGCAAGCCGTGCGTGTGTTTTACAAATTACTCCTTAACGTATTAATATTACTTTTAACTACCAATAGCAACAAATCTTTCTCAGCACGTTATCAATTGTGAAATGGCAAACAGGAAAGTGAGGTGTGAAAATACACAAATGGAAAAAGAAATACAGGTGTGTGCGTGCGTGCTTGTGTGCGTACGCAAAACAGAAATAAACAGTTTTAAAAGACAATAGCGTACTGTTCTTACCTTCCGGTTCCGGATTCCACCAGCACTCCTACAGGGTAGCGAAACAGACGCTTATCTAGCCAGCACTACTGTATCCCGATACAAAGGGATACTGCCTTCCCGCCCTTGCTGACAGATAAAGTCTGTGTTCGCTAGTGCGGATATGTGGAGGACGGACGAGCCGCCAATTGATAAAGCTAACTATTTATCTTATAACATTCACTATAAAATGGGTAAGAGACTCAGTACGCAATTGGCGTATGGGGTACCATAAGGGTACGCACTTAGCGTAGCAGACGCTTATCTGTGGTCGAGACGCACATGCGACACGCTCGCTCACAGCTTAACGCTTGGTGACGAGCACGCTATAGGCGGCCGACTACCGTAATGCTACGCTACTAGCGTAGCGTACGCTCGTGACCACGAGGGGAACACGAGTGGTGCAGACGCTCACGGGATGACACTCAGTAAACCTTGTATGCAACTCAATGAAAGGCTGAGCCTATACTGTAAACCTTGGTTTTGTAATGTGAGCACAATGCAATGCTAATTAACCTCTATTGTATGAAAGCCTCTTGAGCGATTGAGACGCTCTGAATACTCTCAGCAATGTAATAAACACACAATACATTGCTAAGGTTCCAACACCTTTACTAACAATATCTAGCTATGTAAAAGTTAAAAAAAACAGTTAACAGTTCATACACTACAGGCTAACATCAATATCTAAGCAGAATAACTACACATAAATATACAATAGCGTCACAATCTTATACAATAACAGAGAGAGAGAATATGGCAAAATACAGAGATTTAGAATGGTCACAGAGAATAACTTACACACACTGGGGAATGATCGCTGCGCAGTCCTGGTACCAGCTCCGAGTTAGTCAAGATGAAAACTGTTTGTGGAGAGAAGACTGAGCTGGCCAGGCTGGCTGTCCTTATATACACTGCGTACAGTATACTACAAAGGGACCTACATTCTCATTGTTCATTGGACACAGGAATGTCTCCTCGCATCATAACAAAAGGTCATAGGTTAGTTTGAACAGGTGGGCTGTGACTATATCAAACTGCTCAGGTGGGAGGGAATCTCAGAATTCCCGCCGCATGGATAATGAACCGCAAATATAGTAAATGTCCAGAAACTACTAATAGACATAACTATACGCAGGAGCGATTAATCTTTACCTAACCAGCACCGGATTGTTTCTAATAAAATGTTCTTTAGTTAGGTACCAAACACCACTGCTCAAACCCTGTCTGACCCTTCGTATCATGCAAAGAGGAATTTCTCTGTCCAGCGACCAGTTACATTAAACAAACTTACAGTCATTATTAAGGGGAACATTATCTATAAAACATACTATTTGGTTTTATTATTTAACGATTGAGTCGCCCGCTAGACGCACACAAACTCTACCGTAAATGCACATACCACGCGCTCGAGCGCATGGCCGAGGAGGCGCCATCACGCAGCTGCGAGTATCCGCACGCACGGGAGAGAGTGTGCACGTGCAGCGGGCAAGCGCATGAGGTGAATATATGGCAACGTGTAGCATGATATTTTTCCGACTTTGACAATATATATAATACATATTTACAGGAAATATTGTCTTGATCAGTCACATTTTCCTGTAATCAGGAAAAAACCCAGCAAGTGGAAACACTGGTCCTGCTCAAGGTCACATTTCCATGCAAAAGTGAAAAAAGAAAAAAAAATGTCAACACACTGCTCCATGCCGAAATGTACACTATAAGCATCAATACATTAGATCAGCCTGTGACTGTGGGTGAGCTATAGTCAAATTACACTTTAATTGTTTACACTTTCCTGATGTTTTATTGTTCTTCAGTATATTATATTATTTATCTTTTCTATAAGGAGATCCATTGATTATTACAAGTACTTAATTGCGTTTATTCCTTATTTCCCTCAGAAAAATCCCTACTTTTGAAGGGGTATAGAATAGGGCAAACATAATCAGGGCAGGCTCCAGGCACGTTTGACTGGAGCGGCCGCCCAGGGCGCTGGCTATTTAAGGGCGGCCAGCCATTTCAAATATGGTGCCGGCCGTCAGCCAATCAGAGCTCGCGGACCGGCAGTGGTGGCCCCTGATTGGCTGCCGGGCCGTGAGCTCTGATTGACTCAAGGATCGGCGCCAAATTTGAGATGACCGGCTCCAGGGAGAGAGTAGCGCCACGAACATCGCGGTGGGTGATTCCGGTCCGGGGTTGAGCCGGGCGGGACGGGTGTAATGCAGCAGCTCTTGTCCTTGCTGCCTGCATGTAGCTGAGGTGCCGGGAGTGAAGCTCCCAGACCTCAGCATTCAGCACACTGCGCACCGTCCATCCCCGCCGCACTTGGATCCAGTTATCTGGCACTGGAGGCATTTATGTGTCTGGCAGCACTGTGGGGGCATTTGTGTATCTGGCAGCACTGTGGGGGCATTTATGTATCTGGCAGCACTGTGGGGAGCATTTATGTATCTGGCAGCACTGTGGGGAGCATTTATGTATCTGGCAGCACTGTGGGGGCATTTGTATATCTGGCAGCACTGTGAGGGCATTTATTTGTATCTGGCAGCAGTGTGGGGGCATTTATGTATCTGGCAGCACTATGGGGGATTTGTGTATCTGGCAGCACTGCTGGGGTCATATAACGTTTATCTGGCAGCACTGTGGGGGCATTTATGTATCTGTCAGCACTGTGAGGGCATTTATGTATCTGGCAGCACTGTGGGGGCATTTATGTATCTGGCAGCACTGCTGGGGGCATATAATGTGTATCTGGCAGCACTGCTGGGGGCATATAATGTGTATCTGGCAGCACTGCTGGGGTCATATAATGTGTATCTGGCAGTACTGTGGTGGCATTTGTGTATGTGGCAGCACTGTGGGGGCATTTATGTATCTGGCAGCACTGCTGGGGGCATATAATGTGTATCTGGCAGCACTGTGGGGGAATTTGTATATCTGGCAGCACTGTAGGGGCATTTATGTATCTGGCAGCAGTGTCGGGGCATTTATGTATCTGGTAGCACTGTGGGGGAATTTGTGTATCTGGCAGCACTGTGGGGGCATTTATGTATCTGGCAGCACTGTGGGGGCATTAATGTATCTGGCAGCACTGTGGAGGCATTAATGTATCTGGTAGCACTGTGGGGGCATTAACGTATCTGGTAGCACTGTAGGGGCATTTATGTATCTGGCAGTACTGTGGGGGCATTTATATATCTGGCAGCACTGTGTGGGCATTTATGTATCTGGCAGCACTGCTGGGGGCATATAATGTGTATCTGGCAGCACTGTGGGGGCATTTATGTATCTGGCAGCACTGTGGGGGCATTTGTGTATCTGGCAGCAATGTGGGGGCATTTATGTTTCTGGCAGCACTGTGGGGACATTTATGTATCTGGCAGCAATGTTTGGGGCATTTAATGTGTATCTGGCAGCACTGTGGGGGCATTTGTGTATCTGACAGTACTGCTGGGGGTATATAATATGTATCTGGCAGCACTGTGGGGCATTTGTGTATCTGACAGTACTGCTGGGGGTATATAATGTGTATCAGGCAGCACTGTGGGGCATTTGTGTATCTGACAGTACTGCTGAGGGCATATAATGTGTATCTGGCAGCACTACTAGGGGCATATAATGTGTATCTGGCAGCACTGTGAGGGCATTTATGTATCTGGCAGCACTGTGGGGGCATTTATGTTTCTGGCAGCACTGTGGGGGCATTTATGTATCTGGCAGCACCGCTGGGGGCATGTAATGTGTATCTGGCAGCACTGCTTGGGGCATTTGTGTATCTGACATCACTGCTGGGGGCATATAATGTGTATCTGGCATCACTGTGGGGGCATATAATGTGTATCTGGCAGCACTGTGAGGGCATTTTTGTATCTGGCAGTACTGCTGGGGGTATATAATGTGTATCAAGCAGCACTGTGGGGCATTTGTGTATCTGGCAGCACTACTGAGGCATATAATGTGTATCTAGCAGCACTATGGTGGCATCTTATGTATCTGGCAGCACTGTGGGGGCATTTATGTTTCTGGCAGCACTGTGGGGGCATTTATGTATCTGGCAGCACTGCTGGGGGCATATAATGTGTATCTGGCAGCACTGCTTGGGGCATTTGTGTATCTGACAGCACTGCTGGGGGCATATAATGTGTATCCGGCAGCGCTGTGGGGGCATTTGTGTTTCTGGCAGCACTGCTGGGGGCATATAATGTGTATCTGGCAGCACTGCTGGGGGCATATAATGTGTATCTGGCAGCACTGTGGGGGCATTTGTGTATCTGGAAGCAGTGCTGGGGGCATATAATGTGTATCTGGCAGCACTGCTGGGGCATATAATGTGTATCTGGCAGCACTGTGGGGGCATATAATGTGTATCTGGCAGCACTGCTGGTGGCATATTATGTGTATCTGGCAGCACTGCTGGTGGCATATTATGTGTATCTGGCAGCACTGCTGGGGGCGTATAATGTGTATCTGGCAGCACTGCGGGGGCATGTAATGTGTACCTGGCAGTACTGCTGGGGGCATATAATGTGTATCTGGCAGCACTGCTGGGGGCAGATAATGTGTATCTGGCAGCACTGCTGGGGGTATATAATGTGTATCTGGCAGCACTGCTGGGGGCATAAAATGTTTCTGGCAGCACTGCCGGGGGCATATAGGGTGGGATGTATTAAGATACATTGCCGCCCCTCGCCGATTACCGCAGCGATGTTGATCGCATATGTACTAACATATGCGATCAATATCGCAATGCGGTGACGGAGGTTCCCCGCGATACCTGTGAGGTGGTCTGCGGGGGGTCTCCGTCACCTCCCAAGGGTCCCCACACTGCCTGGATGCTGGGAAGCAGCAGTAGGCTGCCCCTGGCGCCTCCTCCTCCCCCCTGCAGCCGGAAGGACCTCCGGCTGCGTTGTTAAGGTGAGGAGATTACCTTCCGGGTCCAGGGCAGCTTGGAGGAAGGTAAGCCGAGGGGGGAGGGGGGAGGCGTCTGTGGCGGGCGCGGGCGGTGTCGGCGGTGGGCGATAAGAAGCCCATGAGCTTCTACCCTGGACGGCGAAAACGCGATGATAGGGTCTTAGTAAATTTGAAAATGCGGTAAAACCCCTGTTTTCGGGGGTTTTACCGCATTTTTCCTTTAGTACATCCCGCCCATAATGTGAATCTGGCAGCACTGCTGGGGGCATATAATGTGTATCTATTGGAGCATTGCACTATTGGGGGCGTATATTTATCTGGCACTCTACTGGAACGTTTTGTTTATCTGACACTATGCTGGGGACATTATATGTAAGGAACACTGCTGTGGGCATTATATGTAAGGCTGCTAATTGTGTGTGTAAAGGGGGTGTGAAAACAATATATTTAGAGTTTGACAATATAAAGTTCCGAGGCCACGCCCAGGGGGCACTTTTCTCACTCAGGGTGCTAGTAGGTCTGGAGCCGGCCCTGAACATAATTATCTTATTCTGCACATAAAATGTTGTTTTATTGCTATATTCTTATTTTCGTGTCTTCATTATTTAATACTTAAGCTGGTCATACATTAGAACAACCAGCATCTGATCTGATTCCTCATACGATTTCCCTTCAATCCTCCGTGGAACCCATCGCACATGATTTGGCTTTTTTTTTTTGCATAAGATGAATCATACAATCTATCGTATGATCGTATGTTTCACCTAGCACATGATCACTTTAAACATTTTTTTAAAAGGACGGTGATAGTATGCACCATCGTACGATGCATCGTATGTGCATATGATGTGGGCTGCATGAATGACATTCGACCAACGGGGACGCGCATCGCATCGTAAGCCTACTGAAAACACATACGATGTGCACACAATGCATCACAAGACACGTTCAAATCTTACATTCGTATCCGATATTGGGGGTCATTCCGAGTTGATCGCTCGCTGGCGATTTTCGCAGCGCAGCGGTCAGGTGAAAAAACAGCATTTATGCGCATGCATATGCCCCACAATGCGCACGCGCGACGTACGGGTACAAAGCTCTTTGTGGTTGTGCTCAGGTTCTAGCGAAGTTTTCCTTTGCACTGACGGCCGCAAGAAGATTGACAGGAAGGGGGCGTTACTGGGTGTCAACTGACCATTTATAGGGAGTGTTTTCAAAAATGCAGGCGTGTCTGAAAAAACGCAGGCGTGGCTGGGCGTTCGCTGGGCAGGTGTATGACGTCAAATCCGGACACGAATAGGCTGAAGTGATCGCAAGCGCTGAGTAGGTTCAGAGCTACTCTGAAACTGCACAAACTGTTTTTGAAGAGCTCGGCTGCACATGCGTTCGCACTTCTGCTAAGCTAAAAGACACTCCCCAGTTGGCGGCGGCATAACGTTTGCACGGCTGCTAAAAACTGCTAGTAAGCGATCAACTCGGAATGACCCCCTTTGTACTAATATATGGCCAGCATTACATACAGTATCATGATAGTGCAGTGGGTGCACCAAGGTCCATTTATACTGTACCACATGTGTTGTGTTTTGTGTCTACTAGCAATATGTCTCTAAAAATTATTTTAAACTGAGGCCAATCATGCCATTACCTTAATTTTTTTTCTACAAGATGTGGGCTTCTGTTGCTACAAGTATTGCTAAACAAAAACGCCACTACACAAACAGTATACAGTATGTTCAAGTCCAATTTTAAGGTCTAAAAGAAAATAATTACAGCTACAGTACAATTACAAATGAACCAGATTCTCATGTGCAATCACTAGGGGGAATTCAATGTTTAATTGCTCATGATCTCCCAGTTTAAAGTGATATTCAATTGTCCCCACTTATCGCGCTGATCACGCCCATTAGAGTCGGGTTTAGGTACGCAAAGCACCTAAACTCGATTAAATTAAAGGGCGCGAGCATGATAAGGTTCGTTTGGGTGCCCAAATGGGTCTCTTCACGTGCATTTCAGCTTGCCACTCCCGGGGGTAGCGAGTCGAAATTAACTTCTCACGCCTGGTGGCAGCAACATTTGACTAGCAGCCGACGGGCGCTCGTGGGTGCCGGGACCCGCTATAAGATTTGAATTCGGCCCACTGTGTTTATTAGGTATATACTGTACCTGAGATTGTACATTGTCACATTGTTTATACATTGTCACATGTGTAAAAGTATTTACTTAGCGCATCAGCAAATTCTGACAGTAGATTCTTGTTTAAAATACGGGGTGGAATGTAATATCCTGCGTGAAGCAGGAAGTGCGAGACATTGCCTGTTTATTTTTTAAAGCACCAATCATTTCCATGCAAAACCAAGTTGGGTTTTCAGTGTAAATGATCGGCGCTTTAAAAAAATGGGAGAACTCACACAAAGTCTTGCACTTCCTGCTTATCACAGGCTATTACATACCTCCCCAGGTCTCCTCTGTGTGTATGAGAAGAGTAGATAAAATATTTGATTCAATTAAGATGTACTTGGCTCATTTTGGTTCCCATAGCAAACTATCATGAATACCCAATCTTGCTAGTAGACACTAGGGGCCTTGTGTAGAGTTGTAGTATTTGCATCCAACATGTATATGTAAAAAATGCATTCCGCAAAAATGGCACATTTGCATGCTTATTCGGAGTTGCACATGTTTTAAGATATGTGGAACTCAGCATAATACATCAATTCACCTACATGAAGATACATTTCAAGTGCAATGAGCTATGTTTTAGGTGCACCTTGATGCGGATGCAAGTTAAATGATAATGGTACAGTATAATTAAGTATATAATCTAAATAGATTAATAATAGCCCCCACAAAAAAGTAACCTAAGCAGCAGCACTTCTAGCCTATTACTGAGGCTTTATCACACTCGTCTCTGACCAATCAACGAAGGCTTCCCTGGTGTGTCATTTGCATTGTGGCCCTATAGGCAGCAGGTCACATTGTCTAACATCAGTTTTTATTTTTTATCCTTTGGGCCATGGAAAAGAAGGAAATAAGAAGATAGAAGAGGAATTTGGAACTTAATAAAGTGATGACCAATCTTATACATATGTGTTTTTTTTGTGCTATGTTTCACTACATCCTTTTATAGCAAGTTGCAGCTTTAGGGGTTGGACTCCCAATGTTTATTCACTGCATTAGCGATTAACAGCCAGGCTGGTGCTTACTTTACTCTGTATGAGGAGGGAGGGTGTGTTGGTGGTGCGTCGGGGGGAAGGCAAGTTTTATCCATTTATTTATTTTATCACTTTCAAAGTTCAATGCTTAAGTTCATCATGATCAGCATATATCTTGGGAACATGGTCAGACACCCAGAAGAGATATGCCATATAAATGTTGCATGTGGGTCCATCTCTGATTTAGTTGCAATTATGTGAACATACAACATGCTTGCTTGCCTCTTTCCTCTCTCATTCCTCCTCTCTAAAGTAAGGAGCAGTATTTGCTCACAAACATATATGAACGCGTCTTTTTTTTTTGCAAATAGATTTTATTAAATGATTCTCACAAATATGAACAGCATATAATACGCATTGAAGAAGGCAGTTTTTATAAAGTAATGTAGTACAAGCATAGCAACAAATAAATCAAGAGTACATAAATCTGCATCCGTATGAGAAAGTCCATATCGCATTTACACTAGAAACATATAAAAATATATAAAAATATAGCAATCCGTAGTACTTCAACTGGTTAAGAAGACTATGTGAAAATTAAAAGAGGAAATAGGAAAAGAGAAAGATGGAAAAGAGAAAGAAGAGGAAGATAGGAAAGCAAAAGGTCTCTTCACCCACCAGACCAAGACCCTAATGAATGCCTAAGCACGTGTAAAAGAAGTTGACAAGATCAAAGTAACCCCCTAATGAAGTGATTTGTAATGATCTGATTCTTTGTAGACCAACCAAGGATACCAGATAGCCGTAAGGTCTTGCCTTTTCATTGCCAATGTTGCAGTAAGGTCACCCATAGCCATATATAGTGATCTAAACGTGTGCACCACTCAGTCATGGTTAGGAAAAACACTAGACTTCCTATGTACAGGTATAACAGCCTTTGAGGCACTAAGAATGTGACAGAGTAAAGTTTTTTTAAACTGGGAGCAGGGTCTACATAATCAGTTCAAGAGCCAGAAACCGGTGCAGAGAGGGAGGACCTCATTAAAAATAATATTAGCTGTTTCTACAACTTTTCACCAAAAAGGTCAAAGAAGTGAGCACTCCCACCAGATATGTAAAGGAGTACCAATCTCCGCCTCACATCTCCAACAAGCGTTGGGAATTCCCGGGTACATCTTGGCTAACCTGACTCGGGCATCGATACTAGCGAGTGAGTACCTTGTAGTGAGTTACCAACACTAGCACATTAAATGAGGACGAGAATGTATTACTGTATATATCTTCCCAATCCTTGTCATTTACCAATCCCTGAAAATCCCTTTCCCAGTCTCTAATAAATTTAGGTGGAGAAGAGAAAGTCTGATCAATCAATAGTTTATAAATTGCAGATAGGGAATGACACATATAGGTTTGAGCAAGGCACAGAGGGGGTAATTCAGAGTTGATCACAGCAACAAATTTGTTAGCAGTTGGGCAAAACCATGTGCACTACAGGGGGGGGGCAGATATAACAAGTGCAGAGCGAGTTAGTTTTGGGTGGGTTGTGTTCAATCAGCAATCTAAATTGCAGTGTAAAAATAAAGCAGCCAGTATTTACCCTGCACAGAAATAAAATAACCCACCCAAATCTAACTCTCTCTGCAAATGTTATATCAGGTCAGGTCCCAAATGGCTTGCACAGCTGGGAAGCCTAAAATACCCGAAAAGTCCATTAGGTGATCGGCTCTCAGTATACCACTTTCCCGACATAGCCAGAAAGAAGAGGACATATTACCTGGTGGAAACTCAGGATTCCTAAATAGTGGCGTAAGTCGGTGAAAGGAGAGGTTGGGAGCGCAAGCGTCACCAACATGCAAAAGTGGGCCCAGTGAGCGGACGTGAAACATTGGGAATTTTAGTAAGCCAGGAAGATTCCGAATGTAGTAAAGGGAGCGAGGCTAACTCAATATCCACCCATTGTTTTCTATCTAATGTACAATTCCACTCCATAATTCTCGTAATATGAGCTGCATGGTAACAGGAAAGAAAATGTGGTAATTGAAGCCCACCCTAATGTTTCCTTCTATAAAGAATTTCATGTTTAAATCTGGGTTTACAGCCAGCCCAAATATCCGATCTTCCGCTGTAGAGCGATAAATCAGGAATGGGGAATAACAACTGGAAGGGTTTGAAGGAGGTACAAGATTCTAGGTAAAATATTCATTTTAATAACACCAACTTTGCCTATCCATGAGATTTTTTTCCCACCCCAGGTGGCAAGGTTCGACTGAAGCTTGGCAAGAAAAGGAGGTAAATTAGAGTGATAAACCCGTGAAAGGTCCCTATTTAAGGTCACCCCCAAATATTTGGGATGCCACAGAAAAGGGGAAATAGTTTGGAGGACCTGTAAACTTGTCTGGTTCAATGTCAAGTTCATAGCCACTGATTTGGCTAGATTAATCTTTTTCTTTATATAATAGTTTTTATTGAATTTCACATATGGAAACATAACATAACAATATAGCAGATAGAACATCAGCGGTGAAAGACTTACAAACAGAATTACATTGATTTCAATTAAATTAAAGGAGAAAGGTGAAAAGAGAAAAGGAGCGAAACATGTTGACAAGAATATCACACACAGATACATCATAAAAAGCTGAGTTTGTACAATCTAAAGTAGGTGCGTCACATATAGAACACCAATAAAGTTAGAATTTCCAGCACCAAAGCTAATGTCGAAGAACTCCCAATACAAAAACAAGCTAAAAGCTATGAACTAAAGGAGGAGAGTCAAGAGACCCAATAGTACCACAAGGTGGACATGACCAGGATGAATAACACCGCTTTACTAGTCAGACCATTTAAGCCATTTATTAGAAATAGGAGAGCTGAATGGGGTAAATAAACTATCAGCCGTCTCAAAAATATGGTGTTTGTGAATTTTAGTTTTGATGGTCAGGATATCAGGAATCTTTGCTGATTTCCAGAGCTGGGCTATGGATGCCTTCAAAGCTATCAAGATATGTCCTAACAAATTATTGTCTGAGGCAGCCACATGTACTCGGGAATAATGAAATAAAGTTATGAGGGGATCTAATGGGATGGCATAACCTAATACTTCAGAAATTAAAACTAAGATCTCTCTCTAAAGGGGTTGTAAGATCGGGCATGTCCAAAAAATATGCATAATGCCCCCTATTTGTCCACAGACCCTCCAACAATAAGGAGAGACGATCGGCCATATTTTATGAAGACGGTCTGGGGTAAGATAAGCCCTATGAATCAATTTAAAAAAACATTTCCGAGTGACTAACACATCATGAGATTTTAAAACAGGAGTGGTAAATACTAGTCCACACTTCCTCGGTAAAACATTGGGCAAGTCTTTCTCCCACTTACCCTGGTAGGCAAAAGTAGGATTCATAGTCTCTAAAATTAGATACTTGTACCATCTGGAGATGAAAAAGAGAGAAGAGAAGAAAGGATCTGTTTCTGGTGCACACAAGTTTAAAAAGTAACTTTTATTATAACCTTAAAAATGTGAAAAAATTATACTATTTCATCCGGGTCTATTCGGATGAACTGATGCGAAATATTAAAACCATATATAAAGTAGTATGTGAATTGACAAGACTATGTGTGATAGAGAAAATAAAGAAATGAATGTTAAAAACTCCAAGCTGGGCGTCTTTTTGTGTCTATACCAATGTGTACTGTCTCATATAAATGATTTAGAATATATTCTTATTCAACAGTACTGCAATAGAGTCTTTAGTATGATACAAATGTTTCCTGGAGATATTGATAATTTAACTCAAATGTTGCTTCTTTAACCTCCCAGACTAGTACATAAAATGTTACAATGTTATTCTATCAGCTCATCTAAGAAAATGTGGCGAAATACTTGTCCACACTTCCTCGGTAAAACATTGGGCAAGTCTTTCTCCCACTTACCCTGGTAGGCAAAAGTAGGATTCATAGTCTCTAAAATTAGATACTTGTACCATATGGAGATATTACCTCGATTATATTTAGTGTGAATAAGGCGAGGGAGCATTTTAGGAACGCAAATAGGCTCTGAGGAAGTGGGGCGGTACTTAGAAAGCCAGTGTCTTATTTGGAGATATTTATAGAAGTCTTGTTTTGGAACTTAGAATTGCATTTGGAGATGAGATGAGTAAAAGTGACAAATTTATCTTGTGAATGAATATCCTGTAGGGTCTTGAGACCACGTTCAGACCAAGAGAAAAAATTTAAGTTGGGGATCATAGTAGCTACTGCCCATAATGGGAGTTGCAAGAAAGGGAGGGATAATTTAGCCTCAGGTGAGAGGAGGTTATGCCAAACATTCAATGTAGAAAGAATCACTTTACATTTATTGATTTAAGTGGGAATAGCCGACATTGGGAGCCACAATAAGTCCGCTAGTCGGAAAGGGATATAGCTGTCTGTTCTATAGCCACCCAAGGCTTTAATGAATCTAAATTAACCCATTTCTGGAATACATGCCATGTGATATTTTTCCAAATCCGGGTAAGCAACCCCACCCCCAAATTTAGGAGCTGTAGGAGTAGATCTAGCGATTCCCCCCCCCCCCCCCCCCCCAATATAGTTTGCCAGGACCCTATTAAAGTTATTACAAATCTTCTCAGGGAAGGAGCGAGGGATAGTTCTAAAGAGAAACAGTAGTTTAGGTAGAAGCACCATTTTGGCTGACACTATGCACCCAATTAACGAAACATCCTGTAACATCCAGTCTGGTAAGTGTTACAAACACTCTTAGAAGTGGGTCAAAATTGCATGACAAAAGATCCGCTTCCCTAGCAAGGTTAATTCTCAAGTATTTAAGGGGCTTTGATTGCCAATCGTATTTATATGAAGATTTCAAGGAATGAACCACACTGTTACATTTATTTAGGGGGAGAGCTTCGGTTTTATGGATATTAAGTTTGTAATACGATAATTTGGAGTAAAGGTCAAGCACATCATGTATATGGGGAAGGGAAAGTTCTGGTCGCAGAAGACATAATAAAATGTTGTCAGCAAACAGGAATATTTTATGTTGTATTCCACATATAAGGGAACCTAGGATCGCTGTATCTGTGCTGATACATTCCGCTAATGGCTCTATTACTAGGGCAAATATCAGCAGGGATAAGGGGCAACCCTGTCGGGTTCCATTGGTAATATCAAATCTTGTAGAGCAGCACCCATTAGTGAACACCTTAGCTGACGGACAAGAATACAAGGCTAAAATGGAATTTAGAAAGTTACCGTCAACGCCAAACCTCTGCAACGTCTGCTGCATATAGTTCCAATGTAGCCTATCGAATGCTTTCTCAGCATCGAGGGATAGAAGCAGTAAAGGCTGGTCTGACAATTGGCAATATTCGATGATATCTATCACTCTTCTCGTGTTGTCAGAGGCCTGCCGACCCATGGCAAATCCCACCTGATCTGGGTTAATCAGAGTAGGTAAAAGAGGAGCGAGTCTGTTTGCAATTAGTTTCGCAAATAATTCGACGTTAAGTAAAGCAATGGGGCGAAAATTTTGGACAGATGTAGGTGATTTACCTGGTTTCGGAATTGTTATAATTTGGGATTCCAGCATTTCTTTAGGGAAACAAGAAGTAGTAGAGTCTTCATAAAAGACATTTAGTAAAATAGGAGCCAGGATATTCTAAAATTGCTTATAAAAGTTAGAGGTATAGCCATCAAGGCCAGGGGCTTTGTCTAGTGGAAGGGAGCCTGTTGCCATCTCAACTTCCTCAAGAGTCCATGGGAAGTTAATAAGAGCAGTGTTACGAGCCAATACAGATTTTAAGGGGAGATTCCGAAGAAACGCAGAGATCTCTCCAGGGGATCAGGTTGGGGAGTATTAGGGTTGTCTTTCAAGTTTATATAATTGGGAATAATATTCCACAAATGTTTTGGCTATTTCAGTAGGATCTGTATCTTTAGCACCCTTGGAAGTATATACTGCCTGTATTTGTTCCCTAGCTCTGCAGCCACGAAGTTTACAGGCCAAAAGTCGACCGGCTTTATTGCCTAAAGTATAATACCTTTGATTAAGCCGCTGTTACAGTGAACTTCAGCAAGTGCAAAAGGATTAACTTTGTCTCAGGCCACTAGAAGTCGAGTAAAAATAGCCTTATTTAAAGGATTCACTTTATGAGCCTTCTCTAAAGAAGCAGCCTCCTGCTCAGCGGAGGGAAGTTGCTGTTTAATTTCACGCTTTAGTTTAGCCTCTAACAACTGCTTTTAGCGAGCACCAATTGGTGAAAATAGAGGTATCCGATGGATGATTAGTGTCTAAATACATCTCCAAAGAGTTCTGTATTGCTTGGAGACCATGCGGCCGCGTCAAAAGTTGAGAGCTCAGTCTCCAGGGCCCAGGGGTGGTCCTATAGGAAGATACAGTATATCCCAGTGGATAAGTAGAGGGGCATGATCCGACCACGACATCGGTAAGATATAATCACGCACCGAAGGGTGCTTGACCCGCCAAGCATCATATCAGCCGTATTCAGCCAATAAATGTCTAAATGGATCTGAAGGTATACGAGGTTTAACCGAGTGGGGAATCATAGGTGGGTTGGACCTATCAATGGTAAGGTCAGGAGCTAAATTAAAGTCACCTAGAAGTAAAATAGCACCTTTACACTTTTCATGGAGAATGCGGAAAAATTTTCTGCAAAAAGGTGTTTGATTGGTATTGGGCGCATAGCAGCAGGCAATGGTAACATCAACGTTTTCCAAATGACCTATTAACACCAAATATCTACCATCAGGGTCTGAATGTTGGGACGAGAGTACAACCGGGCAATTCTGAGCAATATGGAGGGCCACTCCCGCTTTTTTAACAGGGCTATTAGCCGTAAAACACGGGATATTTAGCATTAGTGAAACGCGGGGGAGGTTTTATTTTGAAAATGCGTTTTTGTACAGCCACTATATACACTTTCTGTTTAAAAAAGTAGTTAAGGGCCAATTTTCTCTTATGAGGGAAGTTCAACCCTTTAGCATTAATTGAAAGAACATTAACCATGACTCAAGTAATAAATCCAATGGGCGCAGAAGCATTCCGATATCTATGAATTGTGTACCTGTCATCATTTAAAACATAGGATCACAAAAAAGAAAAAAAAAACAATAAAGAAAAACTGAGAAAAAATAGACATACTAAAGAACGTAACTGGTCTTCCTTAAGATCACAACCAGACACTCTGTCTCGGCGTCTGTGTACAACTAACAGGGGGTAGTAGCAATTCACCCACCCACCGTCCCAACCCGAAACAAAACAGATTCTCTGTCAATCCAGGCACCCCACAAGAAGCCCTTCAGTGGTTCCCTTTCAACATTTAAATTCAATAATTGGCATGTTATAGTCTAGAGATGAGCGCCTGAAATTTTTCGGGTTTTGTGTTTTGGTTTTGGGTTCGGTTCCGCGGCCGTGTTTTGGGTTCGAACGCGTTTTGGCAAAACCTCACCGAATTTTTTTTGTCGGATTCGGGTGTGTTTTGGATTCGGGTGTTTTTTTCAAAAAACACTAAAAAACAGCTTAAATCATAGAATTTGGGGGTCATTTTGATCCCAAAGTATTATTAACCTCAAAAACCATAATTTACACTCATTTTCAGTCTATTCTGAATACCTCACACCTCACAATATTATTTTTAGTCCTAAAATTTGCACCGAGGTCGCTGTGTGAGTAAGATAAGCGACCCTAGTGGCCGACACAAACACCGGGCCCATCTAGGAGTGGCACTGCAGTGTCACGCAGGATGTCCCTTCCAAAAAACCCTCCCCAAACAGCACATGACGCAAAGAAAAAAAGAGGCGCAATGAGGTAGCTGTGTGAGTAAGATTAGCGACCCTAGTGGCCGACACAAACACCGGGCCCATCTAGGAGTGGCACTGCAGTGTCACGCAGGATGTCCCTTCCAAAAAACCCTCCCCAAACAGCACATGACGCAAAGAAAAAAAGAGGCGCAATGAGGTAGCTGTGTGAGTAAGATTAGCGACCCTAGTGGCCGACACAAACACCGGGCCCATCTAGGAGTGGCACTGCAGTGTCACGCAGGATGTCCCTTCCAAAAAACCCTCCCCAAACAGCACATGACGCAAAGAAAAAAAGAGGCGCAATGAGGTAGCTGACTGTGTGAGTAAGATTAGCGACCCTAGTGGCCGACACAAACACCGGGCCCATCTAGGAGTGGCACTGCAGTGTCACGCAGGATGTCCCTTCCAAAAAACCCTCCCCAATCAGCACATGATGCAAAGAAAAAGAAAAGAAAAAAGAGGTGCAAGATGGAATTGTCCTTGGGCCCTCCCACCCACCCTTATGTTGTATAAACAAAACAGGACATGCACACTTTAACCAACCCATCATTTCAGTGACACGACTGTGACTGATATGACGGGTTGGTTTGGACCCCCCCCAAAAAAGAAGCAATTAATCTCTCCTTGCACAAACTGGCTCTACAGAGGCAAGATGTCCACCTCATCTTCACCCTCCGATATATCACCGTGTACATCCCCCTCCTCACAGATTATCAATTCGTCCCCACTGGAATCCACCATCTCAGCTCCCTGTGTACTTTGTGGAGGCAATTGCTGCTGGTCAATGTCTCCGCGGAGGAATTGATTATAATTCATTTTAATGAACATCATCTTCTCCACATTTTCTGGATGTAACCTCGTACGCCGATTGCTGACAAGGTGAGCGGCGGCACTAAACACTCTTTCGGAGTACACACTTGTGGGAGGGCAACTTAGGTAGAATAAAGCCAGTTTGTGCAAGGGCCTCCAAATTGCCTCTTTTTCCTGCCAGTATAAGTACGGACTGTGTGACGTGCCTACTTGGATGCGGTCACTCATATAATCCTCCACCATTCTATCAATGTTGAGAGAATCATATGCAGTGACAGTAGACGACATGTCCGTAATCGTTGTCAGGTCCTTCAGTCCGGACCAGATGTCAGCATCAGCAGTCGCTCCAGACTGCTCTGCATCACCGCCAGCGGGTGGGCTCGGAATTCTGAGCCTTTTCCTCGCACCCCCAGTTGCGGGAGAATGTGAAGGAGGAGATGTTGACAGGTCGCGTTCCGCTTGACTTGACAATTTTGTCACCAGCAGGTCTTTCAACCCCAGCAGACTTGTGTCTGCCGGAAAGAGAGATCCAAGGTAGGCTTTAAATCTAGGATCGAGCACGGTGGCCAAAATGTAGTGCTCTGATTTCAACAGATTGACCACCCGTGAATCCTTGTTAAGCGAATAAAGGGCTGCATCCACAAGTCCCACATGCCTAGCGGAATCGCTCCCTTTTAGCTCCTTCTTCAATGCCTCCAGCTTCTTCTGCAAAAGCCTGATGAGGGGAATGACCTGACTCAGGCTGGCAGTGTCTGAACTGACTTCACGTGTGGCAAGTTCAAAGGGCATCAGAACCTTGCACAACGTTGAAATCATTCTCCACTGCACTTGAGACAGGTGCATTCCACCTCCTATATCGTGCTCAATTGTATAGGCTTGAATGGCCTTTTGCTGCTCCTCCAACCTCTGAAGCATATAGAGGGTTGAATTCCACCTCGTTACCACTTCTTGCTTCAGATGATGGCAGGGCAGGTTCAGTAGTTTTTGGTGGTGCTCCAGTCTTCTGTACATGGTGCCTGTACGCCGAAAGTGTCCCGCAATTTTTCTGGCCACCGACAGCATCTCTTGCACGCCCCTGTCGTTTTTAAAAAAATTCTGCACCACCAAATTCAAGGTATGTGCAAAACATGGGACGTGCTGGAATTTGCCCATATTTAATGCACACACAATATTGCTGGCGTTGTCCGATGCCACAAATCCACAGGAGAGTCCAATTGGGGTAAGCCATTCCGCGATGATCTTCCTCAGTTGCCGTAAGAGGTTTTCAGCTGTGTGCGTATTCTGGAAAGCGGTGATACAAAGCGTAGCCTGCCTAGGAAAGAGTTGGCGTTTGCGAGATGCTGCTACTGGTGCCGCCGCTGCTGTTCTTGCGGCGGGAGTCCATACATCTACCCAGTGGGCTGTCACAGACATATAGTCCTGACCCTGCCCTGCTCCACTTGTCCACATGTCCGTGGTTAAGTGGACATTGGGTACAACTGCATTTTTTAGGACACTGGTGAGTCTTTTTCTGACGTCCGTGTACATTCTCGGTATCGCCTGCCTAGAGAAGTGGAACCTAGATGGTATTTGGTAACGGGGGCACACTGCCTCAATAAATTGTCTAGTTCCCTGTGAACTAACGGCGGATACCGGACGCACGTCTAACACCAACATAGTTGTCAAGGCCTCAGTTATCCGCTTTGCAGTAGGATGACTGCTGTGATATTTCATCTTCCTCGCAAAGGACTGTTGAACAGTCAATTGCTTACTGGAAGTAGTACAAGTGGGCTTACGACTTCCCCTCTGGGATGACCATCGACTCCCAGCGGCAACAACAGCAGCGCCAGCAGCAGTAGGCGTTACACGCAAGGATGCATCGGAGGAATCCCAGGCAGGAGAGGACTCGTCAGAATTGCCAGTGACATGGCCTGCAGGACTATTGGCATTCCTGGGGAAGGAGGAAATTGACACTGAGGGAGTTGGTGGGGTGGTTTGCGTGAGCTTGGTTACAAGAGGAAGGGATTTACTGGTCAGTGGACTGCTTCCGCTGTCACCCAAAGTTTTTGAACTTGTCACTGACTTATTATGAATGCGCTGCAGGTGACGTATAAGGGAGGATGTTCCGAGGTGGTTAACGTCCTTACCCCTACTTATTACAGCTTGACAAAGGGAACACACGGCTTGACACCTGTTGTCCGCATTTCTGGTGAAATACCTCCACACCGAAGAGCTGATTTTTTTGGTATTTTCACCTGGCATGTCAACGGCCATATTCCTCCCACGGACAACAGGTGTCTCCCCGGGTGCCTGACTTAAACAAACCACCTCACCATCAGAATCCTCCTGGTCAATTTCCTCCCCAGCGCCAGCAACACCCATATCCTCCTCATCCTGGTGTACTTCAACACTGACATCTTCAATCTGACTATCAGGAACTGGACTGCGGGTGCTCCTTCCAGCACTTGCAGGGGGCGTGCAAATGGTGGAAGGCGCATGCTCTTCACGTCCAGTGTTGGGAAGGTCAGGCATCGCAACCGACACAATTGGACTCTCCTTGTGGATTTGGGATTTCGAAGTATGCACAGTTCTTTGCTGTGCTGCTTTTGCCAGCTTGAGTCTTTTCATTTTTCTAGCGAGAGGCTGAGTGCTTCCATCCTCATGTGAAGCTGAACCACTAGCCATGAACATAGGCCAGGGCCTCAGCCGTTCCTTGCCACTCCGTGTGGTAAATGGCATATTGGCAAGTTTACGCTTCTCCTCCGACAATTTTATTTTAGGTTTTGGAGTCCTTTTTTTACTGATATTTGGTGTTTTGGATTTGACATGCTCTGTACTATGACATTGGGCATCGGCCTTGGCAGACGACGTTGCTGGCATTTCATCGTCTCGGCCATGACTAGTGGCAGCAGCTTCAGCACGAGGTGGAAGTGGATCTTGATCTTTCCCTAATTTTGGAACCTCAACATTTTTGTTCTCCATATTTTAATAGGCACAACTAAAAGGCACCTCAGGTAAACAATGGAGATGGATGGATTGGATACTAGTATACAATTATGGACGGGCTGCCGAGTGCCGACACAGAGGTAGCCACAGCCGTGAACTACCGCACTGTACTGTGTCTGCTGCTAATATATAGACTGGTTGATAAAGAGATAGTATACTCGTAACTAGTATGTATGTATAAAGAAAGAAAAAAAAACCACGGTTAGGTGGTATATACAATTATGGACGGGCTGCCGAGTGCCGACACAGAGGTAGCCACAGCCGTGAACTACCGCACTGTACTGTGTCTGCTGCTAATATATAGACTGGTTGATAAAGAGATAGTATACTCGTAACTAGTATGTATGTATAAAGAAAGAAAAAAAAACCACGGTTAGGTGGTATATACAATTATGGACGGGCTGCCGAGTGCCGACACAGAGGTAGCCACAGCCGTGAACTACCGCACTGTACTGTGTCTGCTGCTAATATAGACTGGTTGATAAAGAGATAGTATACTCGTAACTAGTATGTATGTATAAAGAAAGAAAAAAAAACCACGGTTAGGTGGTATATACAATTATGGACGGGCTGCCGAGTGCCGACACAGAGGTAGCCACAGCCGTGAACTACCGCACTGTACTGTGTCTGCTGCTAATATAGACTGGTTGATAAAGAGATAGTATACTCGTAACTAGTATGACTATAAAGAAAGAAAAAAAAACCACGGTTAGGTGGTATATACAATTATGGACGGGCTGCCGAGTGCCGACACAGAGGTAGCCACAGCCGTGAACTACCGCACTGTACTGTGTCTGCTGCTAATATATAGACTGGTTGATAAAGAGATAGTATACTCGTAACTAGTATGTATGTATAAAGAATGATAAAAAAACCACGGTTAGGTGGTATATACAATTATGGACGGGCTGCCGAGTGCCGACACAGAGGTAGCCACAGCCGTGAACTACCGCACTGTACTGTGTCTGCTGCTAATATATAGACTGGTTGATAAAGAGATAGTATACTCGTAACTAGTATGTATGTATAAAGAAAGAAAAAAAAACCACGGTTAGGTGGTATATACAATTATGGACGGGCTGCCGAGTGCCGACACAGAGGTAGCTACAGCCATGAACTACCGCACTGTACTGTGTCTGCTGCTAATATATAGACTGGTTGATAAAGAGATAGTATACTCGTAACTAGTATGTATGTATAAAGAAAGAAAAAAAAACCACGGTTAGGTGGTATATACAATTATGGACGGGCTGCCGAGTGCCGACACAGAGGTAGCCACAGCCGTGAACTACCGCACTGTACTGTGTCTGCTGCTAATATAGACTGGTTGATAAAGAGATAGTATACTCGTAACTAGTATGTATGTATAAAGAAAGAAAAAAAAACCACGGTTAGGTGGTATATACAATTATGGACGGGCTGCCGAGTGCCGACACAGAGGTAGCCACAGCCGTGAACTACCGCACTGTACTGTGTCTGCTGCTAATATAGACTGGTTGATAAAGAGATAGTATACTCGTAACTAGTATGACTATAAAGAAAGAAAAAAAAACCACGGTTAGGTGGTATATACAATTATGGACGGGCTGCCGAGTGCCGACACAGAGGTAGCCACAGCCGTGAACTACCGCACTGTACTGTGTCTGCTGCTAATATATAGACTGGTTGATAAAGAGATAGTATACTCGTAACTAGTATGTATGTATAAAGAAAGAAAAAAAAACCACGGTTAGGTGGTATATACAATTATGGACGGGCTGCCGAGTGCCGACACAGAGGTAGCCACAGCCGTGAACTACCGCACTGTACTGTGTCTGCTGCTAATATATAGACTGGTTGATAAAGAGATAGTATACTCGTAACTAGTATGTATGTATAAAGAAAGAAAAAAAAACCACGGTTAGGTGGTATATACAATTATGGACGGGCTGCCGAGTGCCGACACAGAGGTAGCCACAGCCGTGAACTACCGCACTGTACTGTGTCTGCTGCTAATATAGACTGGTTGATAAAGAGATAGTATACTCGTAACTAGTATGTATGTATAAAGAAAGAAAAAAAAACCACGGTTAGGTGGTATATACAATTATGGACGGGCTGCCGAGTGCCGACACAGAGGTAGCCACAGCCGTGAACTACCGCACTGTACTGTGTCTGCTGCTAATATATAGACTGGTTGATAAAGAGATAGTATACTCGTAACTAGTATGTATGTATAAAGAAAGAAAAAAAAACCACGGTTAGGTGGTATATACAATTATGGACGGGCTGCCGAGTGCCGACACAGAGGTAGCCACAGCCGTGAACTACCGCACTGTACTGTGTCTGCTGCTAATATATAGACTGGTTGACAAAGAGATAGTATACTCGTAACTAGTATGTATGTATAAAGAAAGAAAAAAAAACCACGGTTAGGTGGTATATACAATTATGGACGGGCTGCCGAGTGCCGACACAGAGGTAGCCACAGCCGTGAACTACCGCACTGTACTGTGTCTGCTGCTAATATTGACTGGTTGATAAAGAGATAGTATACTCGTAACTAGTATGACTATAAAGAAAGAAAAAAAAACCACGGTTAGGTGGTATATACAATTATGGACGGGCTGCCGAGTGCCGACACAGAGGTAGCCACAGCCGTGAACTACCGCACTGTACTGTGTCTGCTGCTAATATATAGACTGGTTGATAAAGAGATAGTATACTCTAGAGATGAGCGGGTTCGGTTTCTCTGAAACCGAACCCGCACGAACTTCATGTTTTTTTCACGGGTCCGAGCAGACTCGGATCCTCCCGCCTTGCTCGGTTAACCCGAGCGCGCCCGAACGTCATCATGACGCTGTCGGATTCTCGCGAGACTCGGATTCTATATAAGGAGCCGCGCGTCGCCGCCATTTTCACACGTGCATTGAGATTGATAGGGAGAGGACGTGGCTGGCGTCCTCTCCATTAGAAATTAGATTAGAAGAGAGAGAGAGATTGTGCAGAGTCAGACAGAGTTTACCACAGTGACCAGTGCAGTTGTTGTTAGTTAACTTTTATTTATTTTAATATATATCCGTTCTCTGCTATATCCGTTCTCTGCCTGAAAAAAAACGATACACAGCAGCAGCCAGTCACACAGTGTGACTCAGTCTGTGTGCACTCAGCTCAGCCCAGTGTGCTGCACATCAATGTATAAAAGGCAAAGCTTATAATAATTGTGGGGGAGACTGGGGAGCACTGCAGGTTGTTATAGCAGGAGCCCCCAGGAGTACATAATATTATATTAATTTAAAATTAAACAGTGCACACTTTTGCTGCAGGAGTGCCACTGCCAGTGTGACTAGTGGTGACCAGTGCCTGACCACCAGTATAGTAGTATATTCATTGTTGTATGTATTGTATACTATCTCTTTATCAACCAGTCTATATTAGCAGCAGACACAGTACAGTGCGGTAGTTCACGGCTGTGGCTACCTCTGTGTCGGCAGTCGGAACTCGGCAGGCAGTCCGTCCATCCATAATTGTATTACAATATATACCACCTAACCGTGGTATTTTTTTTTCTTTCTTTATACCGTCATAGTGTCATACTAGTTGTTACGAGTATACTACTATCTCTTTATCAACCAGTGTACAGTGCGGTAGTTCACGGCTGTGGCTACCTCTGTGTCGGCAGTCGGCAGGCAGTCCGTCCATCCATAATTGTATTATTATTATAATATATACCACCTAACCGTGGTTTTTTTTCCATTCTTTATACCGTCGTCATAGTGTCATACTAGTTGTTACGAGTATACTACTATCTCTTTATCAACCAGTGTACAGTGCGGTAGTTCACGGCTGTGGCTACCTCTGTGTCGGCAGTCGGCAGGCAGTCCGTCCATCCATAATTGTATTATTATTATAATATATACCACCTAACCGTGGTTTTTTTTCCATTCTTTATACCGTCGTCATAGTGTCATACTAGTTGTTACGAGTATACTACTATCTCTTTATCAACCAGTGTACAGTGCGGTAGTTCACGGCTGTGGCTACCTCTGTGTCGGCAGTCGGCAGGCAGTCCGTCCATCCATAATTGTATTATTATTATAATATATACCACCTAACCGTGGTTTTTTTTTCCATTCTTTATACCGTCGTCATAGTGTCATACTAGTTGTTACGAGTATACTACTATCTCTTTATCAACCAGTGTACAGTGCGGTAGTTCACGGCTGTGGCTACCTCTGTGTCGGCAGTCGGCAGGCAGTCCGTCCATCCATAATTGTATTATTATTATAATATATACCACCTAACTGTGGTATTTTTTTTTCTTTCTTTATACCGTCGTCATAGTGTCATACTAGTTGTTACGAGTATACTACTATCTCTTTATCAACCAGTGTACAGTGCGGTAGTTCACGGCTGTGGCTACCTCTGTGTCGGCAGTCGGCAGGCAGTCCGTCCATCCATAATTGTATTATTATTATAATATATACCACCTAACCGTGGTTTTTTTTCCATTCTTTATACCGTCGTCATAGTGTCATACTAGTTGTTACGAGTATACTACTATCTCTTTATCAACCAGTGTACAGTGCGGTAGTTCACGGCTGTGGCTACCTCTGTGTCGGCAGTCGGCAGGCAGTCCGTCCATCCATAATTGTATTATTATTATAATATATACCACCTAACCGTGGTTTTTTTTCCATTCTTTATACCGTCGTCATAGTGTCATACTAGTTGTTACGAGTATACTACTATCTCTTTATCAACCAGTGTACAGTGCGGTAGTTCACGGCTGTGGCTACCTCTGTGTCGGCAGTCGGCAGGCAGTCCGTCCATCCATAATTGTATTATTATTATAATATATACCACCTAACTGTGGTATTTTTCTTTCTTTCTTTATACCGTCGTCATAGTGTCATACTAGTTGTTACGAGTATACTACTATCTCTTTATCAACCAGTGTACAGTGCGGTAGTTCACGGCTGTGGCTACCTCTGTGTCGGCAGTCGGCAGGCAGTCCGTCCATCCATAATTGTATTATTATTATAATATATACCACCTAACCGTGGTTTTTTTTCCATTCTTTATACCGTCGTCATAGTGTCATACTAGTTGTTACGAGTATACTACTATCTCTTTATCAACCAGTGTACAGTGCGGTAGTTCACGGCTGTGGCTACCTCTGTGTCGGCAGTCGGCAGGCAGTCCGTCCATCCATAATTGTATTATTATTATAATATATACCACCTAACCGTGGTTTTTTTTCCATTCTTTATACCGTCGTCATAGTGTCATACTAGTTGTTACGAGTATACTACTATCTCTTTATCAACCAGTGTACAGTGCGGTAGTTCACGGCTGTGGCTACCTCTGTGTCGGCAGTCGGCAGGCAGTCCGTCCATCCATAATTGTATTATTATTATAATATATACCACCTAACCGTGGTTTTTTTTCCATTCTTTATACCGTCGTCATAGTGTCATACTAGTTGTTACGAGTATACTACTATCTCTTTATCAACCAGTGTACAGTGCGGTAGTTCACGGCTGTGGCTACCTCTGTGTCGGCAGTCGGCAGGCAGTCCGTCCATCCATAATTGTATTATTATTATAATATATACCACCTAACTGTGGTATTTTTTTTTCTTTCTTTATACCGTCGTCATAGTGTCATACTAGTTGTTACGAGTATACTACTATCTCTTTATCAACCAGTGTACAGTGCGGTAGTTCACGGCTGTGGCTACCTCTGTGTCGGCAGTCGGCAGGCAGTCCGTCCATCCATAATTGTATTATTATTATAATATATACCACCTAACCGTGGTTTTTTTTCCATTCTTTATACCGTCGTCATAGTGTCATACTAGTTGTTACGAGTATACTACTATCTCTTTATCAACCAGTGTACAGTGCGGTAGTTCACGGCTGTGGCTACCTCTGTGTTGGCAGTCGGCAGGCAGTCCGTCCATCCATAATTGTATTATTATTATAATATATACCACCTAACCGTGGTTTTTTTTCCATTCTTTATACCGTCGTCATAGTGTCATACTAGTTGTTACGAGTATACTACTATCTCTTTATCAACCAGTGTACAGTGCGGTAGTTCACGGCTGTGGCTACCTCTGTGTCGGCAGTCGGCAGGCAGTCCGTCCATCCATAATTGTATTATTATTATAATATATACCACCTAACCGTGGTTTTTTTTCCATTCTTTATACCGTCGTCATAGTGTCATACTAGTTGTTACGAGTATACTACTATCTCTTTATCAACCAGTGTACAGTGCGGTAGTTCACGACTGTGGCTACCTCTGTGTCGGCAGTCGGCAGGCAGTCCGTCCATCCATAATTGTATTATTATTATAATATATACCACCTAACCGTGGTTTTTTTTCCATTCTTTATACCGTCGTCATAGTGTCATACTAGTTGTTACGAGTATACTACTATCTCTTTATCAACCAGTGTACAGTGCGGTAGTTCACGGCTGTGGCTACCTCTGTGTCGGCAGTCGGCAGGCAGTCCGTCCATCCATAATTGTATTATTATTATAATATATACCACCTAACCGTGGTTTTTTTATACCACCTAACCGTGGCAGTCCGTCCATAATTGTATACTAGTAAACTATCCAATCCATCCATCTCCATTGTTTACCTGAGGTGCCTTTTAGTTCTGCCTATAAAATATGGAGAACAAAAAAGTTGAGGTTCCAAAATTAGGGAAAGATCAAGATCCACTTCCACCTCGTGCTGAAGCTGCTGCCACTAGTCATGGCCGAGACGATGAAATGCCAGCAACGTCGTCTGCCAAGGCCGATGCCCAATGTCATAGTACAGAGCATGTCAAATCCAAAACACCAAATATCAGAAAAAAAAGGACTCCAAAACCTAAAATAAAATTGTCGGAGGAGAAGCGTAAACTTGCCAATATGCCATTTACCACACGGAGTGGCAAGGAACGGCTGAGGCCCTGGCCTATGTTCATGGCTAGTGGTTCAGCTTCACATGAGGATGGAAGCACTCAGCCTCTCGCTAGAAAACTGAAAAGACTCAAGCTGGCAAAAGCACCGCAAAGAACTGTGCGTTCTTTGAAATCCCAAATCCACAAGGAGAGTCCAATTGTGTCGTTTGCGATGCCTGACCTTCCCAACACTGGACGTGAAGAGCATGCGCCTTCCACTATTTGCATGCCCCCTGCAAGTGCTGGAAGGAGCACCCGCAGTCCAGTTCCTGATAGTCAGATTGAAGATGTCAGTGTTGAAGTACACCAGGATGAGGAGGATATGGGTGTTGCTGGCGCTGGGGAGGAAATTGACCAGGAGGATTCTGATGGTGAGGTGGTTTGTTTAAGTCAGGCACCCGGGGAGACACCTGTTGTCCGTGGGAGGAATATGGCCGTTGACATGCCAGGTGAAAATACCAAAAAAATCAGCTCTTCGGTGTGGAGGTATTTCACCAGAAATGCGGACAACAGGTGTCAAGCCGTGTGTTCCCTTTGTCAAGCTGTAATAAGTAGGGGTAAGGACGTTAACCACCTCGGAACATCCTCCCTTATACGTCACCTGCAGCGCATTCATAATAAGTCAGTGACAAGTTCAAAAACTTTGGGTGACAGCGGAAGCAGTCCACTGACCAGTAAATCCCTTCCTCTTGTAACCAAGCTCACGCAAACCACCCCACCAACTCCCTCAGTGTCAATTTCCTCCTTCCCCAGGAATGCCAATAGTCCTGCAGGCCATGTCACTGGCAAGTCTGACGAGTCCTTTCCTGCCTGGGATTCCTCCGATGCATCCTTGCGTGTAACGCCTACTGCTGCTGGCGCTGCTGTTGTTGCCGCTGGGAGTCGATGGTCATCCCAGAGGGGAAGTCGTAAGCCCACTTGTACTACTTCCAGTAAGCAATTGACTGTTCAACAGTCCTTTGCGAGGAAGATGAAATATCACAGCAGTCATCCTACTGCAAAGCGGATAACTGAGTCCTTGACAACTATGTTGGTGTTAGACGTGCGTCCGGTATCCGCCGTTAGTTCACAGGGAACTAGACAATTTATTGAGGCAGTGTGCCCCCGTTACCAAATACCATCTAGGTTCCACTTCTCTAGGCAGGCGATACCGAGAATGTACACGGACGTCAGAAAAAGACTCACCAGTGTCCTAAAAAATGCAGTTGTACCCAATGTCCACTTAACCACGGACATGTGGACAAGTGGAGCAGGGCAGGGTCAGGACTATATGACTGTGACAGCCCACTGGGTAGATGTATGGACTCCCGCCGCAAGAACAGCAGCGGCGGCACCAGTAGCAGCATCTCGCAAACGCCAACTCTTTCCTAGGCAGGCTACGCTTTGTATCACCGCTTTCCAGAATACGCACACAGCTGAAAACCTCTTACGGCAACTGAGGAAGATCATCGCGGAATGGCTTACCCCAATTGGACTCTCCTGTGGATTTGTGGCATCGGACAACGCCAGCAATATTGTGTGTGCATTAAATATGGGCAAATTCCAGCACGTCCCATGTTTTGCACATACCTTGAATTTGGTGGTGCAGAATTTTTAAAAAAACGACAGGGGCGTGCAAGAGATGCTGTCGGTGGCCAGAAAAATTGCGGGACACTTTCGGCGTACAGGCACCACGTACAGAAGACTGGAGCACCACCAAAAACTACTGAACCTGCCCTGCCATCATCTGAAGCAAGAAGTGGTAACGAGGTGGAATTCAACCCTCTATATGCTTCAGAGGTTGGAGGAGCAGCAAAAGGCCATTCAAGCCTATACAATTGAGCACGATATAGGAGATGGAATGCACCTGTCTCAAGTGCAGTGGAGAATGATTTCAACGTTGTGCAAGGTTCTGATGCCCTTTGAACTTGCCACACGTGAAGTCAGTTCAGACACTGCCAGCCTGAGTCAGGTCATTCCCCTCATCAGGCTTTTGCAGAAGAAGCTGGAGGCATTGAAGAAGGAGCTAACACGGAGCGATTCCGCTAGGCATGTGGGACTTGTGGATGCAGCCCTTAATTCGCTTAACAAGGATTCACGGGTGGTCAATCTGTTGAAATCAGAGCACTACATTTTGGCCACCGTGCTCGATCCTAGATTTAAAGCCTACCTTGGATCTCTCTTTCCGGCAGACACAGGTCTGCTGGGGTTGAAAGACCTGCTGGTGACAAAATTGTCAAGTCAAGCGGAACGCGACCTGTCAACATCTCCTCCTTCACATTCTCCCGCAACTGGGGGTGCGAGGAAAAGGCTCAGAATTCCGAGCCCACCCGCTGGCGGTGATGCAGGGCAGTCTGGAGCGACTGCTGATGCTGACATCTGGTCCGGACTGAAGGACCTGACAACGATTACGGACATGTCGTCTACTGTCACTGCATATGATTCTCTCAACATTGATAGAATGGTGGAGGATTATATGAGTGACCGCATCCAAGTAGGCACGTCACACAGTCCGTACTTATACTGGCAGGAAAAAGAGGCAATTTGGAGGCCCTTGCACAAACTGGCTTTATTCTACCTAAGTTGCCCTCCCACAAGTGTGTACTCCGAAAGAGTGTTTAGTGCCGCCGCTCACCTTGTCAGCAATCGGCGTACGAGGTTACATCCAGAAAATGTGGAGAAGATGATGTTCATTAAAATGAATTATAATCAATTCCTCCGCGGAGACATTGACCAGCAGCAATTGCCTCCACAAAGTACACAGGGAGCTGAGATGGTGGATTCCAGTGGGGACGAATTGATAATCTGTGAGGAGGGGGATGTACACGGTGATATATCGGAGGGTGAAGATGAGGTGGACATCTTGCCTCTGTAGAGCCAGTTTGTGCAAGGAGAGATTAATTGCTTCTTTTTTGGGGGGGGGTCCAAACCAACCCGTCATATCAGTCACAGTCGTGTGGCAGACCCTGTCACTGAAATGATGGGTTGGTTAAAGTGTGCATGTCCTGTTTTGTTTATACAACATAAGGGTGGGTGGGAGGGCCCAAGGATAATTCCATCTTGCACCTCTTTTTTCTTTTCTTTTTCTTTGCATCATGTGCTGATTGGGGAGGGTTTTTTGGAAGGGACATCCTGCGTGACACTGCAGTGCCACTCCTAGATGGGCCCGGTGTTTGTGTCGGCCACTAGGGTCGCTAATCTTACTCACACAGCTACCTCATTGCGCCTCTTTTTTTCTTTGCGTCATGTGCTGTTTGGGGAGGGTTTTTTGGAAGGGACATCCTGCGTGACACTGCAGTGCCACTCCTAGATGTGCCCGGTGTTTGTGTCGGCCACTAGGGTCGCTAATCTTACTCACACAGTCAGCTACCTCATTGCGCCTCTTTTTTTCTTTGCGTCATGTGCTGTTTGGGGAGGGTTTTTTGGAAGGGCCATCCTGCGTGACACTGCAGTGCCACTCCTAGATGGGCCCGGTGTTTGTGTCGGCCACTAGGGTCGCTAATCTTACTCACACAGCTACCTCATTGCGCCTCTTTTTTTCTTTGCGTCATGTGCTGTTTGGGGAGGGTTTTTTGGAAGGGCCATCCTGCGTGACACTGCAGTGCCACTCCTAGATGGGCCCGGTGTTTGTGTCGGCCACTAGGGTCGCTAATCTTACTCACACAGCTACCTCATTGCGCCTCTTTTTTTCTTTGCGTCATGTGCTGTTTGGGGAGGGTTTTTTGGAAGGGACATCCTGCGTGACACTGCAGTGCCACTCCTAGATGGGCCCGGTGTTTGTGTCGGCCACTAGGGTCGCTTATCTTACTCACACAGCGACCTCGGTGCAAATTTTAGGACTAAAAATAATATTGTGAGGTGTGATGTGTTCAGAATAGGCTGAAAATGAGTGTAAATTATGTTTTTTGAGGTTAATAATACTTTGGGATCAAAATTACCCCCAAATTCTATGATTTAAGCTGTTTTTTAGGGTTTTTTGAAAAAAACACCCGAATCCAAAACACACCCGAATCCGACAAAAATAATTCGGTGAGGTTTTGCCAAAACGCGTTCGAACCCAAAACACGGCCGCGGAACCGAACCCAAAACCAAAACACAAAACCCGAAAAATTTCAGGCGCTCATCTCTAGTATACTCGTAACTAGTATGTATGTATAAAGAAAGAAAAAAAAACCACGGTTAGGTGGTATATACAATTATGGACGGGCTGCCGAGTGCCGACACAGAGGTAGCCACAGCCGTGAACTACCGCACTGTACTGTGTCTGCTGCTAATATAGACTGGTTGATAAAGAGATAGTATACTACTAACATTATATATACTGGTGGTCAGGTCACTGGTCACTAGTCACACTGGCAGTGGCACTCCTGCAGCAAAAGTGTGCACTGTTTAATTTTAATATAATATTATGTACTCCTGGCTCCTGCTATAACCTATAACTGGCACTGCAGTAGTGCTCCCCAGTCTCCCCCACAATTATAAGCTGTGTGAGCTGAGCAGTCAGACAGATATATAATATATATAGATGATGCAGCACACTGGCCTGAGCCTGAGCAGTGCACACAGATATGGTATGTGACTGACTGAGTCACTGTGTGTATCGCTTTTTTCAGGCAGAGAACGGATATATTAAATAAACTGCACTGTGTGTCTGGTGGTCACTCACTATATAATATATTATGTACTCCTGGCTCCTGCTATAACCTATACCTGGCACTGCAGTAGTGCTCCCCAGTCTCCCCCACAATTATAAGCTGTGTGAGCTGAGCAGTCAGACAGATATATATATAATATTATATATAGATAATAGATGATGCAGCACACTGGCCTGAGCCTGAGCAGTGCACACAGATATGGTATGTGACTGAGTCACTGTGTGCTGTGTATCGCTTTTTTCAGGCAGAGAACGGATTATAAAGTAAACTGCACTGTCCTCACTAGTAAACTCTCTCCACTCAGTCTCTACACTTCTACAGTAACAGTACTCCTCCTAGTCAGCTCCAGTAAATCTCTCTCAGTCTCTTATAATCTAAATGGAGAGGACGCCAGCCACGTCCTCTCCCTATCAATCTCAATGCACGTGTGAAAATGGCGGCGACGCGCGGCTCCTTATATAGAATCCGAGTCTCGCGATAGAATCCGAGCCTCGCGAGAATCCGACAGCGTCATGATGACGTTCGGGCGCGCTCGGGTTAACCGAGCAAGGCGGGAAGATCCGAGTCGCTCGGACCCGTGAAAAAAAACATGAAGTTCTGGCGGGTTCGGATTCAGAGAAACCGAACCCGCTCATCTCTATGTTATACCGAAGAGGGAGTGGGAGCCTCTCATAAGGAACCCGGAGTGACTTCAGATCTGTAGCAAATAAACAAAATATAATACAAGAGCATCAATTTTGGTAAACTTAAGAAAAAAGAAGGTCTATGCAGTTAAAACGGCAAATCACAAAATGAACATAGTGTTAGGTTAAGCACCAATATAGAACACTAAGCAGCAGCAGAAGGCTGAGCCATAACCTAAACTAGCCACCTACTACTCCACCGTGGACCAGTCCTGCTGGAGTCGACGACTGGGAGAGGGGCTACTAGAGAGATCTGCAATGTTCCAAGAGTCTAGGAGTTTCGATCCTTGTTCTACGCTGTTGATCACAATTGTGGAATCTTCATGCACAATAACCAGTTTAGTAGGGAATCCTCAGCGATATGATATATTAGCCTTCCTCAAGGCTAATGTAACGGGCTGAAATTAACGTCTCTTGAATAGGGTGGCTTGGGACAGATAACCGAATAGCTGCAGATCTCCAAGAGCCGCGGATGTATCCGAAGGTCTGGTCGCTTTCAGAATTGCTTCTTTAATAAGAAAATAGTGCACTTTCATACGAACATCCCTAGGAGCGTTGTCCGGAGCTGCCTTGGCTTTAGGGAGTCTGTGAATTCTGTCAATAAGGAGATCCACTGAGGAGGTTCATGGTAAAAAAAATTTAAACAAATTAACGACGTAATCATGGAGGCTGCTGTTTGACACAGCTTCTGGAACTCCACGTAGCTTAAGGTTACTATGTCTAGACCTGTCCTCCAGATCCGTTTTCTTATCACGGAGCCCATGTACTTCAACCTCAAGAGCATCATGAGAGTCAATTAAATTGTTATGAGACCCAACAACCTCCTCCATTTTTGTTTCCAAAAGGTTGGTACGATCCCCATTTTTGTCAATGGACTGTTGTCACACCTGTAGTGTGGAGTGGAATTCAGCTGCAATTTCCATTTTAAACTGAGACATAAGTAATTTAATCGTACCCACAGTTAATGCGTCAGAGTCACTGATCATATCTGTGGAGGGAGAAGACGGTACCGGAGGTGCAGAGCCAGAGGAAGAAGTAAGAGGCCGGGGATCAGAATTCCGTACCTGAGGTTTATCTCCCATTTTTTTGGAAGGCTGAGAGGATGATTTCAAAAATGAAATTTGAGATACTGACTTGGAGGATTTCTGGCGTTTGGGAGACATAGCAGAACTCAAGATGCACAGGGGAAAAATTCTCGTTTGAAAGTGATGAAAGCGAAGATTCCACAAAAGAGATCAATCAACACATATCTCGGGTTAGGACTGAGGTGGGAGAGAAAGTCAACAGAACATATACATTATTGGTGGGTGGTTGGTGCAGAGAGCATCCCACAAGGGAGAATGTAATACAACAAAGAGGTCACTAGATGGAGCTCCAAACACTGTATAGAGCTGAAACAATGTGCAACATAGCTTATATCAGAAGCCAATATTCCCTGGGGCTGTTCCGACGGGAGAATTGGGGAATTTAGGAGTGTATATAACACAATAGGTACAGTCCCGGGGCTCAGGTCCCGGGTACCGTGGCTCCGGACCACATCCTACCTGATATAGCTGTCTGATACGCTCCCACCGTGTGTAGTGGAGGGACCCGGTATGGGGCAAACTGACCAGATCACACAGCAGGCTCACCAGGCTCCAAGTGGGTGAAGACACAGGCTTTCTAGGCACACTGGCGCCGCTGCCGAGCTCGGAAGATGCAGACCACCGCCACCGGGGGTCTAGGAGGGGAGCACACAGGCACTGCGGCAGCCCCTTCCATGGGTAGAGGCGCCACTGCGCCCAATCTCCGTTGCGTGGGTATACCATGCTGGCAAGGCACCGATCCCGGGACGTGGGTCCAACTATAGTCCCCAGCTTCACATCAAAGGGAAGGCCGCAACCCACAAGGACACTAATAAGTGTCCCCCAGCTCCGCAGTTCCATCCCCTTGTTCCAGAGGCCGGTAGGTGGCGGGCAGATGGCGGTGGGTGTCTGTGGAAGCCCCCAACAATGCAGGATATTTATTTTTAGATTAGGTTTTGTAGGAGCCCCAGGAACCAGTGTCTGTCTGTTTAGCTTGCTAGGCCACGCCCACCCTGGCTAGATTAATCTTAAAGTTTGAGAGCACTCCAAAATGTTTAAATTCCATAAGGAGGTTAGGGACAAAAGTCAGTGGGTTAGATATCACAACTAAGAGGTTATCCGCAAAAAGGGCAAGTTTGTATTCTCTATCCTCTACAGTCAGCCCCGTTATATTAGGATTCTGTCGAATGGCCTTTGTCAGTGCCTCCATGCACAGAACAAATATCAGCTGAGACAAAGGACAACCCTGACGAGTGCCATTCACAATACGAATCGGGCTCGAGAGCTCACCATTAATATGAACAGGAGTCGAAGGCCTGCTGACACTATCCAGGTAATTCTTTATCAATATTTACCTTCCAAATGCCTCCTGAGACTGTCCCAGCGTTCCAAGCCTGGATTCCATCTGCACTGTCTGTGTGCAGCACGCTGCATCTCATTGTCTCAAATCTCTTCACTGTGATTCTGGCAGCTTCATGGTTAAAACTCACATGCAAGTTACAAACAGTCTTTCCCTCCAAGTTCAAACATGGGCGCAGCCATGTTTGTTTTCATCAAATGTTACTTTTCAGCCTATCAGCTGCACTCTGGTTTCTGCCTAATTATCCAGCAGCTGCACTCTAGACTTTGCTTAATCAGCCAGCCAATCCCTGTTTCACAGCTGGTATAAATATCCTGTTCCTGGGCTGGAGAGTTGTCAGTGCTTCAATTGTCATCCTAGTGATAGCAGTCTCTCCTGATTGTGGTGATCGCCGTCTGCAAGCTCCACTAGAGACTGGCACCAATTCCTATCCTCATGGTGCAGCCTGACTCCGCAGTATCCCATTATTACATCCTGTGTCTGACAGATTACTACAACACCGGCTTCCAGCATTCCAGCTTCCAGCGGTGCCCTGTCTCAATATTCCAGTAATCTGCGCTCTCAAGCATCTCCTGAATATACTTCTAAGCATCTCTTGTATATGCTCCTAAGCATCTCCTGTATATGCTCCTAAGCATCTCCTGTATATGTTCCTAAGCATCTCCTGTATATGCTCTCAAGCATCACCCGTATATTCCTCGCACTCAAGCTACATTAGTGCATTCCTGCAAACTACCAACTCAGCTCTACTATTGGACCAGTCCCATCTGGCACAACGAGGCAGTTCAGTCATCAGCTTCTGTTTTCCATCAGCTACCCAGTGCATCGGTGTTGGTAAGGACATATCATCTCCAAGTCTTTCAAGACTGTGTTTAATTATACCACACCTAGAGACTGCCTATATGCACCCCTGGGAACTGTGACTTATACGCTGTTCTTATAATTGCTAACTGCCGACATATGCTTGTGAGCTGAGTTTCAATAAAACCTTTGAACTTTCATTTGTTGTCGTGGTCACGCCTTCGGGCTTTGGTGCTGCAGGTCCATACGTATGTCTAGGAGTCCTATCTCACCACCCACGTTCACATACACCTCAGCCCCTACAACTGAGGCTTCCTACAGCCGACACCAGCCCTCAGTTGTGACACCTACAGTACAATGCCCAAATTCTTTGAAAGGCTACCTGTCCCTGGCCCAGATGTTCTAGAACTCCTAATAAAAAATCCCAATCTACCCTGCCTTTTCTGCATCAGTTGAGAGTAGAATGGAAGGAGAGTCACAATTTGAGGCAAAATGGATCAAGTCCAGAACTTTGGTGGTGTTGATCCTGGCCTCCCAACCAGAGACAAAACCCACTTGAACAGTGTTAATTAAATTAGGGAGAAACACTTTAAAACGATTTGCCATCAGTTTAGCAAAAAGGTTCACATCGACGTTCAACAGGGAGATGGATATGTAGCTGGAACAATACGGGTCCTTACCCTCCTTGGGAATAACCGAGATGTGTGCGAGCAGTGATTGAGGGGTGAAAGGAGTCTGGTCAGACACCTGGTTGAATGCTCCAAGCATGAGAGGTAATAGGACTTCTCCAAACATTTTTTATAATATGCTATGGAGAAGCCATCAAGGCCAGTGCTTTTACCATATGGGTTGATTTAACCACTTCTTCAAGTTCTAGTGAAGTAAAGGGAGCCTCAAGCATCTCTACCTCTTCCTCTTTCAGGGAAGGGAAACTCACTTCTTTAAGATAAGAGGCCTTCCGGGAGTCGGCAGTCTCTAGTGCAGCGGTGACCAACCTGCAGCTCTCGAGCTGCATGTGTCTCTTTCTTCCTCCGCATGTGGCTCGTCGGCTCCCGCGGCTTGCCTCCCGCTGCCCAACACAGCCCGGCACTCTTGCTTCTCAGTGTTCTAATGGCGCTGGCCCGTGAGCCAATCAGAGCTCGCGGACTGGCAGCTAAGGCTCCTGATTGGCTGCTGGACCGCAAGCTTTGATTGTATCATGGACCAGCGCCACCGCCGGAGACTGAGGAGCGCTCCCCCCCCCCCCCCGCCCTCACATGCAGCAGCAGCACGGTCAACAGAGCAGCAGCGCGGTGAGCAGCACTTGTGGGGGGGAGGGAGTACCTGGCACTGGGGGCATATATATATATCTGGCACTGTGGGGACATGTGTATCTTGCACTGGGGGCATACAGATGAAGCCAGTGCTGTCGGACTTAATCCCCTGCTGTAATAACTTAATCCCCTGCTGTATTGTTCTGTCTGTATTGTATTGCAGCTGAGAACAATAGATGAAAGGCTTATACTAATAAACCTTGGTGCACCTAGGCACAACAGAGAAGGCTAGATGAGCGAGGCTCCATCTGTATATGTATCTGGCACTGTAGGGCATATGTGTGTCTGTCACTGGGGGCATATATGTATCTGGCACTGTGAGGACATGTGTATCTGGCATTGGGGGCATATATGCACCTTGTCACTGTGTGGCATATGTGTATCTGGCACTGTGGGGCATATGTGTACCTGCCACTGGGGGGCATATATGTATCTGGCACTGTGGGGACATATGTATATCTTGCACTGTGGGGGCATATATGTATCTGGCACTGTGGAGGCACCCATTTTTTGGCATTTTTATATGTACGTGACACTGTACTGGGGCATTATATGTTTGTGGCACTGTACATCATGAATAAAAACGGGGTTATGACACAAGGTCATACTCCTACAAATGTCATACCGAAAGGTGTGCGCACAAAAATGGTGTGTGGCTTTGTGACAACTAGGCGACGCCCCCATTTTTGCCACGCGTCTTAGGCATGCGCATGATAGTTTCTCTTACTCTACAGATCTTTTCTGTATCTTTGCCTCTGACTGGTTGGACACCCCTGCTCTAGTCCATTAGAGTCACGTAAATGGACTAGAAAAAAAGCTGAAAGGCCACCGCTATCTCTTTTGTAGTGTTGAGATGGCCCCTGTGTGTGATCTAACTCAAGCTATATACTGCTGCTCGTTGAATATGCAGTGCCTTTGCCAATAATCTCCAAGGTTTATTTCCCTTTAGGAAGTAGCGACTGCGGCATTTCCGCGCATCCATTTTAATTTAGTCTAACATATAAGAATTAAGTTCTCGTATAGCCTTTAAATGGGATTGGAGAACCTCATCTGAAAGAACAGATTTCTGTAAGAGCTCAAGAGCTTGAATATTTTTAATTAGGGCCTCTCTAGCAGCCAAACGCTGTTTTCTCATGTAAGCAGCCAACTGTATAAATTTGTACCGTAACCGTAACCTTAGATACCTCAGTCGTATCATTAACATTAATATAGTTAATTATCACCTCCCTAATCTGCTGCTGACAGTAAGGAGCAAATCGTTCAGTCTCCAAGTGTACGAATCCGAGCATGATGATGACAAGCACAATTTCAATGAGCTGGGGGAGTGGTCCGTCCAGGAAATATTCCTATGGTAGAGGCTTCGGCTACTTGCAAAAATCTATGTGAGTTAAACAGATAATCAAGTCTGGTGTAAGTATTGTGAGGGTGGGAGTAGAAAGTGTAGTCCCGGGTGGAGGGGTGTTGGATACGCCATACATCAATAAGCTGCAAGTATGAAAAAGTTTCCTTACCCTTCGGTGAAGTTTATCAGAATACCGGTGTGAGGAATTAGAGGAGTCTAGGTGAGGGTCTAAGGCCCAATTTAAATCCCTACCAAAGATCAACAGCCCTTTTAAATAAGATTGGGCCAGATGGAACTTTTTTTCAAGGAAAGCCGGTTGAGCTGTATTAGGGACGTACACATTAAGAAAGGTGAATACGCTATTAGAAACCTTGCAATTCAAAAGCGGAGCCCTACCTGGTATCAATGGGTGGCACGTGGCACACAACATCGGAAAGAGCAACACGTCTAGCAAACATAATCGCCACTCCCAGTGTTTTACCTTCAACATTGTTTGAAACATACCCGGTGGGGTAGTCCCTCTTCCTGAGAGAGCGGGCAACACCTTCCTTGAAATGCGTTTCCTGCAAAAAGGCGACGTCTGATTTTTCTGACTTCAATTACCGTAAGGCCTGCGACCGTCTCCCAGGAATATTGAGTCCCTTTACATTGATTGAAACCACTTTTAAGCCAGTCATTGCAGAGTTTTAGAAAAGGCTAATTATCTCAAAGGTTAAGTCTATTCGAAAATACAAAAGGTGGACATGTTCAGGTCCAAATGTATTTGGCAGGGAGGAGAGACCAAGAGAGAAAAGAAGAAAGGAGAGAAGAGAAAAAGAGAAGAAACAGCAGAGCATAAGAACAAAATACAGCAATACAAGTGAAGAAGAGATATGAGCAAAACACCGCTCCCGGGCAACATAGCGGCGGAAGTCACACTTTCGCTCCTAGGTCCGGGACCAATCCCTACGGTGCAATCGGGGTAACAGAGGAGGAATGGATCCAACCACTAACACATATATAACGCAGTTAAAATGTTATAAAGACCTACCTATCTGGTAGAAAAAACTGCATTAACATCCATAGGTCTTGAAGTGATGCATGCATCTTTGATACACATGCACAGCACAGAAATGTGCATTTTATGTAAACAAAAAGCACTTACATCCAACTCTACATGATGCTTGAATGGGACCCAATCCAACTTTTCATCATTGGGTTAACTCATTAAGATACTTGAGTGCCAAGATTCATGTAGATGGAGCGTTTTTTTCTTTCTTTCTGACTATACAACAATTTCTCATAAAAAACCTGTCACTTTTTTTCATATACACTATGAATGTTAAAGATAAAACAAAGTCCCACACTGTCCCTTTGCCCTGGAGAGAACATAATACATTACATACTATAGTGTATATATAATTTGGCTCAGCCAGGCCACATACTATAATATGCACACTTCCAGAATGCTTCCTCCCTACGTCGCTGGACCCCTGTCCAGGGTCGGACTGGCCCACAGGGGTACTGGGTAAACCACTGGTGGGCCCCACTGTCTGGGGGCCCTACTCCTCCTCTAGGGATCAGGTTCCAGACTGTGTTCTTGAATTATACATTACACATATGTTACATTATTGTACACAGGACTATGATGTATTCTCTACAGTGCATTGCCAATATTTATCTGGTACATTATCATGCATGCACTAGCAGTATATATATATATATATATATATATATATATATACATACAGGTTGAGTATCCCATATCCAAATATTCCGAAATACTGAATATTCAGAAATACGGACTTTTTGAGTGAGAGTGAGATAGTGAAACCTTTGTTTTTTGATGGCTCAATGTATACAAACTTTGTTTAATACACAAAGTTGTTACAAATATTGTATTAAATGACGTTCAGGCTGTGTGTATGAGGTGTATATGAAACATAAATGAATTGTGTGAATGTAGACACACTTTGTTTAATGCACAAAGTTATAAAAAATATTAGCTAAAATGACCTTCAGGCTGTGTGTATAAGGTGTATATGTAACATAAATGAATTCAGTGCTTAGATTTAGGTCCTATCACCATGATATCTCATTATGGTATGCAATTATTCCAAAATACGGAAAAATCCGATATCCAAAATACCTCTGGTCCCAAGCATTTTGGATAAGGGATACTCAACCTGTATATATATTTATTTATATATATATATATATATATATATATATTTGTCAAGGGGTCCAGCCCATGCATTCACTAATGGTTAAGCAAACCAATTTAGTGGCTGGCCACACCCCCTCTGGATACTGACCACACCCCTGAACATGGGCCCCTATTTTTGAATTCCCCGGTGGGCCCTTCATGCCCCAGTCCGACACTGCCCCTGTCTCACATGCACTCCCTACTGCAATTTTTACAGGATATGGTGCTTAAGGTATCTTCTGCTACCTCTAAAATTTACACAATCCTGACTTTCACTCCTCATGTTCTAAATATTTGCCACGGGTCTTACCTTTGCCACCTGTTTCGCAGGTCAGATTTCCTGCTCATAGATACTGTATCACCATATTGGAGCATGTCAGCTGACTACAATCCTCCAGTTAAGCTAGGTACACACGGTCACATTCTTTTGGTCGATCCTACAATAAGGGAAATTTTTCACCAAATTGAAAGCTCTAATATCTGAGTTACACACTAAGCAATATTTTTTTTTGTCAAATAACCAATTTTTTTGCCACACCACATTGAATTTGCATGTGTTTGCCCATAATGAGCATAGTTCTGGAAAAAATGTGGGAAATATGGTCAAATTATTGAGAATGGTCACACACTGTAGGATATCAGGAGATTGTGGCCGAGATTGTCGCTCATGACCGATCGAGCTGATTGACTGATCGAGTCGTGTTTGTGGGCATGCTTTTCTGATTTATCCTCAAAACTATTGTACACACTATGGGGCTGATTCCGACCCGATCGCATGCTGCACTTCCTCGCATTGGTGCGATCGGGTCTGGAATGCACATACAACTACGCTGACTAAGAAGAAAGCGGTTGCAGCGGCGACCGCAAGAAGATTGACTGTAGGAAGGTGTTCCGGAGTGGCAACTCACCATTTGGAGCTGATTTTTGGGGGAGTAGTAAGAAAAACACAGGCGTGTCCAAGTGAACAGACGGCGGATGTCTGACGTCAAAGCCGTGACCCTCATCGCTGGACATGTCGCACAGGGTAAGTATGTCCAGGGCTGGTCTTGTTTTGTGAGAAACTTTTTTAGCATAGCAGGGCTGCACAAGCGATCACAGCCCTACTATGCTAAAATACACTCCCCCATAGGCGGAGATTAGTTGAATGCACCAGCAGCAAAAAGTTGCTTGGTGCGATCAACTCGGAATGAGGGCCTATATGAAAAATCAGGGAAAATGGTACAATTATTGATAGTGTGTACCCAGTGTAGCATTAGTGTTTCTTACCTCAGCTAACACCAGCAATCTATCAGAGACCTGCAGTTCCTATGTAAGGCCTCCCTGGCCATTAGTCCAATGCCAGAGCAACAAGTCTCATCCTTGAGTTATATCCTGCTTTGCAAGCTTGTGCTTGCAGCAAGTTATTCTGCTTTTACTGGCTGCAGAGTATAGTACTATGGATTCCTGTTTTTCACAGAATCCTTACCTGTGAAGCCTGCTAGCTCCTGTCTACGGAGTTCAATTCAGCTTTAGCTTCAGCATTGCTATTAAGACTTTTGTCATTGGTCTTGGACTTCAGTAATCTGCTGAGCAGTGGCGGTACTAAATTTGGGCAAGCGGGGTTACCGCCTGGGGTGCTGCATCCTGAGGGGACAGCCACAGTCACCCCGCCAGCGCCCACCCTCCTTGCACTGGTGGATTTAAAGGGGGATGGAAAGGGTAATCGTCCCCCGTAACATGTAGCTCCAGCCCCCCCAATTACTATTCCTTCAGGTGGCAGAGGTCTGGGAGAACTGCGGGTGCCAGTCTGGACCTGGTCACGCTGGCCATATTCAGTCAGGGAGCCTGAACAGTGGGGTACCATGGCATTGTTTGTTTATTTTTTACTGCTCAGATTTTGAGCAGTAAAAGATAAACCAAAAATCCCATGCTGCAATGTGCCCTCTACAGTGGCTGTCGCTAGAGCAAGACAGTCACCAGGCTAGCCAGAGAAGGAAGAGAGGGGTACCATGGGATTTGTAGATTATTATTTTTTTACTGCTCAAACTATTAACAGTAAAAAGTAAACTGCATATCCCATAATGCATTGCGCCCTCCAAAGATTGCTGCCACAGCCGCTGGAACAAGACAGCATGCAGAGGGACCAGCCTTCTGCTGCTGCCAGAGGGACCAGCCTGTTGGTGCTGCTGCTTCCAAAGGGTCCAGCCTGTTGTTGCTGCTGCTGTCAGAGGGAGCAGGCTTCTGGTGCTGCTGCCAGAGGGATCAGCCTACTGCCTCGCAGCTAGAGACCTGCTAACAATCTGCAACCGAAGTAAGCGTGGGAATATAGCATGAGTATAAAGGTGTACGGGAATATAGCAGGGGTAAACAGGTTTGCGGGTATATAGCAGTGGTATAAAGGTGTGTGGGTATATAGCAAGGGTATTAAAGTGTGTGGGAATATAGCAGGGGTATACAGGTGTGCGGGGAAATGTGTAAAAAGGGTCTCTACCTGGCGTAATGTGTATAAAAGGGGCTCTACTTGACGTAAGGTGTAAAAAAGGGTCTCTACCTCAGGGCTCTATTGGCGTAACGTATAAAAAAGGGGTTCTACTTGGAGTAACGTGTATAATGGGCTGTACCTGGCATAACTTGTATAAAAGAGGCTCTATCTGCCATAATGTATATTAGTGATGAGCGCCTGAAATTTTTCGGGTTTTGTGTTTTGGTTTTGGGTTCGGTTCCGCGGCCGTGTTTTGGGTTCGAACGCGTTTTGGCAAAACCTCACCGAATTTTTTTTGTCGGATTCGGGTGTGTTTTGGATTCGGGTGTTTTTTTCAAAAAACCCTAAAAAACAGCTTAAATCATAGAATTTGGGGGTCATTTTGATCCCATATTATTATTAACCTCAAAAACCATAATTTCCACTCATTTTCAGTCTATTCTGAATACCTCACACCTCACAATATTATTTTTAGTCCTAAAATTTGCACCGAGGTCGCTGGATGACTAAGCTAAGCGACCCTAGTGGCCGACACAAACACCTGGCCCATCTAGGAGTGGCACTGCAGTGTCACGCAGGATGTCCCTTCCAAAAAACCCTCCCCAAACAGCACATGACGCAAAGAAAAAAAGAGGCGCAATGAGGTAGCTGTGTGAGTAAGATTAGCGACCCTAGTGGCCGACACAAACACCGGGCCCATTTAGGAGTGGCACTGCAGTGTCACGCAGGATGTCCCTTCCAAAAAACCCTCCCCAAACAGCACATGACGCAAAGAAAAAAAGAGGCGCAATGAGGTAGCTGTGTGAGTAAGATTAGCGACCCTAGTGGCCGACACAAACACCGGGCCCATCTAGGAGTGGCACTGCAGTGTCACGCAGGATGGCCCTTCCAAAAAACACTCCCCAAACAGCACATGACGCAAAGAAAAAAAGAGGCGCAATGAGGTAGCTGACTGTGTGAGTAAGATAAGCGACCCTAGTGGCCGACACAAACACCGGGCCCATTTAGGAGTGGCACTGCAGTGTCACGCAGGATGTCCCTTCCAAAAAACCCTCCCCAAACAGCACATGACGCAAAGAAAAAAAGAGGCGCAATGAGGTAGCTGTGTGAGTAAGATTAGCGACCCTAGTGGCCGACACAAACACCGGGCCCATCTAGGAGTGGCACTGCAGTGTCACGTAGGATGTCCCTTCCAAAAAACCCTCCCCAAACAGCACATGACGCAAAGAAAAAAAGAGGCGCAATGAGGTAGCTGTGTGAGTAAGATTAGCGACCGTAGTGGCCGACACAAACACCGGGCCCATTTAGGAGTGGCACTGCAGTGTCACGCAGGATGTCCCTTCCAAAAAACCCTCCCCAAACAGCACATGACGCAAAGAAAAAAAGAGGCGCAATGAGGTAGCTGTGTGAGTAAGATTAGCGACCCTAGTGGCCGACACAAACACCGGGCCCATCTAGGAGTGGCACTGCAGTGTCACGCAGGATGTCCCTTCCAAAAAACCCTCCCCAAACAGCACATGACGCAAAGAAAAAAAGAGGCGCAATGAGGTAGCTGTGTGAGTAAGATTAGCGACCGTAGTGGCCGACACAAACACCGGGCCCATTTAGGAGTGGCACTGCAGTGTCACGCAGGATGTCCCTTCCAAAAAACCCTCCCCAAACAGCACATGACGCAAAGAAAAAAAGAGGCGCAATGAGGTAGCTGTGTGAGTAAGATTAGCGACCCTAGTGGCCGACACAAACACCGGGCCCATCTAGGAGTGGCACTGCAGTGTCACGCAGGATGGCCCTTCCAAAAAACCCTCCCCAAACAGCACATGACGCAAAGAAAAAAAGAGGCGCAATGAGGTAGCTGACTGTGTGAGTAAGATAAGCGACCCTAGTGGCCGACACAAACACCGGGCCCATTTAGGAGTGGCACTGCAGTGTCACGCAGGATGTCCCTTCCAAAAAACCCTCCCCAAACAGCACATGACGCAAAGAAAAATAAAAGAAAAAAGAGGTGCAAGATGGAATTGTCCTTGGGCCCTCCCACCCACCCTTATGTTGTATAAACAAAACAGGACATGCACACTTTAACCAACCCATCATTTCAGTGACAGGGTCTGCCACACGACTGTGACTGATATGACGGGTTGGTTTGGACCCCCCCCCCAAAAAAGAAGCAATTAATCTCTCCTTGCACAAACTGGCTCTACAGAGGCAAGATGTCCACCTCATCATCATCCTCCGATATATCACCGTGTACATCCCCCTCCTCACAGATTATCAATTCGTCCCCACTGGAATCCACCATCTCAGCTCCCTGTGTACTTTGTGGAGGCAATTGCTGCTGGTCAATGTCTCCGCGGAGGAATTGATTATAATTCATTTTAATGAACATCATCTTCTCCACATTTTCTGGATGTAACCTCGTACGCCGATTGCTGACAAGGTGAGCGGCGGCACTAAACACTCTTTCGGAGTACACACTTGTGGGAGGGCAACTTAGGTAGAATAAAGCCAGTTTGTGCAAGGGCCTCCAAATTGCCTCTTTTTCCTGCCAGTATAAGTATGGACTGTGTGACGTGCCTACTTGGATGCGGTCACTCATATAATCCTCCACCATTCTTTCAATGGTGAGAGAATCATATGCAGTGACAGTAGACGACTTGTCCGTAATCGTTGTCAGGTCCTTCAGTCCGGACCAGATGTCAGCATCAGCAGTCGCTCCAGACTGCCCTGCATCACCGCCAGCGGGTGGGCTCGGAATTCTGAGCCTTTTCCTCGCACCCCCAGTTGCGGGAGAATGTGAAGGAGGAGATGTTGACAGGTCGCGTTCCGCTTGACTTGACAATTTTCTCACCAGCAGGTCTTTCAACCCCAGCAGACTTGTGTCTGCCGGAAAGAGAGATCCAAGGTAGGCTTTAAATCTAGGATCGAGCATGGTGGCCAAAATGTAGTGCTCTAATTTCAACAGATTGACCACCCGTGAATCCTTGTTAAGCGAATTAAGGGCTCCATCCACAAGTCCCACATGCCTAGCGGAATCGCTCCGTGTTAGCTCCTCCTTCAATGTCTCCAGCTTCTTCTGCAAAAGCCTGATGAGGGGAATGACCTGACTCAGGCTGGCAGTGTCTGAACTGACTTCACGTGTGGCAAGTTCAAAGGGCAGCAGAACCTTGCACAACGTTGAAATCATTCTCCACTGCGCTTGAGACAGGTGCATTCCACCTCCTATATCGTGCTCAATTGTATAGGCTTGAATGGCCTTTTGCTGCTCCTCCAACCTCTGAAGCATATAGAGGGTTGAATTCCACCTCGTTACCACTTCTTGCTTCAGATGATGGCAGGGCAGGTTCAGTAGTTTTTGGTGGTGCTCCAGTCTTCTGTACGTGGTGCCTGTAAGCCGAAAGTGTCCCGCAATTCTTCTGGCCACCGACAGCATCTCTTGCACGCCCCTGTCGTTTTTTAAATAATTCTGCACCACCAAATTCAAGGTATGTGCAAAACATGGGACGTGCTGGAATTTGCCCATATTTAATGCACACACAATATTGCTGGCGTTGTCCGATGCCACAAATCCACAGGAGAGTCCAATTGGGGTTAGCCATTCCGCGATGATCTTCCTCAGTTGCCGTAAGAGGTTTTCAGCTGTGTGCGTATTCTGCAAAGCGGTGATACAAAGCGTAGCCTGCCTAGGAAAGAGTTGGCGTTTGCGAGATGCTGCTACTGGTGCCGCCGCTGCTGTTCTTGCGGCGGGAGTCCATACATCTACCCAGTGGGCTGTCACAGTCATATAGTCCTGACCCTGCCCTGCTCCACTTGTCCACATGTCCGTGGTTAAGTGGACATTGGGTACAGCTGCATTTTTTAGGACACTGGTGACTCTTTTTCTGAGGTCTGTGTACATTTTCGGTATCGCCTGCCTAGAGAAATGGAACCTAGATGGTATTTGGTACCGGGGACACAGTACCTCCAACAAGTCTCTAGTTGGCTCTGCAGTAATGATGGATACCGGAACCACGTTTCTCACCACCCAGGATGCCAAGGCCTCAGTTATCCGCTTTGCAGTAGGATGACTGCTGTGATATTTCATCTTCCTCGCAAAGGACTGTTGGACAGTCAATTGCTTGGTGGAAGTAGTAAAAGTGGTCTTACGACTTCCCCTCTGGGATGACCATCGACTCCCAGCAGCAACAACAGCAGCGCCAGCAGCAGTAGGCGTTACACGCAAGGATGCATCGGAGGAATCCCAGGCAGGAGAGGAATCATCAGAATTGCCAGTGACATGGCCTGCAGGACTATTGGCATTCCTGGGGAAGGAGGAAATTGACACTGAGGGAGTTGGTGGGGTGGTTTGCGTGAGCTTGGTTACAAGAGGAAGGGATTTACTGGTCAGTGGACTGCTTCCGCTGTCACCCAAAGTTTTTGAACTTGTCACTGACTTATTATGAATGCGCTGCAGGTGACGTATAAGGGAGGATGTTCCGAGGTGGTTAACGTCCTTACCCCTACTTATTACAGCTTGACAAAGGGAACACACGGCTTGACACCTGTTGTCCGCATTTCTGTTGAAATACCTCCACACCGAAGAGCTGATTTTTTTGGTATTTTCACCAGGCATGTCAACGGCCATATTCCTCCCACGGACAACAGGTGTCTCCCCGGGTGCCTGACTTAAACAAACCACCTCACCATCAGAATCCTCCTGGTCAATTTCCTCCCCAGCGCCAGCAACACCCATATCCTCCTCATCCTGGTGTACTTCAACACTGACATCTTCAATCTGACTATCAGGAACTGGACTGCGGGTGCTCCTTCCAGCACTTGCAGGGGGCGTGCAAATGGTGGAAGGCGCATGCTCTTCACGTCCAGTGTTGGGAAGGTCAGGCATCGCAACCGACACAATTGGACTCTCCTTGTGGATTTGGGATTTCGAAGAACGCACAGTTCTTTGCGGTGCTACTGCTTTTGCCAGCTTGAGTCTTTTCATTTTTCTAGCGAGAGGCTGAGTGCCTCCATCCTCATGTGAAGCTGAACCACTAGCCATGAACATAGGCCAGGGCCTCGGCCGTTCCTTGCCACTCCGTGTGGTAAATGGCATATTGGCAAGTTTACGCTTCTCCTCCGACAATTTTATTTTAGGTTTTGGAGTCCTTTTTTTACTGATATTTGGTGTTTTGGATTTGACATGCTCTGTACTATGACATTGGGCATCGGCCTTGGCAGACGACGTTGCTGGCATTTCATCTTCTCGGCCATGACTAGTGGCAGCAGCTTCAGCACGAGGTGGAAGTGGATCTTGATCTTTCCCTAATTTTGGAACCTCAACATTTTTGTTCTCCATATTTTAATAGGCACAACTAAAAGGCACCTCAGGTAAACAATGGAGATGGATGGATACTAGTATACAATTATGGACGGACTGCCGAGTGCCGACACAGAGGTAGCTACAGCCGTGGACTACCGTACTGTACTGTGTCTGCTGCTAATATAGACTGGTTGATAAAGAGATGTAGTAGTATGTATGTATAAAGAAGAAAGAAAAAAAAACCTCGGGTAGGTGGTATACAATTATGGACGGACTGCCGAGTGCCGACACAGAGGTAGCTACAGCCGTGAACTACCGTACTGTACTGTGTCTGCTGCTAATATAGACTGGTTGATAAAGAGATGTAGTAGTATGTATGTATAAAGAAGAAAGAAAAAAAAACCACGGGTAGGTGGTATACAATTATGGACGGACTGCCGAGTGCCGACACAGAGGTAGCTACAGCCGTGGACTACCGTACTGTACTGTGTCTGCTGCTAATATAGACTGGTTGATAAAGAGATGTAGTAGTATGTATGTATAAAGAAGAAAGAAAAAAAAACCACGGGTAGGTGGTATACAATTATGGACGGACTGCCGAGTGCCGACACAGAGGTAGCTACAGCCGTGGACTACCGTACTGTACTGTGTCTGCTGCTAATATATACTGGTTGATAAAGAGATGTAGTAGTATGTATGTATAAAGAAGAAAGAAAAACCACGGGTAGGTGGTATACAATTATGGACGGACTGCCGAGTGCCGACACAGAGGTAGCTACAGCCGTGAACTACCGTACTGTACTGTGTCTGCTGCTAATATAGACTGGTTGATAAAGAGATGTAGTAGTATGTATGTATAAAGAAGAAAGAAAAAAAAACCACGGGTAGGTGGTATACAATTATGGACGGACTGCCGAGTGCCGACACAGAGGTAGCTACAGCCGTGGACTACCGTACTGTACTGTGTCTGCTGCTAATATAGACTGGTTGATAAAGAGATGTAGTAGTATGTATGTATAAAGAAGAAAGAAAAAAAAACCACGGGTAGGTGGTATACAATTATGGATGGACTGCCGAGTGCCGACACAGAGGTAGCTACAGCCGTGAACTACCGTACTGTGTCTGCTGCGACTAAATGATAAATAATGATATAAAAAATATATATATATCACTACTGCAGCCGGACAGGTATATATTATATAATGACGGACCTGCTGGACACTGTCTGTCAGCAGAATGAGTTTTTTATAGAATAAAAAAAAAAACACCACACAAGTGAAGTCACACGACGAGTGTTTAACTTTTTCAGGCAATCACAATATAGTATACTACTAACTATACTGGTGGTCAGTGTGGTCAGGTCACTGGTCAGTCACACTGGCAGTGGCACTCCTGCAGCAAAAGTGTGCACTGTTTAATTTTAATATAATATGTACTCCTGGCTCCTGCTATAACCTATAACTGGCACTGCAGTGCTCCCCAGTCTCCCCCACAATTATAAGCTGTGTGAGCTGAGCACAGTCAGATATATATACATAGATGATGCAGCACACTGGGCTGAGCAGTGCACACAGATATGGTATGTGACTGAGTCACTGTGTGTATCGTTTTTTTCAGGCAGAGAACGGATATATTAAATAAAACTGCACTGTCTGGTGGTCACTGTGGTCAGTCACTAGTAAACTCTGCACTCTCTACACTTCTACAGTACTCCTAAGCTCCAGTAAATCAGGTCAATCTCTCTCTCTCTCTCTCTCTCTTCTAATCTAAATGGAGAGGACGCCAGCCACGTCCTCTCCCTATCAATCTCAATGCACGTGTGAAAATGGCGGCGACGCGCGGCTCCTTATATAGAATCCGAGTCTCGTGAGAATCCGACAGCGTCATGATGACGTTCGGGCGCGCTCGGGTTAACCGAGCAAGGCGGGAGGATCCGAGTCTGCTCGGACCCGTGAAAAAACCCATGAAGTTCGGGCGGGTTCGGATTCAGAGAAACCGAACCCGCTCATCTCTAATGTATATAAGGGGCTCTGCTCTACTGTGGTACTGTGGTGTAATGTGTGTAAGAGGCTGTAGCATGGCATAATGGGGGTCATTCCGACCCGTTCGCATGCAGCGGTTCTTCGCTGCGGTGCAAACGGGTCGGAACCGCGGCTGCGTGGCACCCGCATTGCGCACACGCGCCGTTACCCAGCAATGGCAGTCGCCGGGCAACGACACCAGGACCGAAGAAAGCGATCGCAGGCCCGATCACAAGAAGATTGACAGCAGGAAGGAGGATCAGGGCGTCTGCTCACCGTTTCCCGGGCGTGGTAAGGCGAACGCAGGCATGTCCAGGCGTTTGGAGGGCGGATGTCTGACCTCACAGCCGGGACCTTCATCGCTGGATCCGTCGCACTGGGTAAGTAGGTGCAGGGCTGGTCTTGTTCTGCACAAAACTTTTTTAGCATAGCAGGGCTGCAGAAGCGATCACAGCCCTGCTATGCTAAAATACACTCCCCCATAGGTGGCGTCAAGTTGATCGCACGAGCAGCAAAAAGTTGCTACGTGTGATCAACTTGGAATGACCACCAATGTCTATGAGGGGTACTACTGTGTGGTGTAATGTAACTGACATACACTACTGTGCAGCGTAATGTGAACTGGTACTATTCAGTTGCCACATCCCTTCCCCATGAAGGCACGTCCCCATATTTTGCGCACTGTCCCTATTTTGAATTTGGGCGGGGTACGGGGCTGGGGGCAAAGGAAACTTTCGTCCTGGGCGCCACAAAGTCTGGCACCAGCCCTGCTGCTGAGCATACAATATTTTCACACTGCAGCACCTGCAGTTTGAGCAGGAGACTGTGCAACTACTTATTGGGGGTCATTCCGAGTTGTTCGCTCGTTGCCCATTTTTGCTATACTGCGATTAGTCGCTTACTGCGCATGCGCAAGGTTCGCAGAACGCATGCGCTTAGTTATTTTACACAAAAGTTAGGTATTTTACTCACGGCATAACAAGGTTTTTTCATCGTTCTGGTGATCGTAGTGTGATTGACAGGAAGTGGGTGTTTCTGGGCGGAAACTGGCCGTTTTCTGGGAGTGTGCGAAAAACCGCTGGCGTTTCTGGGAAAAACGCGGGAGTGTCTGAAGAAACGAGGGGAGTGTCTGGGCGAACGCTGGGTGTGTTTGTGACGTCAAACCAGGAACGAAACTGACTGAACTGATCGCAATGTAGGAGTAAGTCTGGAGCAACTCAGAAACTGCTAAGAATTTTCTATTCGCAATTCTGCTAATCTTTCGTTCGCAATTCTGCTAAGCTAAGATACACTCCCAGAGGGCGGCGGCTTAGCGTGTGCAATGCTGCTAAAAGCAGCTAGCGAGCGAACAACTCGGAATGACCCCCATTAAGCTCCCTTGCATGCTGATTATCTACCTGTGAGTCCATCTGTGTTTCCAGCCTGCTGGTTCCTGATTGCACAGTGTTATCACATATCTGCTAGCAAGTATTGGTGCAGTTCCCTAATCTGCTACAGAGATCCTACAACCTGATTTGTTTCAGCGTGCACATTGGGGGTGATTCCGAGTTGTTCGACTCGCTAGCTGCTTTTAGCAGCATTGCACACGCTAAGCCGCCGCCCTCTGGGAGTGTATCTTAGATTAGCAGAATTGCGAACGAAAGATTAGCAGAATTGCGAATAGAAATTTCTTAGCAGTTTCTGAGTAGCTCCAGACTTACTCAGCCATTGCGACCAGCTCAGTCCTTTTCGTTCCTGGTTTGACGTCACAAACACACCCAGCATTTGCCCTACCACTCCCCCGTTTCTCCAGCCACTTTTTGCAACTCGAACGCCTGCGTTTTTCCGCACACTCCCATAAAACGGCCAGTTTCCGCCCAGAAACACCCACTTCCTGTCAATCACACTACGATCAGCACAGCGATGAAAAAGCTTTGTTATGCCGTGAGTAAAATACCTAACTTTTGTGTAAAATAACTAAGCGCATGTGCTCTGCGAACCTTGCGCATGCGCAGTAAGCGACTAATCGCAGTATAGCGAAAATCGTCAACGAGCGAACAACTCGGAATGACCCCCATTATCTCTCTTTCCAGCTATAGTATTCAGCAGCATGGACTCTATTCCCACTTTTGTTCTTTCTAGGCTCAGCTATACCTAGTCAGTCAGTGCAAAGTCTGAACACAGTTCTCATCACATCAGTGGCGTAAGTTTGTCCAAGTTGCCCGGAGGCAAGAAAAATATTGGTGCCCCCTATATGTATATATATATATATATATATATATATATATATATATATATATATTAGTGATGAGCGGGTTCGGTTTCTTGGAAACCGAACCCCCCCGAACTTCACCCATTTTGCACGGGTCCGAGGCAGGTTCGAACCTTCCCGCCTTGCTCGGCTAACCCGAGCGCGCCCGAACGTCATCATCCTGCTGTCGGATTCTCGCAAGATTCAGATTCTATATAAGCAGCCGCGCGTCGCCGCCATTTTCACTCATGCATTGGAGATGATAGGGAGAGGACATGGCTGGCGTCCTCTCCGTTTATTCACTTTATTGTTGAACTTGATTGCTTAATTGTGGGGAGGACTGGGGAGCAGCTGTTAGGAGGAGTACAGTGCAGAGTTTTGCTGATCAGTGACCACCAGTCCGTTCTCTGCCTGAAAAAAACGCTCCATATCTGTGCTCAGTGTGCTGCATAATAAATTAATATATCTGTGCTCACACTGCTTAATTGTGGGGACTGGGGAGCAGCTGTATTATATAGCACGAGTACAGTGCAGAGTTTTGCTGACAGTGACCACCAGTATACGTTGTCTGCCTGAAAAACACTCCATATCTGTGCTCAGTGTGCTGCTTTATTCAATTGTGGGGACTGGGGACCACCAGTATAATTAATAATATATAGGAGGAGTACAGTGCAGAGTGACCACCAGTATACTATATATAGCAGTACGATACGGAAGGCCACTGCTGTGCCTACCTCTGTGTCGTCATTAAGTATACTATCCATCTACATTCTATACCTGTGGTGCATTTTAGTTTTGCAGTTTGCCGACACAGTGACCACCAGTATACTATATATAGCAGTACGATACGGAAGGCCACTGCTGTGCCTACCTCTGTGTCGTCATTAAGTATACTATCCATCTACATTCTATACCTGTGGTGCATTTTAATTTTGCAGTTTGCCGACACAGTGTCCACCAGTATACTATATATAGCAGTACGATACGGAAGGCCACTGCTGTGCCTACCTCTGTGTCGTCATTAAGTATACTATCCATCTACATTCTATAGCTGTGGTGCATTTTAGTTTTGCAGTTTGCCGACACAGTGTCCACCAGTATACTATATATAGCAGTACGATACGGAATGCCACTGCTGTGCCTACCTCTGTGTCGTCATTAAGTATACTATCCATCTACATTCTATACCTGTGGTACATTTTAGTTTTGCAGTTTGCCGACACAGTGACCACCAGTATACTATATATAGCAGTACGATACGGAAGGCCACTGCTGTGCCTACCTCTGTGTCGTCATTAAGTATACTATCCATCTACATTCTATACCTGTGGTGTATTTTAGTTTTGCAGTTTGCCGACACAGTGACCACCAGTATACTATATATAGCAGTACGATACGGAAGGCCACTGCTGTGCCTACCTCTGTGTCGTCATTAAGTATACTATCCATCTACATTCTATACCTGTGGTGCATTTTAGTTTTGCAGTTTGCCGACACAGTGACCACCAGTATACTATATATAGCAGTACGATACGGAAGGCCACTGCTCTGCCTACCTCTGTGTCGTCATTAAGTATACTATCCATCTACATTCTATACCTGTGGTGCATTTTAGTTTTGCAGTTTGCCGACACAGTGTCCACCAGTATACTATATATAGTAGTACGATACGGAAGGCCACTGCTGTGCCTACCTCTGTGTCGTCATTAAGTATACTATCCATCTACATTCTATACCTGTGGTGCATTTTAGTTTTGCAGTTTGCCGACACAGTGTCCACCAGTATACTATATATAGCAGTACGATACGGAATGCCACTGCTGTGCCTACCTCTGTGTCGTCATTAAGTATACTATCCATCTACATTCTATACCTGTGGTGCATTTTAGTTTTGCAGTTTGCCGACACAGTGACCACCACTATACTATATATAGCAGTACGATACGGAAGGCCACTGCTGTGCCTACCTCTGTGTCGTCATTAAGTATACTATCCATCTACATTCTATACCTGTGGTGTATTTTAGTTTTGCAGTTTGCCAACACAGTGACCACCAGTATACTATATATAGCAGTACGATACGGAAGGCCACTGCTGTGCCTACCTCTGTGTCGTCATTAAGTATACTATCCATCTACATTCTATACCTGTGGTGCATTTTAGTTTTGCAGTTTGCCGACACAGTGACCACCAGTATACTATATATAGCAGTACGATACGGAAGGCCACTGCTGTGCCTACCTCTGTGTCGTCATTAAGTATACTATCCATGTACATTCTATACCTGTGGTGTATTTTAGTTTTGCAGTTTGCCGACACAGTGACCACCAGTATACTATATATAGCGGTACGATACGGAAGGCCACTGCTGTGCCTACCTCTGTGTCGTCATTAAGTATACTATCCATCTACATTCTATACCTGTGGTGCATTTTAATTTTGCAGTTTGCCGACACAGTGTCCACCAGTATACTATATATAGCAGTACGATACGGAAGGCCACTGCTGTGCCTACCTCTGTGTCGTCATTAAGTATACTATCCATCTACATTCTATACCTGTGGTGCATTTTAGTTTTGCAGTTTGCCGACACAGTGTCCACCAGTATACTATATATAGCAGTATGATACGGAAGGCCACTGCTGTGCCTACCTCTGTGTCGTCATTAAGTATACTATCCATCTACATTCTATACCTGTGGTGCATTTTAGTTTTGCAGTTTGCCGACACAGTGTCCACCAGTATACTATATATAGCAGTACGATACGGAAGGCCACTGCTGTGCCTACCTCTGTGTCGTCATTAAGTATACTATCCATCTACATTCTATACCTGTGGTGCATTTTAGTTTTGCAGTTTGCCGACACAGTGTCCACCAGTATACTATATATAGCAGTATGATACGGAAGGCCACTGCTGTGCCTACCTCTGTGTCGTCATTAAGTATACTATCCATCTACATTCTATACCTGTGGTGCATTTTAGTTTTGCAGTTTGCCGACATAGTGACCACCAGTATACTATATATAGCAGTACGATACGGAAGGCCACTGCTGTGCTTACCTCTGTGTCATCATTAAGTATACTATCCATCTACAATCTATACCTGTGGTGCATTTTAGTTTTGCAGTTTGCTGACAGTGACCACCAGTATATATATATATATATATATATATATATATATATATACAGCGACCTTGGTGCGCCTCTTTTTTTCTTTGCATCATGTGCTGTTTGGGGACTATTTTTTTTAAGTGCCATCCTGCCTGACACTGCAGTGCCACTCCTAGATGGGCCAGGTGTTTGTGTCGGCCACTTGTGTCGCTTAGCTTAGTCACACAGCGACCTTGGTGCGCCTCTTTTTTTCTTTGCATCATGTGCTGTTTGGGGACAATTTTTTTGAAGTGCCATCCTGCCTGACACTGCAGTGCCACTCCTAGATGGGCCAGGTGTTTGTGTCGGCCACTTGTGTCGCTTAGCTTAGTCACACAGCGACCTTGGTGCGCCTCTTTTTTTCTTTGCATCATGTGCTGTTTGGGGACTATTTTTTTGAAGTGCCATCCTGCCTGACACTGCAGTGCCACTCCTAGATGGGCCAGGTGTTTGTGTCGGCCACTTGTGTCGCTTAGCTTAGCCATCCAGCGACCTTGGTGCGCCTCTTTTTTTCTTTGCATCATGTGCTGTTTGGGGACTATTTTTTTTGAAGTGCCATCCTGCCTGACACTGCAGTGCCACTCCTAGATGGGCCAGGTGTTTGTGTCGGCCACTTGTGTCGCTTAGCTTAGTCACACAGCGACCTTGGTGCGCCTCTTTTTTTCTTTGCATCATGTGCTGTTTGGGGACAATTTTTTTGAAGTGCCATCCTGCCTGACACTGCAGTGCCACTCCTAGATTGGCCAGGTGTTTGTGTCGGCCACTTGTGTCGCTTAGCTTAGTCACACAGCGACCTTGGTGCGCCTCTTTTTTTCTTTGCATCATGTGCTGTTTGGGGACTATTTTTTTGAAGTGCCATCCTGCCTGACACTGCAGTGCCACTCCTAGATGGGCCAGGTGTTTGTGTCGGCCGCTTGTGTCGCTTAGCTTAGCCATCCAGTGACCTCGGTGCAAATTGTAGGACTAAAAATTATATTGTGAGGTGTGAGGTGTTCAGAATAGACTGAAAATGAGTGTAAATTATGGTTATTGAGGTTAATAATACTATGGGATCAATTCAAAATGACCCCCAAATTCTATGAGTTAAGCTGTTTTTTAGGGTTTTTTGGAAAAAAACACCCGAATCCAAAACACACCCGAATCCGACAAAAATTTTTCGGTGAGGTTTTGCCAAAACGCGTCCGAATCCAAAACCAAAACACAAAACCCGAAAAATGTCCGGTGCACATCACTAATATATATACACATATTTGCTCCTGCATAGCAAGCCTGCATATTCTAACTACAGCATATGAGGATACTACAAAACTGACTGTTGCAACTAGGCAGATCTATGTAGGGGTCCAGCCACACACTACATAGATCTGCTCAGTCACTCACAATGCTGATTATTTCTCTGACAATTCATTTGCAAGTGACATATCCAGGATTAGAACCCAGAACCTATTACCAGAGGCGTAACTAGGGTTTTTGGAGCCCAGGGAAAGATGGAAAATGGTGCCCCCCCCCACCAAAAAAAAAAAAAAATACCAAAAGAAGCATGTGCGCGCGCGGTGAAAAAATGGGCGTGGCCACACTCCAGAGGGGGTGTGGACATGCACCAGAAGGGGTGTGGCCACTGAAAATGGCCCACAGTGCCAGTTACATTGCCCCACAGTGCCAGATACATGCCCCACAGTGCCAGTTACATTACCCCACAGTGCCAGATACAATGCCCCACAGTGCCGGATACATGCCCCACAGTGCTGGATACATGCCCCACAGTGCCAGTTACATGCCCCACAGTGCCAGTTACATTGCCCCACAGTGCCAGATACAATGCCCCACAGTGCCAGTTACATTGCCCCACTGTGCCAGATACATGCCCCACTGTGCCAGAAACATACCCCACTGTGCCAGTTACATGCCCCACTGTGCCAGATACATGCCCCACTGTGCCAGTTACATGCCCCACTGTGCCAGTTACATGCCCCACTGTGCCTGATACATGCCCTACTGTGCCTGATACATGCCCCACTGTGCCAGTTACATGCCCCACTGTGCTCCCTCCCCCCGGTCACTCACCGCTTGTGGCTCCGGCTCGCCTCTGATATGTGAGGGGAGGAGAGCGCAGCGCAGCACCTCTCCTTCCCCTCACCGCTCCAGGTCTCCGGCGGCAGTGTGGCGCCGGTTCGCTAGTCAATCAGGAGCCAATCAGGAGCCGGTCCGCAAGCTCTGATTGGCTAACGCCGCCGGAGACCGGACACAGCAGCACTGCTGGCAGTGCTGCTAGTGCTGGCAGTGGCGGTGAGGGGAGGGAGAGACGCTGCGCTCTCCTCCCCTCACATTTCGGAGTGACGGGGGCGAGTGGGGCATGATGCCCTGGCCGCCGGCGGCGCCCCCCTCTCCTGGGCCTGCCAAGGCGCCCAGGGCACATGCCCCACTCACCCTACCCTAGTTACGCCTCTGCCTATTACACTGGAAGCATGCACCTTACTGATGGAGATATCTGATCTTGCATAGGAAGTATGAGAATTCTAACTACAGTATATGAAGTTACTTGTAATTGTCTGAGAAATAACTTCATATAGTTAGAATTCTCATGATTCCTTTATAGGGGCAAATAACTTCATCAGTAAGATATCTGCTTCCAGTGTATCTATAATAAAGAGGGTGTGATTTGTAAGCTGTAGTGACTTGTGGGGAAGTCGGCTACGGAAGAGATACCGGCTGTTGTCATTTAACTTAATTGATTAATGTCACTGAACACATGTAACAGGAGGAGAGGTGCCCCCCTTCAAAGCAGGAGCCCGGCGGCAGCTGACTCCATTGCCTCCCAGAGTTCTGCCTCTGCATCACATATCTCCACAGTGCTACACTATGTACTTAGGGGGTTATTCAGAGTTGATTGCAGTTTTTGCTAAATTAGCAAACACTGTGATCATACTATTCACATGCTGAGGCCGCCCAGCATGTGTGGTGCCGCCCCGCTATGCAATCGCAATTCAATTGCGATCGCATCACATAGAGGTAGACCGCTGCCTGCGCAGCATGGCTGCGTATGCAGGCGGTCCGCCGACATGTTTCCTATTGCAGGAAACGCAGGCCGCCCCAAAAACAACCATGACATGCCCTCATTTCTTGCTCCTCCCCATACGCCCGTCGCCTATCAACCATGACACGAACGCATCCTTCCAGGATACGACTGCATCATGCTAGCCTGTGCACGTGCACTGTGGGTGCTGCACATGCACAGATGGCAAAAACATGGCCATCAGAGCGATCCCAGTCATAGTGATCAGCTCTGAATAATGCACTTACACTGCATCCCAGTGCAGTTATCATCCAAGCTGCATTGCCAGTTCCTGTCCAGTTCAGTATTGCCAGTTCCAGCACGGTCCAAAGACATCACTAACGCCAGTCCGATTCAGAGACATCACTGCTTCCAGTCCAGTTCAGAGACTTTGCTGGTTCCAGGCCAGTCGAGTATCTCTGGGTCCAGTCCGGTATAGTATCCGGTCCAGTCCGTCTCTGAGCTTCTTTGATTCCTGATCGTCTCACTTCTAACCCGGTTCCAGCATGGTCATGGTCAACTAACAGCTCTTGCATTCATTCCTTTCCTTTTGCCTGTGTGTTCCAATATTCCATTCTGATTCCCATCAAGATTCCAGCTGTTCAGCCAGTGCCGCTATTTGCCAGCAGTCAGTCTACAACCATCACACAGTGCATATCCTGTTATACATATTCCCTGAGTCTCCAGTCCTTAAGCAGAGACTGTATTAGGCCATCCAGCTCCCAGTCACCTATCTCAGATCCCAATCCAGCCAGAGACTCGAGAGCTGATCCACAAATACAAACCTGACTAGAATTCACAAATGTGACTGTTTTATAAACCATAATGTTAATACTTTATTTGTGTAACCCATTAGTTCTGTCTTACTGCCAAAATATAACAAATGTCACTATCCTCCTAAGACCAAGCCCGGAACATCTATATGATAGAGCACATACTTAAATAGTCACGGCCTTGAATGAGTGTTACCATAGCTACTGTCAGATAAATACCACCTTATAGTTGAATAGAATACAAGGTGTGTCCAGTTAAGTAATCTTTATTTATTTTAACTTTATACATATGACTGAACTTTCTAGGAATAACTTGTGCATATGTAGTGGTATTCTTAAAAATATGGGCTATTTGCAGCTTTTCTATGTACAGATGGAGTCCACCTCATCGTTGCAATTTCTCCGCCTAAACGGAGTATTTGTCGTGCCTTAGCTATAGCTCAGGTTATTAAGGTGTTGCAAGGAAAGGCACGTTAAGGTGCAACCACATACACAGCATGCAATACACATCGTCACCACTGGGTGGCTAATGCTATGTTATACTGTAGACTGAGTTTAAAAATATCTGTTGATTTTAGGGGTGTAGTGTAGTTGGAGAGAGTAGAACAGGTGCTTTGAGTTCTGATAGAGGGCCTCTTGCAATCTGTTATGCTGGCCATACACCAGTACAATATCATGTACGAAAGTACGATTTAGATGTGTCGTATGCTGCATTGTGTGCACATCGTACGTGTTTTGGGTATGATTACGATGCGATGTGCGGCCCAGTGGGTTGAATGTCGCATCCTCAGATCATATGTGCAGCCCATATTATCTGTTGTAATCGTATGCACATCGTACTTTGTTTTATACACAAACAATGCATCTTATACGATCTGCATAATTTTTGAGTGGCATTTCCTTTCAGGTGATCACATGCTTTTTGTGAGGCACCCAATCGATTTATAGAGTGTATGCTGCATCGTATGCACATAAAACTCCAAATTGTGTGCTAGGGTTTCCCGGGGGGATTGAAAGGAAATCTTATGAGGAATCAGATGCTGGTTGTCCTAATGTATGGCCAGTTTATCTGTTATCTATTACTGGAGCAACAGTGGGGCACAATGGATCACATGCTGTCTATTGGCATATAGAGGCAACATGCTGCAGCTCCACCTCCCAGTGCTCTGCTCAGCTGCCCGGCAGCACCCTCATGAGTACTGGCATGCCTATAAAACACAGAGGCAGGGCCAAGCACCTGTGGGACATAGCCAAGGCCCCACAAGGCGAGGCCATACCCCTTTCATGCCAGTGCTGTTTTACAGCCCCAATCAGTCCTGTACAGAAGTGAACCAGACAGGCCGCAATATAAGCTGCGAGTTTGGTGGGCCTTCAATTAATGAGACCTTATCTAATCACTGCCTTTAGATTTTCAATGTTGTAACTAGAGAGCACAGCATGTGCTCTAGAGGTCAAGCTGGAACTTGAAGCTTCAAAATAGCTGGAGGGTCATAGATTACACTGACAAAGCCCAGACTGTAGTTGTGTAAATGCTGCCTTTATTGCATCATGCTTCCACATCCTTCATGGGCAGGGCAGACTTCCTCTATAGCGCATACTGTACTTGCCTGAATGTCAGTGAGACTCCCTGAAATAGTTCCAATCTCCCTGACTGCACCTTACACCCATTATGTAGCAGAGATATACAGTATACATTCAAATGGGATCAGCAGTGCAATTTCTCTGCATTGGTTATTATTATATAGCACAAAGATTACTATGGCTACATACATTTTCAAATAACGTTACTCTTGGTCACTTATATGGAACCACATGTGAGTAAAACATATCAGCAGGCCCTGAAAAGTTTAAAACGATAGAACTGCTTTGGGCTTCATTTACATATGTATGCAATAGCCCCCATACATCTGCAATGGATTGGGGCATACTTGCCTACCTGACCCTCTCCATGAGGGAGAAAATGCTCTGTTCCTGGACTTTCCTGGTAATGTATGATTGCCATCCCCTGTGGTGAGCTAGTTCATTGATAAGAAAGGTGTTTCACCACAGGTGATGGCAATCATACATTACCAGGAAAGCCCAGGAACAGAGCATTTTCTCCCTCATGGAGAGGGTCAGGTAGGCAAGTATGGATTGGGGCAATTCTCCTATCCCCCAACTTCTATGTTGGGGAATCAAGGACATCCAACATGTTGGATTTCCCTGATTTGCTGATCCTGACCAAAAAATGATCAGCAAATTGTGATTTTTAATATACAAAATTTCCCCGAATGCCTGAAGGATCGACAGTCATCGATGAATTGGATCAGTGAATCTGGGAATGCAGCAGTGTATGGCTCACATTAATACATTTTATGACACAATGCAGAGCAAAACACATCTACTTAAATGCCACTTTCACAATCTCCCTGAAAAGCTTTTTAAAAAGTCGCCAACTATGTTTTATTGGCGTGCCACCAATTGGCCTTTTTTTTTGCATTCTCTGGTGAGGCATACATACACCCATCTGACATTGCTCTTGCTGTTTGTTTTTCACGTTAACTTACAGTACCTCATACGGAGCCCACTTCCCTGACACACTACATTACAGGGAGAGGGATGCTGTAGTATGCTCTTACACCAGGTATCCTGGGTATCCTGGTTCCATAATGTAACGCTTCTTACTGTTTTTGTTTTCTTTGTGTGCAATTTGCCAGAATGTACAAATTCTGCAATATGACATCTGAAGACATGTTGTACCATGCTCTATTACTCATAATGCTTATTAAATAATAGGTTTGCATAAAAAGACAGATTTATTAAAATTACATTTCAATCATGTAATAAAAATTTGTCAACATACATTATTATGTTTACAATGTAATGACTAAGCGGTGGAAAGTAGAAAGAATTGGCAGCATGGTTGTTCAGTGGTTAGCAGTGCTGCCTTGCAGCCCTGGAGCCTTATGTTGATTTATGATATCTGCCCTATATGTTTCATGGTGTTTCATGGGGTTGTCTCTATAGGCCAAAAGCCTATTAGTAGGTTTGTTGGCTTCAGTCTAACCTGCACCTGGTGTACTGTAGGTGTTTCTTGGTGCGTGGTAGAGACATTAATTGTAAGCTCCTCTTACAGTATGTACTGTAGGACAAGTTGTGTATGAATAAATTTCTCTGATAGTTAAGTGTTGCAGAATGGCACTATATAAATAATAATAATAATAATAATAATAATAATAATATTAGTGTACATATTTCACCACTGATTCTTTGACAGAGCAAAATTAGATATGAACAGTTATATATATTTGCTAATAGAAAATTACACAACAACCCTCCTTCCCCACAAAAAAACAAAAACAAAACAACACCAATCCAATTTCTGTTATTTTATAGGAATGCTATAATATTCAATGGATGGAATTGTGATCTCATACGCAATTTATTTAATACATAGTATTTAGTACATGTATGGAGGGCACATAATACATTGGAAATAAGGGCATTTTTAAACAAAGCATTTCTAAATTGTAATTATCAATGTTTTAAATAAATTTAGGCCAGGGCAATAAAGGTTATTTATTAAGCAAAATAAAACCAAACCAAACTGATTATGTTGTCCACAAAATTACATTTTTATTTAATAAATAAAAATAAAAAAGTGGGCAAAAAGTAATGTTAAATAGCATGGAGCATGACTAATGGCACAAGCATGTTAAAATCATTGGGAAAATGTCCTTGGAAGACAAATGAATTTTCAGCAGAATAATTAACTTAATTAACAAATTTGCATGCATATTCATCAGGCTATTGAAGTCTTTCCAGCACAGCTTGATGAGCATTGGTGTAATAATTGTCTCATTTACATTCTGCAGTCTACTACAATTTAGGGCACGGAAAAAAAAAGGAATGAGGAAAAGGCACCCCATCTCCTTGACTTTTCTTCAGGACCCTGTTTAAAAATAGCCATTCCTTTCCACAGTGAGTCTGTGCTACATTTTCACTATACCTTTTATCCTGAGCTTCTGACTCCCAGCATGCTCCTTTTTTGTTTGGCCCAGACTTTCTGCAATGCCTCTGCTTGCTCTCCTGGGTAAAACTTGGCACCAGTTCTGACTTCAAATCTCTAGGGCCTTCAGACTGCATCATGTAAAAATTGCCATTTTCCTCTATCTCTGCAGGGCAATCTTTAAAGGCAGCAAGGTGTGACGCCCCAGACTGGCAGCTTGGCAAGAAAACAGCCCGTAGATACCAACGCACAGGAATCTGGAGTGCTTACTTTGACAGCCAGTCAGCGTTTGAAACAAAAGAAATGAAACAATTAAATTTATTTATATATTCTACAGACATATATGCACCAGACCAGCAGAAATAAAAAAGTAATTACTACTCACTTGATGGCGTGCACTAAGGAAAGCAGAAAAAACATATATATAGAAAGCGTACACACAGCAGTATTCGGTCTCTTCTGATTAAACTTTTCACCTCGTAGAAGACATTTAAATTAAGAGAGCTGCTCGCAGCAAAACGGATTGTTGTTGGGTTGTTTGCGGTAGAGGTGATTAGGTTTAGTTTTCCCCTGTATGAGCTTTGGGCTAGCTATAAGGAGAAGTATTTAGTGGGTCTGCTGTATGTTACTATAGAACATGGAAACACATAGCCGTATGCAAAGGTGATATTTAGCAGTAGGCACTTCATTCATTAAAAATGTATTAAATAAAAACAACAGACAAAATGAGCATATGTTCAATTTGTGCAGTGTTTCAAATCTGGGTTTTTTTCCCCTCCCTAATGAAGGTTATAGGAAGCAGAGAAATAAGTGGTTATACAATAACATGATATGTTTAAGCGATTATGTTAATGGAAAAAGTTAGTATTACAAAAGATCTAGTTTGTATAAAGATATTTTAATTCCCAGCTCTTAAACCATTTAATTGCTATGTACTTCATTCTTCAATGGGCCACAAACAACTCATTCATTCCCTCAACCTAGTCCAATAAAAACCTGTAATTACAAATACCTTATAGAGGAAGAATTAGCAGCAGCCTAGGGTTACTCTATTTGTTGAAAGAACACACCTGAGTTACGTTGCACATACATTCTCATTTTACTGTATATTTAAGAACCAACAAAGCAATTTGGCAACCTTGGTACATTTCTACTACTATATCCATAGCGTTGTTTTCCCTTCTATTAATCTTATCTCCTTATTCCATGTGACAGTGTCATCTCCCAGCATTCTAATACCTTTCTACATTTAAGGGCTTGTTTAGATGAGAGCTTACAGAGAATCTTCTCATTCCACATTATAAGGGGAATGCAATAGAGGCCACTCATTATGAAAATAGTGCAAGCAGAAGGATCATTTCTCTAACGTCCTTGAGGATGCTGGGACTCCGTAAGGACCATGGGGAATAGACGGGCTCCGCAGGAGATAGGGCACTTTAAGAAAGCTTTGGACTCTGGGTGTGCACTGGCTCCTCCCTCTATGCCCCTCCTCCAGACCTCAGTTTTACACTGTGCCCAGAGCAAGATGGGTGCTCTGCAGAGAGCTCTCCAGAGTTCTCTGCCTAGAAGCATTTTTGTTTGGATTTTTTTTCTTCTACCTTTTACTACTTTTTCACAGGGAGCACTGCTGGCAACAGGCTCCCTGCATCGAGGGACTGAGGAGAGAGGAGCAGACCTTCTTGTCAAAGATAGGCTCTGCTTCCTCGGCTACTGGTCACCATTAGCTCCAGAGGGGGTGAACGCAGGTTCTTACTGGGCGTCCACCCCCGAAGCCGCGCCGCCGTTCTCCTCACAGAGCTAGAAGTACAGAAGACAGAAGTCGTCAGGCGGCAGAAGCCTTCAGCTTCACTGAGGTAATGCACAGCACTGCAGCTGTGCGTCATTGCTCCCATACACCTCACATACTCCGGTCACTGTAAGGGTGCAGGGCGCAGGGGGGGGGGGGGGGGGGGGGGCGCCCTGGGCAGCAATATAAACCTCTGCATGGCAAAAAGACTATATACATGTACAGATGGGCTCTGTACATGTATATAAAAGAGCCCCCGCCATATTTTACTAAGTTTGAGCGGGACAGAAGCCAGGGGGCGGGGCTTCTCCCTCAGCACTCACCAGCGCCATTTTCTCTCCACAGCACTGCTGAGAGGAAGCTCCCCGGACTCTCCCCTGCTTACACACGGTGAAAGGGTGCTTAAAAGAGAGGGGGGGCACATAATTGGCGGTTTACAACAGCGCTGCTGGGGGAAAACATTTTGTGTTGGTCTCCAGGGTTATTGCGCTGGGGTGTGTGCTGGCATACTCTCTCTCTCTGTCTCTCCAAAGGGCCTTGACAGGGATACTGTCTTCAGGAAAGGGGTTCCCTGTGTGTGTGTGAAGTGTGTCGGTACGCGTGTGTCGACATATTTGAAGAGGAAGGCTCGCTTAATGTGGAGGGGGAGTGCTTGAATGGCAGGTCGCCGTCGGCAACGCCGACACCGGAATGGGTTGATATGCTGAATGTCTTGAATGCAAATGTCAATCTATTGCATAAAAGATTAGACAAGGCAGAAGCTAGGGATCAGTCAGGTAGCCAGTCCATGCCTGTCCTTGGGGCGCCAGGTCCTTCGGGGTCTCAGAAGCGCACCATATCCCAGATCGATGACACAGATACCGACACAGATACTGACTCTAGTGTCGACTATGAAGATGCAAAATTACAGCCGAAGGTGGCTAAGGGTATACGGTACATGATTATTGCCATTAAAGAGGTTTTGCATATTACTGAGGAACCCCCTGTCCCTGACACGAGGGTACACATGTATAAAGGGAAAAAGCCTGAAGTCACTTTTCCATCCTCATTTGAATTAAGTGACTTGTGCGAAAAGGCTTGGGAATCTCCGGATAGGAGACCACAAGTTCCCAAAAGGATTCTCATGGCTTATCCTTTTCCACAATCTGATAGGATACGCTGGGAATCTTCGCCAAAAGTTGACAAGGCGCTGACACGTTTGTCCAAAAAGGTGGCACTGCCTTCTCAGGATACGGCTTCACTCAAGGAACCTGCTGATCGCAGGCAGGAAATTACCTTAAAGCACATTTACAATCATTCCGGTACTATTGCTCGACCTGCTATGGCGTCGGCCTGGGTTTGTAGTGCGGTTGTGGCATGGGCAGATTCCTTATCTACGGATATCGACACCTTACATAGGGACGCCAACCAAATGACCATAGAGCATATCAGAGATGCTGCCTTGTATATGAGGGATGCTCAGAGAGACATTTGTTTATTAAGCTCCAGAATAAGTGCTATGTCTATTTCTGCTAGGCAGCTCTTGTGGCCCCTTCAGTGGACGGGAGATGCTGATTCAAAGCGGCATATGGAGTCCTTGCCTTACAAAGGGGTGGAGTTGTTTGGAGACGGCCTCTCGGATCTTGTCTCTACGGCTACTTCTGGTAAGTCAAATTTCTTACCTTATGTCCCCCCGCAGCATACAAAAAAGGCACCTCATTATCAAATGCATTCCAATAAAAACAAGGTACGTGGATTTTCCTTTGTTGCCAGAGGGAAAGGCAGGGGAAAAAAGCTGCACACAGCTAGTTCCCAAGAGCAGAAGTCCTCCCCTGCATCTGCAAAGTCCACCGCATGACGCTGGGGCTTTCCGAGGGGAGGCAGATCTGGTTGGGGCTCGTCTTCGGTTTTTCAGCCACGTCTGGGTTCACTCGCAGGTGGATCCCTGGGTATTAGAGATTGTTTCTCAGGGATACAGGCTGGAATTCGAAGACTTGCCTCCTTGCCGATTTTTCAAATCGGCTCTGCCGGCTTCCCCGTCAGAGAGGGAGCTAGTGTTGGCAGCAATCCAAAAATTGTATATTCAACAGGTGATTGTCACAGTTCCTCATCTCCAGCAAGGAGAGGGATATTACTCAACCCTGTTTGTGGTCCCGAAACCGGGCGGTTCGGTCAGACCCATTTTAAACCTGAAATCTCTGAACCTGTACTTGAAGAGGTTCAAGTTCAAAATGGAATCACTCAGGGCGGTCATGGCCAGCCTGGAGGGGGGGGATTGGATGGTGTCCCTGGACATAAAGGATGCTTACCTTCATGTTCCGATATTCCCCCCGCATCAGGCATTCCTGAGATTTGCAGTGCAGGACTGTCACTACCAATTTCAGACGATGCCGTTTGGGCTTTCCACGGCCCCGAGAATTTTCACCAAGGTAATGGCGGAAATGATGGTGCTCCTGCGCAGGCAGGGGGTCACAATTATCCCATACTTGGACGATCTCCTCATAAAGGCGAGATCTCGGGAGAGGTTGCTGGACAGCGTGTCTCTGTCCATGAAGACGTTGCAGATACACGGCTGGATTCTCAATATACCGAAGTCCCAGCTAGTCCCTACAACGCGTCTGACCTTTTTGGGGCTGATTCTAGACACAGACCAGAAAAAGGTTTTTCTTCCGATCGAAAAGGTTCAGGAACTCATAGCCAGGTCAGGAACCTATTAAAACCAAAAAAGGTTTCAGTGCATCATTGCACGCGGGTCCTGGGGAAGATGGTGGCTTCCTACGAGGCCATCCCTTTTCGGCAGGTTCCATGCGAGGACTTTTCAATGGGACCTCTTGGACAAGTGGTCCGGGTCCCATTTACAAATGCATCAAAGGATCACCCTGTCTCCCAGGACCAGGGTATCTCTCCTGTGGTGGCTGAACAGTGCTCACCTACTAGAAGGTCGAAGGTTCGGCATTCAGGACTGGGTCCTGGTGACCACTGACGCAAGCCTCCGAGGCTGGGGAGCAGTGACACTGGGAAGAAATTTCCAAGGTCTCTGGTCAAGCCTAGAGTCTTGTCTTTACATCAACGTCCTGGAGTTGAGGGCCATATACAATGCCCTGCATCAAGCGGAGGAATTGCTTCGGAGAAAACCGGTTCTGATTCAGTCAGACAATGTCACGGCAGTGGCTCATATAAACCGCCAAGGCGGAACATGGAGCAGAATGGCCATGGCAGAAGCGACCAGGATTCTACGCTGGGCAGAAGGCCATGTAAGCGCGCTGTCAGCGGTGTTCATCTCGGGGGTGGACAACTGGGAGTTGGACTTCCTCAGCAGGCACGACCTGCATCCGGGAGAGTGGGGACTTCAACAAGAAGTCTTCGCACAGATCACGGATCGTTGGGGACTGCCTCAAATCGACATGATGGCATCCCGTCTCAACAAAAAGCTAAAGCGGTATTGCGCCAGGTCAAGGGACCCTCAGGCGGTAGCGGTAGACGCTCTGGTGACACCTTGGGTGTTCAGATCGGTCTATGTGTTTCCTCCTCTTCCTCTCATACCCAAGGTGTTGAGAATAATACGAAGAAGCAGGGTCAGAACAATACTCATTGTTCCGGATTGGCCACGGAGGACTTGGTATCCGGAGCTGCAAGAGTTGCTTGCAGGGGATCCGTGGCCTCTTCCTCTAAGGCAGGACCTGCTGCGGCAGGGGCCCTGTCTGTTCCAAGATTTACCGCGGCTGCGTTTGACGGCATGGCGGTTGAACGCCGGATCCTAGCGGAAAAAGGGATTCCGGCGGAAGTCATTCCTACCCTGATCAAGGCTAGGAAAGACGTGACGTTAAAACATTATCACCGTATATGGCGGAAATATGTTTCTTGGTGTGAGGCCAGAGCTGCTCCTACGGAGGAGTTCCATTTGGGCCGTCTACTTCACTTCCTTCAAACAGGAGTGACTTTGTGCCTAAAATTAGGGTCCATAAAGGTCGAGATTTTGGCCTTATCCATTTTCTTTCAAAGAGAATTGGCCTCTATTCCTGAAGTACAGACCTTTGTGAAGGGAGTGCTGCATATTCAGCCTCCCTTTGTGCCTCCGGTGGCGCCTTGGGATCTTAACGTGGTGTAACGTTTCCTCAAGTCACCTTGGTTTGAACCACTCAAAACTGTGGAGTTGAAATACCTCACGTGGAAAGTGGTCATGTTGTTGGCGTTAGCTTCGGCAAGACGTGTTTCCGAATTGGCGGCTTTATCACATAAAAGCCCATACTTGGTTTTTCACGTGGATAGGGCAGAGTTGAGGACTCGCCCTCACTTTCTGCCAAAAGTGGTCTCATCTTTTCATGTGAACCAACCTATTGTCGTGCCTGTGGCTACACGGGACTTGGAGGATTCCGAGTCCCTGGATGTAGTCAGGGCTTTGAAGATTTATGTGGCCAGAACGGCTAGAATCAGGAAGACTAAGCTTTGTTCGTTCTGTATGCGGCCAACAAGGTTGGCACTCTTGCTTCAAAGCAGACTATTGCTCGCTGGATCTGTAACACGATTCAGCAGGCGCATTCTACGGCAGGATTGCCGTTACCGAAATCGGTTAAGGCCCACTCCACTAGGAAAGTGGGCTCTTCTTGGGCGGCTGCCCGAGGGGTCTCGGCATTACAGTTGTGCCGAGCAGCTACTTGGTCGGGGACAAACACCTTTGCAAAGTTCTATAAGTTTGATACCCTGGCTGAGGAGGACCTCCTGTTTGCTCAATCGGTGCTGCAGAGTCATCCGCACTCTCCCACCCGTTTGGGAGCTTTGGTATAATCCCCATGGTCCTTACGGAGTCCCAGCATCCTCAAGGACGTTAGAGAAAATAAGATTTTACTCACCGGTAAATCTATTTCTCGTAGTCCGTAGTGGATGCTGGGCGCCCGTCCCATGTGCGGACTTCTTCTGCAAGACTTGTATATAGTTATTGCTTACATAAGGGTTATGTTATAGTTTTTCGGTGGAACCGTGGCTATGTTGTTGTTCATACTGTTAACTGGGTAAGTTTATCACAAGTTATACGGTGTGATTGGTGTGGCTGGTATGGATCTCGCCCTTAGATTTACAAAAATCCTTCCTCGTACTGTCCATCTCCTCTGGGCACAGTTTCCCTAACTGAGGTCTGGAGGAGGGGCATAGAGGGAGGAGCCAGTGCACACCCAGAGTCCAAAGCTTTCTTAAAGTGCCCTATCTCCTGCGGAGCCCGTCTATTCCCCATGGTCCTTACGGAGTCCCAGCATCCTCAAGGACGTTAGAGAAATGATCCTTCTGCTTGCACTATTTTCATAATGAGTGGCCTCTATTGCATTCCCCTTATAATGTGGAATGAGAAGATTCTCTGTAAGCTCTCATCTAAACAAGCCCTTAAATGTAGAAAGGTATTAGAATGCTGGGAGATGACACTGTCACATGGAATAAGGAGATAAGATTAATAGAAGGGAAAACAACGCTATGGATATAGTAGTAGAAATGTACCAAGGTTGCCAAACTGCCCTATCTCCTGCGGAGCCCGTCTATTCCCCATGGTCCTTACGGAGTCCCAGCATCCTCTACGGACTACGAGAAATAGATTTACCGGTAAGTAAAATCTTATTTTATCTTGGAGACCTCACTTACAGTATCAGCTGTTGACATAGGTGGCTGTGTGATCCCGAGACAAACCTAAAAGGTCCAAAAGATGGGAGTGCACAATTTTTCCAGCATTTTTGCCCAGGCCTGTGCATTTTAGTCACTACCTGTAATACGACAATCCCAATCCAGCAATTACTGGACTGTAACCGGTCTTCTCATGTAGGCAAAGTTCAGTGATGATGTGTATATGGAACTGTGGGTATAGATGTTTGTCGGCATCTCTTGTGCACCTACATATTGGTTTATATTGGTTTATAGGGTAGGTGCCAGTGTACACTGAAGGTGAAGGCGAGTAGCAAACTACAGTAGGCGAACACATCGAGGCGGCCACATTGCCAGATGCATAAAGCTCAGCATATAAGTGACTATGTGCATTAATTTCATGCATGCTTCTGTTCAGCAACATACACCGGATTTACTTCCAACTGAGCAACAGTCTGAGAGAGAGAGAGCAAACACTCTCCATCTACTCATCTAAACTAGCACTTACTAATCCTTTGTATCTTAATAGTTTACAGTACACTACCAACAATATTGGTACAAAACAGAAAATGTAGTGACATTGTTAATTTAATTTCTATTTCTCACTTAACAAAACAGTAGACCTCTTTAGTTCAGAGCTGTTTTTTTACTTTTAGTGATTATAACAATTTCAATAGGTTTGTGAGTTAAATTAGGTGATACGTTTTCTTATTAATTTACAGTGCAATTAATGAAAGTGAGAATAACAATTATCCAATCAACTTTGAGTGATTGTAACGCAAAGTCAGTTCTTATTGAACATCACTCAGTGCAGGTCATTGTGGTGCTGCTTACAGGTGAGTTCTGTTGAAATAATTTAATATACCTAGATTAAACGTGTAACCAATTGCTGCCATCTTTCAGTGTTCATGGGCTGTATTACAGGAGATTACACACATTGCTATATTTTATACTGGCATAGGGTGGGCTAATTTACATTGTTTAAATCTTCAATGAAATAAGTAATCCAAAGAAATTCAAGGCACACATACTAATTTCAATGAAACGGCATATTACAGATACTATAACACTTTATTCTACAATATGTAATCTGTTGTGTAGGTTTAAGGATTTTAACAGATTGATTAAAAAGTAAAATATAACTACAACACTGCATCACAGACAAATGGCGCCTACTGCTGGAAAAGCTAACCTACAAAGCTGGTTGATGTGCAGTACAAGCAACTTAGGGGGTCATTCCGAGTTTATCGCTCGCTAGCAACTTTTTGCAGTGCTGCGATCAGGTCAAAACTCGTCAAAACTGTGCATGCATATGCACCGTAATGCGCAGGCGCATCGTATGGGTACAAAGTGGATCGGTGCTGGACGATGGATTTAACAAAGAATCTATTCACAAGGTGATTGTCAGAAAGAGGGCGATTATGGGTGTAAACTGACCGTTTTCTGGGAGTGTTTGGAAAAACGCAGGTGTGTCCAGGCATTTACAGGGCAGACAGGCTGAAGTGATCACAGCGGCTGAGTAAGTCCAGAGCTACTCAGAAACTGCTAAAAAAAAAATTGTGCCGTCGAATGCAAAAGCGTTCGCACACTTGCAAAGCTAAAATACACTCCCCCATAGGCGGCGACTATCTGATCGCAGCACATCAAAAAGTTGCTAGCGAGCGATCAACTTGGAATGACCCCCACAGGGCCTAATTCAGATCTGATCGCAGCAGAAAATTTGTTAGCTAATGTGGCAAAACCATGTGCACTGCAGCGGAGGCATATATAAGATGTGCAGAGAGAGTTAGATTTGGGTGGGTTATTTTGTTTCTGTGCAAGGTAAATACTGTCTGCTTTATTTTTACACTGCAATTTAGATTTCAGTTTGAACACACCCCACCAAATCTCTCTCTCTCTCTCTGCACATGTTATATCTACCCCCCCCCCCCCCCCTGCAGTGCACATGGTTTTGCCCATTTGATAACAAATTTGCTGCTGCGATCAGATCTGAATTAGGCCCAAAGTTTTTCTGAGATGCACTAAGATGTTCATCCTGCTGCGGTGAAAGCTACTTGTCTACTCTCCTCTCTTTTAAGATGTCTTTGCTAAATAGAATTACTCATAGGTTTGTGCAGAGGTGGAAAAGTATTGAGGCATGCATGGTGCAAAATGTTTAAATGTCATCTCAACGTCCTAATTCCTACCACTTTTCATTACCTAAAAATGTCCATTTTGCTTGTTTTATGGTTTAAATTGGTCATGAGAGAGAGAGAGAGAGAGAGAGAGAGAGAGAGAGAGGACATGATGACTATATTTATTACATGTGACCTTCTCTAACAACATACAGGAGCAGCATTAAGACTAATGTCTGATCCTTGGCAGACTAAAGTGTGATTCTTGACTAATTTCTCTGTGACTAGCATGGTTTCAGCAGAAGCGAGAGTTGTAAGACAAAAATGACTGCTGACCGTAAGGAACATAAAGGCTCATCTCACATTTGCAAAAAAAATTGATAACCCGCTTTCCTTTTGGGATAATGGCGGTCATTCCGAGTTGATTGCTAGCTGCCGTTGTTTGCAGCGCAGCGATCAGGCAAAAAATCTGCACTTCTGCGCATGCGTATGGTGTGCAATGCGCACGTGTGACGTACTTTCACACAAAACTATGCAGTTTCACACAAGGTCTAGCGACGCTTTTCAGTCGCACTGCTGATCGGTGAGTGATTGACAGGAAGTGGGTGTTTCTGGGTGGTAACTGACCGTTTTCGGGGAGTGAGTGAAAAAACGCAGGGGTGTCGGATAAAAACGCAGGCGTGTCTGGGGAAAAGGGGGAGTGGCTGGCCGAACGCCGGGGGGTGTGTTTGTGATGTGAAAACAGGAACTTAACAGACTGAAGTGATCGCTAGCTAGGAGTAAGTCTTGAGCTACTCTGAAACCGCACAATCTTTTTTTGGAGCAATGCTGCGATCCTTTCGGTCGCACTTCTGCTAAGCTAAGATACACTCCCAGAGGGCGGCGGCCTAGCGTTTGCACTGCTGCTAAAGCAGCTAGCGAGCGATCAACTCGGAATGACCCCCAATGTTCTATGTACTGATATGTCAAAAAATGTAACTTTTTGGAAGACATGGGTACCATTACATCTGGTAAAGACAAACACAGCATATCACATTACGAACATCATACCAATAATCAGAGCCGTAACTAGACTTTTTAGTGCCCTTTGCCAAAAAGAGAATTGGCACACACATTTATAGAACACTGCAAGAAAATGGATTTCGACACAGAGTCTCTTTATACCAAATTCATGCACTTAACTTGAGAGCACGCTGTTATTCAGTTACAATACCCTATAACACATTTCAATATACTGTTATACCCAGGATTCAAACCTGTTGCATTCCAGTCAAACACCCTACTCATTGAACTGTCTGATCCTGCATAAAGACTATGAGATTTCTAACTATATGAAGCTACTTGTACTTTGTAAAAAAATTTTAATAAATCAGCATTGCAATTGAGCAGATCTATGTAGCATGCAGCCACACATCCAATCCCTTACAGCCATACACTACATAGATCTGCTCAGCTGCAATGCTGATAATTTTTTCACAAAGTACAAGGTTCAAGGTTCAAATAGTCAGAATTCTGTAGCTTAGAATTCTATAGCTTTCTATGCAAGGGCAGGTAGCTCAATGAATAGAGTGTCTGACTGCATTGCCAAAGGCAACGGGTTTGAATCCCGGGTGTGACAGCATCTTGAAATGTAATAAAGGACAGTGTGACTGAATAACAAAGAACTCTCAAGTTAAGTTCATGAATGTTGTATAGGTATTAGTGATGGAAGGGGTGGGGGAAAGAGACAGGGGCGATAAGGAGATGCTGGGCTTCAAAAAGGGGAGAATCTACAAGTGAAAATAATAAAAACAAATAATTAACAAGTGTTGCCAACAGCGCCCCCTACCCAAGTTATGGCCCTGCCAACAGTCAGACATGGTAGTGGTAGTGTGATGGTGAGGGGGGATACCTTGCTGCTTTGGTAAGGTGACTTACTGGAATGCTGAAGCAAGAACCAAGATGTATTTATTTGTGTTCTTTACAGAAAAACAGTAATCAAGGGCCTAATTCAGACCTGATTGCAGCAGCAAAATGGTTCTCTAATGGGCAAAAGCCATGGGGGTAATTCCAAGTTGATCGCAGCAGGATTTTTGATAGCAATTGGGCAAAACCATGTGCACTGCAGGGGAGGCAGATATAGCATGTGCAGAAAGAGTTAGATTTGGGTGGGTTAATTTTATTTCTGTGCAGGGTAAATACTGGCTGCTTTATTTTTACACTGCAATTTAGATTGCAGATTGAACACACCCCACCCAAATCTAACTCTCTCTGCACATGTTACATCTGCCTCCCCTGCAGTGCACATAGGCCCTCATTCCGAGTTGTTCGCTCGGTATTTTTCATCGCATCGCAGTGAAAATCCGCTTAGTACGCATGCGCAATGTTCGCACTGCGACTGCGCCAAGTAACTTTACTATGAAGAAAGTATTTTTACTCACGGCTTTTTCATCGCTCCGGCGATCGTAATGTGATTGACAGGAAATGGGTGTTACTGGGCGGAAACACGGCGTTTCAGGGGCGTGTGCCTGAAAACGCTACCGTTTCCGGAAAAAACGCAGGAGTGGCCGGGGAAACGGTGGGAGTGCCTGGGCGAACGCTGGGTGTGTTTGTGACGTCAACCAGGAACGACAAGCACTGAACTGATCGCACAGGCAGAGTAAGTCTGGAGCTACTCTGAAACTGCTAAGTAGTTAGTAATCGCAATATTGCGAATACATCGGTCGCAATTTTAAGAAGCTAAGATTCACTCCCAGTAGGCGGCGGCTTAGCGTGTGTAACTCTGCTAAATTCGCCTTGCGACCGATCAACTCGGAATGAGGGCCATGGTTTTGCCCAATTACTAACAAAAATCCTGCTGCGATTAACTTGGAATTACCCCCCATGTGCATTGAAATTGCATGGGGCGGCAGATATAACATGTGCAGAGAAATTTAGATTTGGGTGGATTATTTTGTTTCTGTGCTGGGTAAGTAATGGCTGATTTATTTTTACACTGCAATTTAGATTTTAGGCCCTCATTCCGAGTCGTTCGCTCGGTATTTTTCATCGCATCGCAGTGAAATTCCGCTTAGTGCGCATGCGCAATATTCGCACTGCGACTGCGCCAAGTATCTTTGCTATGAAGAAAGTATTTTTACTCACGGCTTTCTCATCGCTCCGGCGAACGTAATGTGATTGACAGGAAATGGGTGTTACTGGGCGGAAACACGGCGTTTTATGGGCGTGTGGATGAAAACGCTACCGTTTCCGGAAAAAACGCAGGACTGGCCGGAGAAACGGGGGAGTGGTTGGGCGAACGCTGGGTGTGTTTGTGACGTCAAACCAGGAACGACAAGCACTGAACTGATCGCACAGGCAGAGTAAGTCTGGAGCTACTCTAAAACTGCTAAGTAGTTTGTGATCGCAATTAGAGATGAGCGCCTGAAATTTTTCGGGTTTTGTGTTTTGGTTTTGGGTTCGGTTCCGCGGCCGTGTTTTGGGTTCGAACGCGTTTTGGCAAAACCTCACCGAATTTTTTTTGTCGGATTCGGGTGTGTTTTGGATTCGGGTGTTTTTTTCAAAAAACACTAAAAAACAGCTTAAATCATAGAATTTGGGGGTCATTTTGATCCCAAAGTATTATTAACCTCAAAAACCATAATTTACACTCATTTTCAGTCTATTCTGAATACCTCACACCTCACAATATTATTTTTAGTCCTAAAATTTGCACCGAGGTCGCTGTGTGAGTAAGATAAGCGACCCTAGTGGCCAACACAAACACCGGGCCCATCTAGGAGTGGCACTGCAGTGTCACGCAGGATGTCACTTCCAAAAAACCCTCCCCAAACAGCACATGACGCAAAGAAAAAAAGAGGCGCAATGAGGTAGCTGTGTGAGTAAGATTAGCGACCCTAGTGGCCGACTCAAACACCGGGCCCATCTAGGAGTGGCACTGCAGTGTCACGCAGGATGGCCCTTCCAAAAAACCCTCCCCAAACAGCACATGACGCAAAGAAAAAAAGAGGCGCAATGAGGTAGCTGTGTGAGTAAGATTAGCGACCCTAGTGGCCGACACAAACACCGGGCCCATCTAGGAGTGGCACTGCAGTGTCACGCAGGATGTCCCTTCCAAAAAACCCTCCCCAAACAGCACATGACGCAAAGAAAAAAAGAGGCGCAATGAGGTAGCTGACTGTGTGAGTAAAATTAGCGACCCTAGTGGCCGACACAAACACCGGGCCCATCTAGGAGTGGCACTGCAGTGTCACGCAGGATGTCCCTTCCAAAAAACCCTCCCCAATCAGCACATGATGCAAAGAAAAAGAAAAGAAAAAAGAGGTGCAAGATGGAATTGTCCTTGGGCCCTCCCACCCACCCTTATGTTGTATAAACAAAACAGGACATGCACACTTTAACCAACCCATCATTTCAGTGACAGGGTCTGCCACACGACTGTGACTGATATGACGGGTTGGTTTGGACCCCCCCCAAAAAAGAAGCAATTAATCTCTCCTTGCACAAACTGGCTCTACAGAGGCAAGATGTCCACCTCATCTTCACCCTCCGATATATCACCGTGTACATCCCCCTCCTCACAGATTATCAATTCGTCCCCACTGGAATCCACCATCTCAGCTCCCTGTGTACTTTGTGGAGGCAATTGCTGCTGGTCAATGTCTCCGCGGAGGAATTGATTATAATTCATTTTAATGAACATCATCTTCTCCACATTTTCTGGATGTAACCTCGTACGCCGATTGCTGACAAGGTGAGCGGCGGCACTAAACACTCTTTCGGAGTACACACTTGTGGGAGGGCAACTTAGGTAGAATAAAGCCAGTTTGTGCAAGGGCCTCCAAATTGCCTCTTTTTCCTGCCAGTATAAGTACGGACTGTGTGACGTGCCTACTTGGATGCGGTCACTCATATAATCCTCCACCATTCTATCAATGTTGAGAGAATCATATGCAGTGACAGTAGACGACATGTCCGTAATCGTTGTCAGGTCCTTCAGTCCGGACCAGATGTCAGCATCAGCAGTCGCTCCAGACTGCCCTGCATCACCGCCAGCGGGTGGGCTCGGAATTCTGAGCCTTTTCCTCGCACCCCCAGTTGCGGGAGAATGTGAAGGAGGAGATGTTGACAGGTCGCGTTCCGCTTGACTTGACAATTTTGTCACCAGCAGGTCTTTCAACCCCAGCAGACTTGTGTCTGCCGGAAAGAGAGATCCAAGGTAGGCTTTAAATCTAGGATCGAGCACGGTGGCCAAAATGTAGTGCTCTGATTTCAACAGATTGACCACCCGTGAATCCTTGTTAAGCGAATTAAGGGCTGCATCCACAAGTCCCACATGCCTAGCGGAATCGCTCCCTTTTAGCTCCTTCTTCAATGCCTCCAGCTTCTTCTGCAAAAGCCTGATGAGGGGAATGACCTGACTCAGGCTGGCAGTGTCTGAACTGACTTCACGTGTGGCAAGTTCAAAGGGCATCAGAACCTTGCACAACGTTGAAATCATTCTCCACTGCACTTGAGACAGGTGCATTCCACCTCCTATATCGTGCTCAATTGTATAGGCTTGAATGGCCTTTTGCTGCTCCTCCAACCTCTGAAGCATATAGAGGGTTGAATTCCACCTCGTTACCACTTCTTGCTTCAGATGATGGCAGGGCAGGTTCAGTAGTTTTTGGTGGTGCTCCAGTCTTCTGTACGTGGTGCCTGTACGCCGAAAGTGTCCCGCAATTCTTCTGGCCACCGACAGCATCTCTTGCACGCCCCTGTCGTTTTTAAAAAAATTCTGCACCACCAAATTCAAGGTATGTGCAAAACATGGGACGTGCTGGAATTTGCCCATATTTAATGCACACACAATATTGCTGGCGTTGTCCGATGCCACAAATCCACAGGAGAGTCCAATTGGGGTAAGCCATTCCGCGATGATCTTCCTCAGTTGCCGTAAGAGGTTTTCAGCTGTGTGCGTATTCTGGAAACCGGTGATACAAAGCGTAGCCTGCCTAGGAAAGAGTTGGCGTTTGCGAGATGCTGCTACTGGTGCCGCCGCTGCTGTTCTTGCGGCGGGAGTCCATACATCTACCCAGTGGGCTGTCACAGTCATATAGTCCTGACCCTGCCCTGCTCCACTTGTCCACATGTCCGTGGTTAAGTGGACATTGGGTACAGCTGCATTTTTTAGGACACTGGTGACTCTTTTTCTGAGGTCTGTGTACATTTTCGGTATCGCCTGCCTAGAGAAATGGAACCTAGATGGTATTTGGTACCGGGGACACAGTACCTCCAACAAGTCTCTAGTTGGCTCTGCAGTAATGATGGATACCGGAACCACGTTTCTCACCACCCAGGATGCCAAGGCCTCAGTTATCCGCTTTGCAGTAGGATGACTGCTGTGATATTTCATCTTCCTCGCAAAGGACTGTTGAACAGTCAATTGCTTACTGGAAGTAGTACAAGTGGGCTTACGACTTCCCCTCTGGGATGACCATCGACTCCCAGCGGCAACAACAGCAGCGCCAGCAGCAGTAGGCGTTACACGCAAGGATGCATCGGAGGAATCCCAGGCAGGAGAGGACTCGTCAGAATTGCCAGTGACATGGCCTGCAGGACTATTGGCATTCCTGGGGAAGGAGGAAATTGACACTGAGGGAGTTGGTGGGGTGGTTTGCGTGAGCTTGGTTACAAGAGGAAGGGATTTACTGGTCAGTGGACTGCTTCCGCTGTCACCCAAAGTTTTTGAACTTGTCACTGACTTATTATGAATGCGCTGCAGGTGACGTATAAGGGAGGATGTTCCGAGGTGGTTAATGTCCTTACCCCTACTTATTACAGCTTGACAAAGGGAACACACGGCTTGACACCTGTTGTCCGCATTTCTGGTGAAATACCTCCACACCGAAGAGCTGATTTTTTTGGTATTTTCACCTGGCATGTCAACGGCCATATTCCTCCCACGGACAACAGGTGTCTCCCCGGGTGCCTGACTTAAACAAACCACCTCACCATCAGAATCCTCCTGGTCAATTTCCTCCCCAGCGCCAGCAACACCCATATCCTCCTCATCCTGGTGTACTTCAACACTGACATCTTCAATCTGACTATCAGGAACTGGACTGCGGGTGCTCCTTCCAGCACTTGCAGGGGGCGTGCAAATGGTGGAAGGCGCATGCTCTTCACGTCCAGTGTTGGGAAGGTCAGGCATCGCAACCGACACAATTGGACTCTCCTTGTGGATTTGGGATTTCGAAGAATGCACAGTTCTTTGCTGTGCTGCTTTTGCCAGCTTGAGTCTTTTCATTTTTCTAGCGAGAGGCTGAGTGCTTCCATCCTCATGTGAAGCTGAACCACTAGCCATGAACATAGGCCAGGGCCTCAGCCGTTCCTTGCCACTCCGTGTGGTAAATGGCATATTGGCAAGTTTACGCTTCTCCTCCGACAATTTTATTTTAGGTTTTGGAGTCCTTTTTTTTCTGATATTTGGTGTTTTGGATTTGACATGCTCTGTACTGTGACATTGGGCATCGGCCTTGGCAGACGACGTTGCTGGCATTTCATCGTCTCGGCCATGACTAGTGGCAGCAGCTTCAGCACGAGGTGGAAGTGGATCTTGATCTTTCCCTAATTTTGGAACCTCAACATTTTTGTTCTCCATATTTTAATAGGCACAACTAAAAGGCACCTCAGGTAAACAATGGAGATGGATACTAGTATACAATTATGGACTGCCTGCCGACTGCAGACACAGAGGTAGCCACAGCCGTGAACTACCGTACTGTACTGTGTCTGCAGCTAATATAGACTGGTTGATAAAGAGAAGATGTCTATGTAACTATGTATGTATAAAGAAGACTGAAAAAAATCCACGGTTAGGTGGTATACAATTATGGATGGACTGCCTGCCGAGTGCAGACACAGAGGTAGCCACAGCCGTGAACTACCGTACTGTACTGTGTCTGCAGCTAATATAGACTGGTTGATAAAGAGAAGATGTCTATGTAACTATGTATGTATAAAGAAGAATGAAAAAAAACCACGGTTAGGTGGTATACAATTATGGACGGACTGCCTACCGAGTGCAGACACAGAGGTAGCCACAGCCGTGAACTACCGTACTGTACTGTGTCTGCAGCTAATATAGACTGGTTGATAAAGAGAAGATGTCTATGTAACTATGTATGTATAAAGAAGAATGAAAAAAATCCACGGTTAGGTGGTATTACAATTATGGACGGACTGCCTGCCGAGTGCAGAGACACAGAGGTAGCCACAGCCGTGAACTACCGTACTGTGTCTGCTGCGACTGGATGATAAATGATATAAAAAATATATATATATCACTACTGCAGCCGGACAGGTATATATTATATATTATATAATGACGGACCTGCTGGACACTGTCTGTCAGCAGAATGAGTTTTATTTTTATAGAATAAAAAAAAAAAAAACACACAAGTGAAGTCACACGACGAGTGTTTAACTTTTTCAGGCAATCACAATATAAGTATACTACTAACTATACTGGTGGTCAGTGTGGTCAGGTCACTGGTCAGTCACACTGGCAGTGGCACTCCTGCAGCAAAAGTGTGCACTGTTTAATTTTAATATAATATGTACTCCTGGCTCCTGCTATAACCTATAACTGGCACTGCAGTAGTGCTCCCCAGTCTCCCCCACAATTATAAGCTGTGTGAGCTGAGCAGTCAGACAGATATATAATATATATAGATGATGCAGCACACTGGCCTGAGCCTGAGCAGTGCACACAGATATGGTATGTGACTGACTGAGTCACTGTGTGTATCGCTTTTTTCAGGCAGAGAACGGATATATTAAATAAACTGCACTGTGTGTCTGGTGGTCACTCACTATATAATATATTATGTACTCCTGGCTCCTGCTATAACCTATAACTGGCACTGCAGTAGTGCTCCCCAGTCTCCCCCACAATTATAAGCTGTGTGAGCTGAGCAGTCAGACAGATATATATAATATTATATATAGATAATAGATGATGCAGCACACTGGCCTGAGCCTGAGCAGTGCACACAGATATGGTATGTGACTGACTGAGTCACTGTGTGTATCGCTTTTTTCAGGCAGAGAACGGATATATTAAATAAACTGCACTGTGTGTCTGGTGGTCACTCACTATATAATATATTATGTACTCCTGGCTCCTGCTATAACCTATAACTGGCACTGCAGTAGTGCTCCCCAGTCTCCCCCACAATTATAAGCTGTGTGAGCTGAGCAGTCAGACAGATATATATAATATTATATATAGATAATAGATGATGCAGCACACTGGCCTGAGCCTGAGCAGTGCACACAGATATGGTATGTGACTGACTGAGTCACTGTGTGTATCGCTTTTTTCAGGCAGAGAACGGATATATTAAATAAACTGCACTGTGTGTCTGGTGGTCACTCACTATATAATATATTATGTACTCCTGGCTCCTGCTATAACCTATAACTGGCACTGCAGTAGTGCTCCCCAGTCTCCCCCACAATTATAAGCTGTGTGAGCTGAGCAGTCAGACAGATATATATAATATTATATATAGATAATAGATGATGCAGCACACTGGCCTGAGCCTGAGCAGTGCACACAGATATGGTATGTGATTGAGTCACTGTGTGCTGTGTATCGCTTTTTTCAGGCAGAGAACGGATTATAAAGTAAACTGCACTGTCCTCACTAGTAAACTCTCTCCACTCAGTCTCTACACTTCTACAGTAACAGTACTCCTCCTAGTCAGCTCCAGTAAATCTCTCTCAGTCTCTTATAATCTAAATGGAGAGGACGCCAGCCACGTCCTCTCCCTATCAATCTCAATGCACGTGTGAAAATGGCGGCGACGCGCGGCTCCTTATATAGAATCCGAGTCTCGCGATAGAATCCGAGCCTCGCGAGAATCCGACAGCGTCATGATGACGTTCGGGCGCGCTCGGGTTAACCGAGCAAGGCGGGAAGATCCGAGTCGCTCGGACCCGTGAAAAAAAACATGAAGTTCTGGCGGGTTCGGATTCAGAGAAACCGAACCCGCTCATCTCTAATCGCAATATTGCGAATACATCGGTCGCAATTTTAAGATGCTAAGATACACTCCCAGTAGGCGGCGGCTTAGCGTGTGTAACTCTGCTAAATTCGCCTTGCGACCGATCAACTCGGAATGAGGGCCTTAGTTTAAACACACCACACCCAAATCTAACTCTCTCTGCACATGTTATATTTGCCCCACCTCTGCAGTGCACATGGTTTTGCCCATTAGAGAACAATTTTGCTGCTGCGATCAGGGCCAGTATTTACTAAAAATCCAAGTTTGGCCGATTTGTGTTTTTTTTTCTAAGTCCCAATCCGGGAATTCACTAAGCACAAATCTCGGCAGTGTTTGGACTATTCGTAATGGTTTGAATGACAACGTTCAGAAATACGAAAGAATAGACCATCGGTCAAACGCGGCTGTTATTTCATAGAATGCGGGAATTCACTATTCATTCGTATTTGGGTGTTAGTCTCTGAGGGCTCAAGTGCGGGTCTATTTTTTTCCGAATCGTTAAAAAAAAGCAGCAAAAAAATAGACCTGCTTTTTCCAGTCGAGTTTGGATAACCATGCACGGATCACTGACATCTGTGCATGGTTATCTATGGGAAAGGGTGTGTTTAGTGTAAAAACAGAAAAAAAAATTGTGTGGGGTCCCCCCTCCTAAGCATAACCAGCCTTGGGCTCTTTGAGCCGGTCCTGGTTGACAAAATATTGGGGGGGGGAAATGACAGCGGTTCCCCCATATTTCATCAACCAGCACCGGGCTCTGCGCCTGGTCCTGGTGCAAAAAATACGGGGGACAAAAAGAGTAGGGGTCCCCCGTATTTTTTGTACCAGCACCAGGCTCCACTAGCTGGACAGATAATGCCACAGCCGGGGGTCACTTTTATACAGCGCCCTGCGGCCGTGGCATTAAATACCCAACTAGTCACCCCTGGCCGGGGTACCCTGGAGGAGTGGGGACCCCTTCAATCAAGGGGTCCCCCCCCCAGCCACCCAAGGGCCAGGGGTGAAGCCCGAGGCTGTCCCCCCCATCCAATGGCTGCGGAAGGGGGGCTGATAGCCTTGTTGAGAATGTAAGAATATTGTTTTTTTGCAGAAGAACTACAAGTCCCAGCAAGCCTCCCCCGCAAGTCGGTACTTGGAGAACCACAAGTACAAGCATGCTGGGGGAAAACGGGCCCGCTGGTACCTGTAGTTCTACTGCAAAAAAAATACCCCCAAAAAAACAGGACACAGACACCGTGAAAGTACAACTTTATTACATTCATTCCGACACACACATACTTACCTATGTTGACACGCCGACTCTGGCCACGTCTTCGTCTGTCGACGTCTCCAAGTCGAATCCGGGGTACCTGAAAATAAAATTATACTCACCTAAAGCCAGTGTGTCCTGTTCTTTTTTTTGTAATCCACGTACTTGGCACAAAAAAAAAACAGAAACCCGACCACGCACTGAAAGGTTACTTTCGGTCAACCGCTGACCACAAAGTTCCCACCATTGGATACAATGTAGCGCATAGGTTAGGCGCTACATTGTATCTCTGCCGTGTGCTGCCTGACAGACACTACAGGAGCACACAGCCAATCAGGAGGGTGCCACGACGTGGCACTCCCTGATTGGCAGAAGGGACCCTCTTTGACAGTAGTCAGGGGGGGTCTTGGCAGTCGGGGAAAGGGGTCCCATGTGAAAACATGGGATCCCTTTCAGTGCGTGGTCGGGTTTCCGTTTTTTTTTTTGCCTAGTACGTGGATTACAAAAAAAAGAACAGGACACACTGGCTTTAGGTGAGTATAATTTTATTTTCAGGTACCCCGGATTCGACTTGGAGACGTCGACAGACGAAGACGTGGCCAGAGTCGGCGTGTCAACATAGGTAAGTATGTGTGTGTCGGAATGAATGTAATAAAGTTGTACTTTCACGGTGTCTGTGTCCTGTTTTTTTGGGGGTATTTTTTTTGCAGTAGAACTACAGGTACCAGCGGGCCCGTTTCCCCCCGCATGCTGGTACTTGTGGTTCTCCAAGTACCGGCTTGCGGGGGAGGCTTGCTGGGACTTATAGTTCTTCTGCAAAAAACAATATTCTTACATTCTCAACAAGGCTATCAGCCCCCCTTCCACAGCCCTTGGATGGGGGGGACAGACTCGGGCTTCACCCCTGGCCCTTGGGTGGCTGGGGGGGGACCCCTTGATTGAAGGGGTCCCCACTCCTCCAGGGTACCCCGGCCAGGGGTGACTAGTTGGGTATTTAATGCCACGGCCGCAGGGCGCTGTATAAAAGTGACCCCCGGGGGTGGCATTATCTGTCCAGCTAGTGGAGCCCGGTGCTGGTACAAAAAATACGGGGGACCCCTACTCTTTTTGTCCCCCGTATTTTTTGCACCAGGACCAGGCGCAGAGCCCGGTGCTGGTTGATCAAATATGGGGGAACCCCTGTCAATTTTCCCCCAATATTTTTTCAACCAGGACCGGCTCAAAGAGCCCGAGGCTGGTTATGCTTAGGAGGGGGGACCCCTCGCAATTTTTTTCAAATTTAAAAACAATTAAAACACATTTTTAAAGGTACACAATGAAGCCCTGCACGGATCTCACAGATCCGGCCGGGATTCCTTGTGTTTTGTCAGGCAGTGTTTTACTCATCACTCCCGTAAAACACTGTCTGACATTCCGAATCATATCGACATCGGAAAAAACGAATGTGCAAAACTCGGCAGCTTAGTGAATGATCGTATCAGGATTCAAAAAGTTGCAGTAAAATGCACCCGATACCATTCGAGTTCAAACATCCTTAAAAACGGCAAAAACACGAATATTAGTAAATAAACCCCCAGGTCTGAATTAGGCCCCATGTTTGCTTTGGTTCACTTTCTCAAAACATTTTTTTTTAAATTAATTTTATTTGACAAATTAGGATGATCTAAAAGATTAATGGTATTTTCAAAAAAATATAATGTCTTTTAAAACAACAAGGGATAATTTGTGGGCGAAAAAAAAATCAGTGATATTGATATTGGAATGTGGAGATACAGTATGCCTCTGAGGTAGTTGTCGACACCTTCCACAATGAAACATGTTAAGCAGGTACCCTATAGGACCCTCTGGATACACTTTGGACCCTTTTGAATCCTCCATCCAGACCAGCACTTTAAACGGTTCCAGCTTCATCGATTTTCACCATCCAATGCATAATCGCTGCAAAGGCCTCTTTGCTTAAAAACAAACACTTGGAATATCTTCTCAGGCTGGTAATATCACACACCACTGCTGGGTATTATTTTAGGGACTATAAATCACAAATTATCTTGTGGACTATCATAGACCCTGACTCACACAGGTCCTAATTAAGGAGGCCAAACCCAGGATCAGCGGGATCTCGAGACTCTGGCCTAAAAATGCCAGAATTTTCTGGGATTACAGTGCGCATGTGCAGTCCTCTCCCCGGCAGCGCTAAGCATTCGGCTCAGACACTGTCACTATGCAGCTGTGCAACTGTGCGTTGCGCAGCCCCAAGCTACCCCTCCTTTGCAACAGCCCCGTCAACCAGCCTGAGCTTAAGCGGAGGTCTGTCTGCAGCCTCTGAGTGCCGTGACTGTGTATGGTGATACTCTCGGAGTGTGTGGGACTCGTCATTGGATATTGGCTGCCGTTGCCTCTGGCCCTGAGGGACCCCTCGACTCGCAGAGTGAGCAACAGCCTAAATGGACTTTTAACAGTTTTTTTCTGAACTTTACAGAGTAAATGACAAGAAAAAAAAACTCATGTCGACCTATTCCTGTGTTGACCTTTTCTATGTCAACCTTTTTTCAATGTCAACCTAATGTAATGATCCACACCTATTCAACACATATATCTCTTTGCCCACCCATACAGACCCCTATAGCCTATTATGCATCTTATGCAACTTTGTAGGTTACGCAGGGCCCTGCTGGTGCGGTGGGCTGTAAGATGATTCTTTAAATTACATATGAGTATATTATAATCCAAAAACGTGCTATGTATTGTAGGTGACTGAATCTGCTCACCACACTAAAGCTGGGTACACACTAGACGATATGCTGCATGAGCGATATCGTCAGTGTTTGCCCTTGAACTCCTGGGCAAACAAGATAGTGCATACACACTAGTGATGTGCACCGGACATTTTTCAGGTTTTGTGTTTTAGTTTTGGATTCGGTTCCGCTGCCGTGTTTTGGATTCGGAAGCGTTTTGGCAAAACCTCCCTGAAAATTTTTTGTCGGATTCGGGTGTGTTTTGGATTCGGGTGTTTTTTTTACAAAAAACCCTAAAAAAATAGCTTAAATCATAGAATTTGGGGGTCATTTTGATCCCATAGTATTATTAACCTCAATAACCATAATTTCCACTCATTTCCAGTCTATTCTGAACACCTCACACCTCACAATAGTATTTTTAGTCCTAAAATTTGCACCAAGGTCGCTGGATGACTAAGCTAAGCGACCCAAGTGGCCGACACAAACACCTGGCCCATCTAGGAGTGGCACTGCAGTGTCAGACAGGATGGCACTTCAAAAAATTGTACCCAAACAGCACATGATGCAAAGAAAAAAAGAGGTGCTCCAAGGTCGCTGGATGGCTAAGCTAAGCGACCCAAGTGGCCGACACAAACACCTGGCCCATCTAGGAGTGGCACTGTAGTGTCAGACAGGATGGCACTTCAAAGAATAGTCCCCAAACAGCACATGATGCAAAGAAAAAAAGAGGTGCACCAAGGTCGCTGTGTGACTAAGCTAAGCGACCCAAGTGGCCGACACAAACACCTGGCCCATCTAGGAGTGGCACTGCAGTGTCAGACAGGATGACAGATTTAAAAAATAGTCCCCAAACAGCACATGATGCAAAGAAAAAAAGAGGTGCAATGAGGTAGCTGTGTGACTAAGCTAAGCGACCCAAGTGGCCGACACAAACACCTGGCCCATCTAGGAGTGGCACTGCAGTGTCAGACAGGATGGCAGATTTAAAAAATAGTCCCCAAACAGCATATGATGCAAAGAAAAAAAGAGGTGCAATGAGGTAGCTGTGTGGCTAAGCTAAGCGACCCAAGTGGCCGACACAAACACCTGGCCCATCTAGGAGTGGCACTGCAGTTTTCTAATGAGAGGATGAGTGCTTCCATCCTCATGTGAATCTGAACCACTAGCCATGAACATAGACCAGGGCCTCAGCCGTTCCTTGCCACTCCGTGTCGTAAATGGCATATTGGCTAATTTACGCTTCTCATCAGATGCTTTTAATTTAGATTTTTGGGTCATTTTACTGAACTTTTGTTTTTTGGATTTTACATGCTCTCTACTATGACATTGGGCATCGGCCATGGCAGACGACGTTGATCTCATTTCAATGTCTCGGCCATGCAGCTTCAGCACGAGGTGGAAGTGGATCTTGATATTTCCCTATTTTACCCTCCACATTTTTGTTCTCCATTTTTTAATGTGTGGAATTATATGCCAGTAATATATCAATGGCAATGGCCTACTGTACCGTACTGCTATATATTATATACTGGTGGTCAGCAAAATTATGCACTGTCCTCCTACTATATATACTGCGCAAAACTTAAATGCACCACAGGTATGGATGGATAGTATACTTGACGACACAGAGGTAGGTAGAGCAGTGGACTACTGTACCGTACTGCTATATATTATTTACTGGTGGTCTGCAAAATTATGCACTGTCCTCCTACTATATATACTGCGCAAAACTTAAATGCACCACAGGTATGGATGGATAGTATACTTGACGACACAGAGGTAGGTAGAGCAGTGGACTACTGTACCGTACTGCTATATATTATATACTGGTGGTCAGCAAAATTATGCACTGTCCTACTATATATACTGCGCACAACAACTAAAATGCACCACAGGTATGGATGGAAAGTATACTTGACGACACAGAGGTAGGTAGAGCAGTGGCCTACTGTACCGTACTGATATAATACTGGTGGTCACTGGTCAGCAAAATTCTGCACTGTCCTCCAACTATATACTACAATGCAGCACAGATATGGAGCATTTTTCAGGCAGAGAACGTATAATACTGGTGGTCACTGGTCAGCAAAACTCTGCACTGTCCTCCTACATGGGTGCGCTCGAACAGGAGCTCATCTGGGGGGCAGACCTCGGGGCGCACCTGGTCCTCTATGGCCGTTACATAGATGATTTATTCTTTATTTGGGATGGGGATGATAGCACTATTCGCACCTTTATCACACATTTAAATAGTAATAACTATGGATTAAAATGTACTCATACCTCCCACCCTCACTCTATAAATTTTTTGGATATTGCGCTCCTGTCTATTGACAACTGCATACACACGGAGACCTACTTTAAATCTGTTGATACAAATGGCTTCCTCATGTACAGTAGCAGCCACCTCCAAGCGTGGCGTAATAACATACCCAAGAGTCAGTTCCTTAGGCTTAAAAGGAATTGTTCTAGAGAAGCCAGATATAAAGAACAAGCACATAAGCTGTACCTGGCTTTTCAGGAGCAAGGCTACCCTGATCACATCTTGCGAGATGCTCTCCATGAGGTGGATCATAGAAATAGAACCACCTTATTGGAGGACAAAAAGGTTTCAAAATGTACAAAGGGAGATAACATCGTGGGTACCTCTAGTGATAATTGTGTGTTTGTCACACAATATAATACACATGCCACACAAATAAGAAAAATTATCTCCAAAAATACTCAATTATTGAAAATTGATCCCTTATTAGAATCAGAAATAGGCAACCAGATTAAAGTAGTGTATAAAAGATCAGATACACTCAAATCCAAACTAGCACCTAGTATGTTTAGGTCCAACAGGAATATAAACATAGGTAAAAAGATGATCAATATTGATAACAGCCCTGCCAGTGAGTTGAGTACGAATGTTCATATAACGAAGGTTATCTCCTCTGACTGGCTAGGAATAAAACCAAGTGGATTTTTTAGGTGTGCCTCCTCTAGATGTTTAACGTGTAAGAATATAAATCATAAAAATAAGTCCTATAGATCTAGAACCACAGGCGAAGAATTCGCCATAACACAGTTTTTGAACTGTAACTCCACCTATGTCGTGTACCTGGTTGAATGTGGCTGTGGCACCCAGTATGTTGGACGCACAATAAGGAAGCTTAAAGTGCGGTTCCTGGAACATAGAAGAAATATACTAAAGAAGTGTTCCCTCCACAGTCTCTCCAGACATACGAGCATGTGCGAACATGGTGCCATAGCCAACATCCGTATTACAGCTTTAGAACAAGTGAGAATTAACGACAGAGGTGGAGATCGCTTTACATTGTTGTGCAGAAGAGAAGCCTTCTGGATCTTCCGTCTGAGGACGCTAGAGCCATTAGGCCTTAACGAAAATATTGAATTGAACAACATATAGCGTGTTATGCTATATGACATTGTCTTCTCCTATAGACATGCTGGCGATTTTGGACTGTTCCATGTGCTCTCCATTCCTCACCCTCTCTCTCCGTATACTTATGCTTACATCGTATTCATCCTCTGTTGCTTTCCTTCAACCGTGAAGATATTAGTGAGGGAAAGGAGGGGATTGTTAGTATTATAAATATATAATATCTAATCTATATGCCTCATAACAACTTATATTTGTGTTTGGGGAATCTTCTAGTAAATACCCCCACTAACACTAAAATGTCTGTTTGCCATAATTTACCAATTTAGGTTGATCCCCACATACTTATAAGTTATATATATATATAATTTTGGGATAGAGTCTTCATAGTTAAATTTCTCCCCCTAATCGACTCTCTTCTCTCTTTTTTGTTTAATGAATTAAAGGGTGCCTATTCATAATTATTTGGTACCAAATGGCTGTCACCTCCATCTGGGCAGGCCATTGCTTATGACTGAGCCCTAAAGTCAAAATATTGTTTCCCTCTCTGCCTCACCTAACTGATTACTAACTATTGATGTCATAAGGGTATGATAATTAGTTGTTCAAAATGCAAAGAAATTAGAAACATAGGCAGCACAAAATCATCGAAATCTGCCTCATAAAAACTCATTTCTAGACCTCTGTTATCTATATATAATATTGATTTGTCTTTGCCTCTATCCTTATTTATATCCTTATTATGGATCGTAGTACATTATGTATTACCTAACAACATCTCATTGTGGTCCAATAGGCATTTATTAAATACATAGGTATAGGTATATGTTTAAAAGTACCTTTCAATTGATTATTTAAACACAAATGGTAGCGGTAATAAGATTAATTCTTACTGCTATACTGCTGGTTTTTCTTTAGAATATTAGTACATGGAAAGGGTTAAACATAATCCCTCCTTTCTGGTAACCAATAAGGACTGACAAGCTGGTATAAATAGAGACTGCAATCACCTTTAGACATACCTCTGATGAAACCGCCCATTGTGGAGGCGGAGAAACCTGTTACGACTGTGGAACGCAGGTGGACCGCAACCGGAAGCCGGAAGCCCCGAACCCGGAAGCCGAGAATCGCGGCATCTCAGCGTCCCCTGCTACCCAGGACTTACACATGCGGCTCCCTGTCTCCGTTCCTGTAAGGGCCAAGTGCTAGCTGACAGCACATCATACCACTCACAGCAGGCATTGCCAAAAGAGAACCGCCGCAGCGCGGCCAGTCACTTTCTCAGTGAGTGGATACAAAAAGGCACACGGAGGGAGACAGCTGCGGGAACGGCATACTCCAAATCCAGCCACACCATTTGAACATTGCATCCATCGGTTCTTCCTGGTGAAGTATCAACAGGCTTTATTCATCTCTAGCCTTTCTTTCCCGCAAAGTGCATTTAAGCCTGTATAAGCACTAAACCCTCATTGCAATTAACAGCTGGCTTACGCATGCAAAAGAACTAACAACTACTATTAGGGATAGTGCTTAAACATATATAAGTCCTGGGACCCAGGACACAGTTACTATCATTAATATTATTATTGTTGTAACTTGTTGTTTATATTTTTTTATTCAATTGTGTATAGGAATTACCTATGGCACTCTAGTCATTTAAATGTCTATTTGCTCATATTAATATATATTCTTTTTACCAATAAATAATATTGAATATTTACAAAACCAGCAGCCGTTGTACTACGATTTCCCTTGAGCGCCCACATTATTTTCTTCTTCCTACTATATAATACTGGTGGTCCCCAGTCCCCACAATAAAGCACACTGAGCACAGATATTTGCAGCACACTGAGCACAGATATGGAGCGTTTTTCAGGCAGGGAACGTAGATATTTTCAGCACACTGAGCACAGATATTTGCAAGCACACTGAGCACAGATATTTGCATCACACTGAGCACAGATATTTGCATCACACTGAGCACAGATATTTGCAGCACACTGAGCACAACTGAGAGAACGCTGCACACGTCCTCTCCCTATCATCTCCAATGCACGAGTGAAAATGGCGGCGACGCGCTGCTCCTTATATAGAATACGAATTTCGCGAGAATCCGACAGCGGGATGATAACGTTCGGGTGCGCTCGGGTTAACCGAGCAAGGCGGGAAGATTCGAGTCCGCCTCAGAACCGCGTACAATGGGTGAAGTTCGGGGGGGTTCGGATTCCGAGGAACCGAACCCGCTCATCACTAATACACACTGAATGATATCGCTAATGATATCATTTAGTGACATCATCCTGCCACCACCACAAACATGCAGTTTCAGACAATATAGTCAAAATTGACCTGCACGTACAGACGGCAGAAGACCTCATCAATGACCCGCAGGAGAGCACATCATTGACAAAATAGTGCGTACACACTGGACGATATCACTCAGAAATCTCATTATCGGCCATATTGTTAATAAAAATTGCCTAGTGTGTACCCATCTTAAGGTACAGTGAAATTCATGCACACATGCTTAAATTGCAGACTAATATACATGGAGATACAGTCATGGCATTTCTTAGCACTTGCATTTGTTGAGAAATATTCGTGGCCCTGTACCAAAGTGGACATTGTAACCAGCAGATTCACGAAATCAAGTGCAAAGAAACCGTTAGGAACATAGGGACCTATACTAAGGTCAGTTTGATTCGAATTGTATGTTCAGTGTGGCACCTGGGGTATGGTCAAGAACACACTGCGACCCTGTTATATAAAGAAACCTTTGAGTGAACATAGGGCACTCCTTAGAGGTCAGTGTCATAACAATTTCCATCTAGGAGGATCACAGTAATTCCCCTGTTGAGTATTCTTATCTGGAATATGTTCTAAGTAGAGGATTGGAACAACTGCACTCAATAAATGCGTGTAGACAGACATTACATATACTAATTTCTTTGTTTAGGGTATTGGATGTTATACACTGCGCCTTAGTTCTATTTCTTTTTCTTTTTGTATATTATAAAGCAGCGCTGGCAATATGTAAGATCAATTTAATATGTTTAGGTGCCTGGCAGATTGGGGCACACAGGAACATGTTAGCTGACATGAACGGTAGACTGAGGGACGTTACAGAGTTGGTAAGTAATTGAACCATCACCAAGAAGGGGGCGATATGTGGATAAGTTCACCAAATGTGATAAAAGGAGCCAATGTCAGGGCCGTAACTAGGGGTGGCGGTGGGGGGTTGGTTGGGTAAGGGGGCATGCGCCCCGGGTGCAGGATTTGAGGGGGCGCCAAGGAGTTACAGAGGAGCAAGTTTTTTTTTACCGGCAGTGCTGTGCTACTCCAGTGAGACAGCAGACAGCTCCCAGGGCAATGTATCTGACCCACCTGTCTGCTCGCAGCTGGCTCCGATGCTGTGCGAGTAGGCTCCAGTACCTGGGATCGCGCAAAATTACTGCCTTGCCCCGGGTGACGAAAATCCTAGTTTCGGCCCTGCCAATGTGGCCACATTCCTTCCAATATTGGTCAGGCACAGTGGAGTAAATCTGATGGAGATGCTCAGGAACAAGATACCATCAGATATACACTTTAATTGACATACTGATAGAGCACTTCTTCGATCTAATCACATTCCACGTTTCATCCCGAAGAGGAGAGCAGAGCTCTGATTCCCACTCTACGTCATGGGCAGCAAATGGTGGAGAGACCAGAACCCGAACTGAATGATACAAATAGGAAATGGTGCCCCTCTCTGTTGTCAAGACTGAGGTTTTGTGAACCCGGTGTTAGTGAAGTCTGTGCGGGCGACTGGAGAGTTATATGAATACTACCACTGACCTGGTTTGGGAGTGTTGTGGACTCGGGGCTTCTTCCGGTGACTGGGAAGAGGAACCGCAGCAGAGATGGCCGAATCTAGGTTCTCCCCATGCAGGATTAGGTCAGCAGACAGGGGGCACGTGTGAACGCTGAAGGTCTCCTGAAAGACAGAACTGGAAAGGCGCTGATGAATCAGTGAAGAATACCAGGTACAACTGCGCTAAAGTGCACTGGTTGCTTGGAGACACTGAGGTGCTAGGAGGCACGGAAGTGCTTGGAGACACTGGGGTGCGTAGAGACACTGGGGTGTGTAGAGACACTGGGGTGCGTAGAGACACTGGGGTGCGTAGAGACACTGGGGTGCGTAGAGACACGGGTGCGTAGAGGCACTGAGGTGCTTGGAGGCACTGAGATGCTGAAGCACGGAGACGCTGGAGGCACGAGGTGCTGAGGCACGGGGGTGCTGAGGCACGAGGTGCTGGAAGCACGGAGGCGCTGAGGCACGGAGGTACTGGAGGCATGAGGTGCTGAAACACGGAGATGCTGGAGGCACGGAGATGCTGGAGGCACGAGGTGCTGGGAGGCACGGAGGTACTGAGGCACAGAGGTACTGAGGCACTGAGATGCTGGGAGGCACGGAGGTACTGAGGCACGGAGATACTGAGGCACGGAGATACTGAGGCACGGAGATACTGAGGCACGGAGATGCTGAGGCACGGAGGTTCTTGGAGGCACGGAAGTGCTGAGGCACGAAGGTGCTGAGGCACAGAGGTGCTGAAGCACGGAGATGCTGAGGCACGGAGGTGCTGAGGCACGGAGGTTCTTGGAGGCACGGAAGTGCTGAGGCACGGAGATGCTGCAGGGATACGGGAGCTCTGGAGATCACAACTACAACAGCAGTAAAGATGAACCACGGCAGCTGTGGTTTTCAGTTGAGACTATGGAATATAATACTGTGCCTTTAAGATGAACCACTACAGCTGTGCCTTTACTTTGAGACTCGTGGAAATAGTGATCATCAGTGGCAACACAAAAGTAAACCAAACAGGGTAACCAGGAACAGAGTTTTCACAGGAACTAGAGTAAATAGGTTACCTTTAGGGAGCTCAGCATGAAGACTCACACATAGCTGTGAGTGTGACACAAGGAACTGGCCCAGTTTCTAACTCAGCCTCCAAACTTATACTTCCTGGTTCTTGGTGATTGGTGAGCAGGATTAGGTGATGCAGAGAGTCTCAGGCTGGCAGAGGATTGGACAACTCTGGATCATATGAACAGTCACTGTCATGTGACTACTCCAGACTAGGCTGTGATGTAGAATGAGGCCTAGCAGGCCGAGAGAACACTGAAGCCTGAACTTCATATTACTGAATTCAGCCTCACACAGGAGATCACCACAGGTGGAGCTAATTAACTATTACCTTTCAGGCAGAGAACTCAGGAAAACTCATAGTGCTGACAAGCTGTTTAACTCAGTGAGTAAAAAGACACAGGATCCGGGACAGATGGCAGGGGTAAGTCACCAAATATTAAACCTACAGTCAGGATTGTGACAGTATCCCCCTCTTCAAGGGTGGACTCCGGACACCCATCTTGAATCTTAGAGGAACTTGAGAAATTCATACGGAAGAATTTAGGACCTTCGTTGATGCCTCTTCTTCTTACGGGAACATTTGGTTTTGACCAGGGAGAGTGGAATCTCCTGTGAAGAAAAAACTTCCTTAGAAAACATGGGACCTCCCCTGAAACAAGTAGCATCATGAACTGGATCAAATTCAGAGTCTGAGTCCAAGTCTATTGGAAGATACCAATCTTCTTTGGGAGTAACTACATCCGCTTTGTAAGCTGCAATAACAAGTTCAGAACAACACAAGGAACTTGGAGTGGAATCAATGGAAACATAACCAACACTTAAATCAACAGGCTGTTGTCTTTGTACTGTTTTCCAATTCTTGGCATTCCTGAAATTCCTAATGTATTGGTTCATCAAGGCATTATCTTGCTCAGAAAGCGATGGGTCAGAAAACAGAGCATTGACTGAATGTTCTGAAGACTGAGTGGAGGATGAAATTGGACTCAAGGAAACAGATGCCACTGAAACAACATTAGACTGAGGTACCCATTCATACATTAGGTCAATAGCCTTGGTATTTTTCTTGACTTTAGATGCTACAGCAGAATTATCCCGACATCGAGGAGAAGAGGTATTAGAATTCCCCGCAGCAGCTGTGGACTCAGTGCTGGAAGACAAGGAAACAGAATCAGAGACAGACTGAAGTCTAATTTTAGAACTAGATGGTGGAAGTCCTTTACTGGGACCAACAGACAAAAGTTCTTTACTCGGACCAATGCTTGGAATCGGTTTGTGTCCAGATGAGTTTGAACAGACTGAAACTGGAGAAATCTTTGGCTGGACGAGTAGGACTGGATTGGATCCGAGGATACTTGAATTGGCTGGGGCCAAAGGAGACTGACCAGGCTGGTCCTGGAGTATTGCTGGACCAGCTGGAACTGGGACGGGCTGACCAGGCTGGGCCTGGAGTATTGCTGGACCGGCTGGAACCGGGACGGACTGACCAGGCTGGACCTGGAGTATTGCTGGACCGGCTGGAACCGGGACGAACTGACCAGGCAGAGCCTGGAGTATTGCTGGACCGGCTGGAACAGGGACGGACTGACTAGGCTGGGCCTGGAGTATTGCTGGACCGGCTGGAATCGGGACGGACTGACCAGGCTGGACCTGGAATATTGCTGGACTGGCTGGAACCGGGACGAACTGACCAGGCAGAGCCTGGAGTATTGCTGGACCGGCTGGAACCAGGACGGACTGACCAGGCTGGGCCTGGAGTATTGCTGGACCGGCTGGAACCGGGACGGACTGACCAGGCAGGGCCTGGAGTATCGCTGGACCGGATAGAACCGGGACGGACTGACCAGGTGGAGCCTGGAATATAGCTGGACCGGCAGGAGCCCCCTCATCACGGGGCTGGGCTGAGGCAAGAACCCCCTCTTCATGGGGCTGGGCTGAAGCAAGAGCCCCCTCTTCACGGGGCTGGGCTGCACTCTGTAGACTCTCTGGCTGGGCAGCACTCTGTAGACTCTCTGGCTGGGCAGCACTCTGTAGACTCTCTGGCTGGGCAGCACTCTGTAGACTCTCTGGCTGGGCAGCACTCTGTAGACTCTCTGGCTGGGCAGCACTCTGTAGACTCTCTGGCTGGGCAGCACTCTGTAGTCTCTCTGGCTGGGCAGCACTCTGTAGTCTCTCTGGCTGGGCAGCACTCTGTAGTCTCTCTGGCTGGGCAGCACTCTGTAGTCTCTCTGGCTGGGCAGCACTCTGTAGTCTCTCTGGCTGGGCAGCACTCTGTAGTCTCTCTGGCTGGGCAGCACTCTGTAGTCTCTCTGGCTGGGCAGCACTCTGTAGTCTCTCTGGCTGGGCAGCACTCTGTAGTCTCTCTGGCTGGGCAGCACTCTGTAGTCTCTCTAGCTGGGCAGCACTCTGTAGACTCTCTGGCGCTGGACCCTCTGAACCCCTCTCTGGGGCTAAAGACACGGACGCCCCTCCTTGGGCTGAAGACACGGACGCCCCTCCTTGGGCTGAAGACACGGAAGCCCCTCCTTGGGCTGAAGACACGGACGCCCCTCCTTGGGCTGAAGACACGGACGCCCCTCCTTGGGCTGAAGACACGGACGCCCCTCCTTGGGCTGAAGACACGGACGCCCCTCCTTGGGCTAAAGACACGGACGCCCATCCTTGGGCTAAAGACACGGACTCCTCTGTGATTCTAAATGGCTTGAATATTCTTCTCTGGACACCCAACTTGGTATAAGGTCTTTTAATCGCCGGACCCCAGTCATAAATTTGAGTCTCTTTCAGAGTAGCCATCTTGATACCCCTGTCAGCAGTAGCAGGATCGGCTACTGTGGATGACTTGTAGACATGAGCACTGTGATACTGAGATTTGTCACCATTCCCTGGCTTACGAAGAATGCAGTCTTTAACAAAATGACTGGAATTTCCACAGTAAAGACAGAGGTGTAGCTCCCTACGCCGCTGACGTTCAGCTTCAGAGAGTTTGGGCCGTGGATAGCTCTGATGAACAACTTTTCCTTGCACAGAGGAAGAGACTCTATTAACTGGATGGGACAAAACAGGATCAACAACGTTGGTAGTATTCCTGAAGAGATCAGGCATCACAGGAAGAATACTAGACAAAAGTTCTTGTAACTGTAATAACATCTGGGAGAAAATCTGCAGTTGGTCAGGAGTCTTAGTGCAGAACGTCAGAGAATCTCTGGAGAAAGAATACCGCTGCAGACACTGTGCTAATTGATGCTGAGTCGACTCCAGACCTTCCAAGCATCCTGCAATATTGCTTAGGAGGTCCTGCGTCAGACAAACACTTTCGGCCGGGTCCATGTGCCAAGTTCCTACTGTCAAGACTGAGGTTTTGTGAACCCGGTGTTAGTGAAGTCTGTGCGGGCAACTGGAGAGTTATATGAATACTACCACTGACCTGGTTTGGGAGTGTTGTGGACTCGGGGCTTCTTCCGGTGACTGGGAAGAGGAACCGCAGCAGAGATGGATGAATCTAGGTTCTCCCCATGCAGGATTAGGTCAGCAGACAGGGGGCACGTGTGAACGCTGAAGGTCTCCTGAAAGACAGAACTGGAAAGGCGCTGATGAATCAGTGAAGAATACCAGGTACAACTGCGCTAAAGTGCACTGGATGCTTGGAGACACTGAGGTGCTAGGAGGCACGGAAGTGCTTGGAGACACTGGGGTGCGTAGAGACACTGGGGTGCGTAGAGACACTGGGGTGCGTAGAGACACTGGGGTGCGTAGAGACACTGAGATGCTGAAGCACGGAGACGCTGGAGGCACGAGGTGCTGAGGCACGGGGGTGCTGAGGCACGAGGTGCTGGAAGCACGGAGGCGCTGAGGCACGGAGGTACTGGAGGCACGAGGTGCTGAGACACGGAGATGCTGGAAGCACGGAGATGCTGGAGGCACGAGGTGCTGAGGCACGGAGGTGCTGGGAGGCACGGAGGTACTGAGGCACGGAGGTGCTGGGAGGCACGGAGGTACTGAGGCACGGAGGTATTGAGGCACGGAGATACTGAGGCACGGAGATACTGAGGCACGGAGATACTGAGGCACGGAGAAGCTGAGGCACGGAGGTTCTTGGAGGCACGGAAGTGCTGAAGCACGGAGGTGCTGAGGCACGGAGATGCTGAGGCACGGAGGTGCTGAGGCACGGAGGTTCTTGGAGGCACGGAAGTGCTGAGGCACGGAGATGCTGAGGCACGGAGGTGCTGCAGGGATACGGGAGCTCTGGAGATCACAACTACAACAGCAGTAAAGATGAACCACGGCAGCTGTGGTTTTCAGTTGAGATTATGGAATATAATACTGTGCCTTTAAGATGAACCACTGCAGCTGTGCCTTTACTTTGAGACTCGTGGAAATAGTGATCATCAGTGGCAACACAAAAGTAAACCAAACAGGGTAACCAGGAACAGAGTTTTCACAGGAACTAGAGTAAAAAGGTTACCTTTAGGGAGCTCAGCATGAAGACTCACACATAGCTGTGAGTGTGACACAAGGAACTGGCCCATTTTCTAACTCAGCCTCCAAACTTATACTTCCTGGTTCTTGGTGATTGGTGAGCAGGATTAGGTGATGCAGAGAGTCTCAGGCTGGCAGAGGATTGGACAACTCTGGATCAGGTGAACAGTCACTGTCATGTGACTACTCCAGACTAGGCTGTGATGTAGAATGAGGCCTAGCAGGCCGAGAGAACACTGGAGCCTGAACTTCATATTACTGAATTCAGCCTCACACAGGAGATCACCACAGGTGGAGCTAATTAACTATTACCTTTCAGGCAGAGAACTCAGGAAAACTCATAGTACTGACAAGCTGTTTAACTCAGTGAGTAAAAAGACACAGGATCCGGGACAGATGGCAGGGGTAAGTCACCAAATATGACACCTACAGTCAGGATTGTGACATCTGTGGACCTTTAAATACAGAGCTATTCTAGTGGCATTGATTGTGGGTGTGGGTGGAAGAAAGAGATGAACTGATAAAGTGCAGGGTTTGAAGATACTGGTAAAAACAGATGTGGGGCAACTGGCTATTGGCCTGAATTTCTGCAAAAGATTGTGGAGAGAGCCTACCCAAGATTTGGCCAAGTGATGCCAGCAGCAGACCATACAGAAGCCATGTGGAAGGACTGACCAGTAGGGAATTAAGGGTTGTGCCACAGGGGGGGTCTAGCAAAGGATAGTTGGATAGATAGTATTTTCTATTCAGGTGTCCCAGGTAGAAAGCATAAGAACGGGGCGTGGCCTAACACCGGAGGAGAGCAGTTGCAGCTTTGCCCAGCTCCTGCTTTAACATCACCTTTTACCCCTCCTAGCCTGCTCAAGCCCGTCTTTATACTCCTCCCGTCCCTCTTCTAACTCCTTCTAATTCCCCTACAGCTACATAACTGCAGCCGCGGAATCGGGGAGCGCCGTGGAGGCTCCCGCGGATTGCGGCCTTCATCCTGTCCACGAGCTGGGGCCTCGATTTTGTGAAAGACCCGCCGGACCTTCGATACCGCGGAGACAGCTGCATCTGGACCTTTTCCAGCCTCCGTCAGCACCCCTGGGCCGGACTGCTGGCCGCGATCGGTGCCACAGAGCCCGCGATCACAAACCCCGCGGAGAGGCTTGGCTTAGAGAGTGGCACTATACCTCGCTGACGAGACGGCGGGTCCCGGCGGCCATCTTCCCGCTACTGCTGCAGGTGGCCTTGTGGGATTGGGGGAGAAGACGCCACTGCCTTACAGCCAGCTGAAGTCCTGGTAAGGTGTCTCTCCCTACCCTATGCCTTGCACCTTTATCTACAGGCCACTAACCTACCCTCGCTGCAGACACTGGCGGGCGCCGAGTTCATACCCTCCAACTGTACCTTTTTAATAGGTACAGTACCTTTTTTTATGGTCTGTACCTATTTTTGGCTCTCCAAACTTCCATTGAAAGTATAGGAAAAGGGGCGGGGCCACACTCCCTTTACCTGTGGCCACGCCCCTTTTTCTAATTTGTACCGATTTCTGTGTGTAAAATGTTGGAGGGTATGCGAGTTCAGGCAGCGCACTCTGCTTCCCCCCAGTTGCCCGGAGGGCTCAGCCGTGATACACATTCCTGGCACCTTGCACCCTCTGACGGCCTTTCCGCCTACAGATTGCCCTGGGTCTCTGCGACGGTGGGAGACGGGAGCCGCACTGTCACCACGGTGCGGTGAGGAACTCTCCCTCATCTCTCTCTCCAGGTGTATGGATCCTCTGCCTGCAATCTCACGGCACCACAGTTCTGTCTGAGGCCCGTCACCTCCTCTTGGGCTCCTGACGCCCTGCACTACTACCACCCTACCCTTGCTATTTACCTGGCTTCTTCTCAGCCTACATTGAGGCAGCTGTGCCTCCTTAGCCGGGCCTCAATAGGCCTATACTATGACCGGAAATCCGTGTACTGACTTCCCCTGCTGGGCATTCAGATTTGTCCTGGGAACCCTATGGGCTTTGCAAAAGGTACGGATCGGTTCTATATGAACCCCCTCATAACTGGCCCCCCTTCCTGGCCGTCTCCGACTTTGAACCTGCTGTGATGTGACGATGCATCGACCCGGCGCTTCGCATGTGAGACCCGATGCGCTCTCGACATATCTTACTCTCTGTGTACCTCTGCAGCGGTTGCTATTCTACGACTGCATGGAAAAGTTCCTGATTCCTACATCGATGACCTCCGCATGGGCTCCCCTGCCATCATGTGATGGAACTCCTGGAGGCAATTCCTCCGACTCCGACCGCTCGACCTCATGCTCTACATCCCAACGCACACGTAGATCCAGACCGCCTGTCATACAGCCGAAAATGAAACACAATGACCTGGTGGCTGTTCTGGGGCCCCTGCTGGATGAAAAACTAGCTGGTATCAAGGAAGCCATTGATTCAACGCTAACTCAACTCAACCAACATTCTACTCGCTTGGATGAAGCGGAGCAGCGGATATCCACGCTGGAAGATGATCTGTCCACAGCCCAGCGAACCATTCAAGCCAATCAATCTGAGATTGCCGACCTATCAGAGAAGATCGACGACCTTGAAAATCGCATCTGCGTAATAATCTAAGGGTCATTGGTATCCCAGAATCGGTCAAAGGTCACAAACTTATGGATCTCCTCTCATCTGGCATCCCGGAACAACTAGCTATGGACCTTAAAGGAGTCCCACTCATTATCGAGAGAGCCCATAGGCTAGTACCGGAGCGGAGGAACCCTACTGGACGCCCCCGCCCTGTCATCATGAGAATCTTGAACTATGCTGACAAGATGAAGCTTCTTGGTCATTATCGTAAAATGGCCTCCTTATCCTACAATGGAGACCGCCTCCTCATCTTCAAGGATTTCTCTGCCCTTGTAGCTGCCAAACACAGAAAGTTTGCTCCCATTTGTAAGCACCTTTTTGATTCCAAAGTCAAGTTCTCCCTCCTCTACCCAGCCCGCCTCTGGGTCTTCGAGAATGGCAAGCCACTGTTCTTTGATGACCCGGGAGAGGCGAAGCTACATTTCTCTTTGCCCGACACTTGACTGTGACTGTTGCCTGCTAGCTTATTAATCGTCACTATCCCAATTTTTTATTTCGGGTCTCGTATGTGGGGCACCATGTTCATGAGACATGCATGCTCCTAGTTCATTCATTACCTGTTTTATGTTTTTGATGTATATGTCAATGTTTTTATGTTTTTGGATTTGTTCTGTCTGCCTGACCCGGGGATTCATCCCCCTCCTAGGTTACCCCCTCCCCCCCCTTGCTGGGACGGGGTGAGGCCTTCTTTTGCCTTTCATACATTCACTCTGTTATTTCCAACTGTAGGTGTGGGCTGGTATGGCTTCTTCAGCCGCCTCACACTCTCATGTTGCTGGAGTCTCCCATAATACTCCATTACGTATAATATCCTGGAATGTGGAGGGACTTAACCATCCTGTTAAAAGAAAGAAAGTAGTCTCACATTTAAAACGTATGAACCCCCAAGTTATATTTATTCAGGAGACACATTGGTTAGATGATCCCTGGAACTCCCTGCGCGCTTCTTGGATAGGGGAATGCGTCTCGGCCCCATATCACACTAAGTCCCGGGGAGTAGCCATTATTTCCCATGCTCGCTTACAGCACTCGGTTAGTAGGAAGCATATTGACCCCGAAGGCAGATTCGTATTACTTGACGCATTGATTGACATTACCATGTATACCTTTCTCAATGTATATGCCCCCACTGCCTCCCCTGACTCTTTTTTTGCAGCTCTCCTATCGACACTCCTACAATGGGGGGGCCATAATTTGGTTGTGGGTGGAGATTTCAACTTAGTGTCCGACCCATCCATGGACAGATCTCGGGTGAGTACCCCTACCTCTACCTCCAACTCTCAACTACTTCCTTTTGTACTCAACTCGATTTACTTGACCCCTGGCGTATCTTTCATCCGACTCAGAAAGACTTTTCCTTTTACTCTCATCCCCACTCATCCCATTCTCGCATTGATTACATCTTTACCTCCACATCCCTCTTCCCTAGGGTCACACACACATCTATTGCAGACATTATCATTTTTCGATCATGCCCCCGTATCGATAGATATCCGAATGACCCTGCCTCCTTGCACCACCTCGGGCTGGTGTTTTCCTGCATACCTCCACCACTCCACTGATTTCCTTCTCCACCTCAAACAATCTTGGCTCAATTATACATTGGACAATGCTGACCAGTCACTAGATTCCCCTATATTTTGGGGTGCAGCTAAGGCGGTCCTGAGGGAGCACATCATGTCCTATACTCACTACAAGAGGAAAAGGTTCTCTTCGCAACTGCAGGCTCTGAGTGTGTCGCTGACCTCCTCATATCGGAATTACAAACAACACAACACCCCAGCCCATAAAGAAGCTTACCTTTCAGTGAAGCTCATATATGACACCTTCCTCACTGAACGCGCTCAACTCTCTTATGATTACCAAAGGAATAAGTTTCATAGATGGGTCAATAAGTCGGGTAGACTGTTGGCTAACTTGATTAAAGGACCCAAATCCCGCACTTGGATTAATGCCATCGATATCTCCGGTAAATTGGTTTCAGACCCTGATTCTATTTGCACTGAATTTATGCGTTTCTATCGTTCTCTATATACCAAGAGCCCTGATGACCCAGCTGCTAATTACTCCTTCCTTGAATCTGCCGACCTCCAGACCCTTTCTTGGGAAGAAAGGGAACTACTAGACAGCCCAAGTACCACCGAAGAGGTGATAGATACTATTAAGAGCTTGCCTAATAATAAGAGTCCCGGCCCTGATGGCTTCAGTGCGAAATTTTACAAAATGATGCGTGAAGACCTAGCCCCTACTATCACGTCCCTCTACAACCATATTCTATCCTCTAAACAAACCCCGATTAGGTTTAATGAAGCTAAAATAATTTTCATAGCAAAGCCTGGCAAAGACCCCTCCCTTCCTAGTTCCTACAGGCCGATCTCCCTCTTAAATCAAGACTTCAAAATTCTGACCAAACTAATGGCCACCCGCCTACAACTTTGTCTGTCTCGTACCATATCACCGGCCCAACTGGGCTTCCTTAGAAATAGACAGTCGGTTAAGGGCATCAGGGCAGCTCTGGCCGCCATCACCTACTCTTGGTCCCATAACCTAGTTGATAACATTTTAATTAATCTCGATGCGGAAAAGGCCTTTGATAAAATCGCCTGGCCTCACCTTGATCGGGTATTATGCGCATCAGCACTTCGGGGACAAGTTTTGTGGTCTTGTCAACTCCCTTTATACAAATCCTACCGCGCAGGTGATGGTTAACAATATCTCCTCCGCCCCTTTTACTCTTGAGAGAGGGACTAGGCAGGGTTGCCCCCTTTCTCCCCATCTTTTCAATTTGGCACTAGAACCCTTTATACGCTACATTGTCAACTTGCCTAGTTTTAAAGGTATTTTGATTGGCACTCAAGAACTAAAAATCGTATCGTTTGCGGATGACATCCTCCTTCTCACTTCGAATCCTAAACAATTCATCCTGGTGCTTCAGGAAGCTATAACCTGCTTTTCTTCCTTTGCGGGCTTCTCGATTAACTATGACAAATCGGAAGCCCTAGCCATATTTCGTCAAGCCACTGTAGGCTGGGACCCCCCCCTTTCCATTTCAATGGGCCCCCACCCACCTGTTACCCGCAGATCCCTCCCTTCTCTACTCCCACAATGTCCAACCTATCCTCACCAAAATTCAGACTGAGCTGGGTCTCTGGCAAAATCTTCCCCTCAACCTCTTAGGGCGCTGTAACCTTGTCAAAATGGTGAGCTTTCCAAAATTGCTATATGTGCTTCAGATGGTCCCTATATTGCTCACAAAATCAGACTTATCCCTTCTTAACTCACATATATCCAAGTTTATATGGGACAATAAACGGCCCCGGATAAGTTTTCTTAAGTTATCCCAATCAGTACAGAATGGAGGATTGAATTTGCCCAACATAGAGCAGTATAATAGGGCCTGCCTTCTTCGCATTGCCATGGACTGGCTCGGCGCCAAGAATGTCTTCACCGACTCATTGCTGGATTCTCAACTATGCGCCCCTTTGTCCCTTAGCTATCTCCTGCATGCCACTAGTACTACTCTGAAGTTGCCTCGATTTGATAATACCCTTTTAACTTCTACTATCTTGGCATGGAAGAGGTCTAGGAAATCATTGGATATACACAGTTTTCACTCTCCGTTCCTTCCCTTTTTGGGGAACTTAGACTTCCACAATGGACATGCTTCCTTCCCTTTTAATAGCTGGTATATGAAGGGTATCACACGTTAGCGATCTCCTCAATTCCCTGCACGAACCACTCACTTTCACTGAGGCTATAGACAAATATGACATTAGCCCTAGCCATGAATTCTATTATTTTCAGGCCTCCCATTATGTACGTTCGGTCCTGACATGACTTAATAAATCTGACTTTCTCAACCCCCTTGACACGCTTATGCACTCCGGCACATATTCCATTTCGAGTATTTACACCCGAATTCGCGCTGACATTGTCCCCTCCTACGATCTTTTACAACTTGAAAAATGGTCATCTCAGATCCCTTCTATGTCCCCGGAAGCAGTGTTGGACTCTTTTAATTTATCTCTGAAGCTTATTCCGGCGAGTATCTACCAGGAAATGTCGTATAAGATTCTGCATAGGGCTTACATTTCCCCAAAACAAGGTCACCTGATGGGCCTCTCCGAGACTGCAGCGTGCGCTAAATGCTCTGCACCTGTTGCTGACATTATGCATTGTTTCTGGCATTGCCCTCACATACAAACATTTTGGGGTGGGTTGCAGACGTACAGCTCCTCTACACTTGGTATTGACTTCCAATGTACCGCCTCTTGGGCCCTCTTTGGACACCTCCTAGACCAGCCAAACATTCCCTCTCCTGACAAAAAACTAGTGACACTCTTATCAGCCGTGGAGAGGAAAGCTATCCTTCAACAGTGGATACACGATACTCCCCCCTCCCTACCCATGGCTACCTCTAGATTGCTCTTTCTCTTTACCATGGATTGGTTGGAGGCCTCTCTGGATAAAGAGACTCTAACCCCTGCATTGTTCCAATGCTGGGGGAAGTTCATACATACACTGCCCACATCCACCAAATTTGCCATTCAACAAAGCTTTCATTGCACCACATGGTACTGCCATCAACTTCTAGATCATCGACCCCCCATCTCACTCCCGTAACTCTGCACCAAGGATGCCCTTTCCCAGCTCTCCGCACCATCTCCCCTCTTCTTCCTTTCCTCCCCCACCCTTATCTACTCCGTCCCAAATCTCTCTTAGACCTCCAGTACTCGTATCTTTTACTTTCCTTTGCTCAGATGCTATCTCCATGGATGGGTCGATGGACCCCTGGCCTTGGCGGACACAGTTTCTGTTATATTTACCTTATGTTTGTTTTGTGTGTTTTTATTTTTATTTTTTTGTGTCATGCGTCCTCCATGTTGTAGGATGCCTTTATATAATCACAGTTTTAGGATTATTTTGACCTGTTACGATTTGGTAGAGGTATTTTTCTACCTCTCTTTGTACTAATTTTTCGAGTTATGTCCTGGTCACCTTTCTAGTAAATGTGATATTTGTTTGAAAACGGAAAATGTGAGGTGTTTTCGAGATTATGCAGATGCCCTCCTGTACCTCTTTACTTATACGTTGCTAGTTATGTATACTGGGCTCTGTATCTGTTGTTTAACCTGTCCATTTTGGTTTGTACCTGTACCTCAATAAAATACATTTTGGAAAAAAAGAAAGCATAAGAACAATGGTAGGATCCAAGAAAGCGGACTGAGGTCTAAAAGGCTGGAATACCGAGTCCACCCAACCAAGATCACTCTCCAGATCTATGCACCTTTTTGAGCCCCATGAGACTAGCTGAGTGTAGTATTGTATGCCTGCGGCCGGGCTCCCGGCGACCAGCATACCGGCGCCAGAATCCCGACCACCGGCATACCGACAGCATGGCGAGCGCAAATGAGCCCCTTGCGGGGCCATAAAAGTCCAGTCCAGTGGTGCTGCCATAAAAGTCCAGTCCAGTGGTGCTGCCATATAAGTCCAGTCCAGTGGTGCTGCCGTATAAGTCCAGTCCAGTGGTGCTGCCGTATAAGTCCAACGGTTCTACCGTATAAGTCATGGGGTACTGCCGTATAAGTCCAGCGGTACTGCCGTAGAACTCCAGCGGTACTGCCGTATAAGTTCAGTGGTGCTGTATATTATTTACTCCAAATAAAAGGGATATTAATATTTAATCCTAATAATTTTTACAGGGTTTGCCCTGTGTGGTGTAGGGGTACGCTCTCCTGAGCCACATATTATTATAATAACTCCAAATAAAAGGGTTGTTATCCAAATAATTTTTACATGCTTTGCCGTGTGTGTGTGTGTGGTTTAGGGGTACGCTCTCCTGTGCCGCATATTATTATAATAACTCCAAATAAAAGGGTTATTATTATCCAAATAATTTTTACAGTCTTTGCCATGTGTGTGTGGTTTAGGGGTATTCACTACTATGCTGCATATTATTATAATAACTACAAATAAAAGGGCTATTATCCAAATAATTTTTACAGGCTTTGCCGTGTGTGTGTGGTTTCGGGGTACGCTCTCCTGTGCCGCATATTATTATAATAACTCCAAATAAAAGGGTTATTATACAAATAATTTTTACAGGCTTTACCATGTGTGTATGGTTTAGGGGTACGCTCTCCTGTGCTGCATATTGTTATATAACTCCAAATAAAAGGGTTATTATCCAAATAATTTTTACAGGCTTTGCCGTGTGTGTGTGGTTTAGGGGTATGCTCTCCTGTGCTGCATATTGTTATATAACTCCAAATAAAAGGGTTATTATCCAAATAATTTTTACAGGCTTTGCCCTGTGTGTGTTGTGTAGGGGTACGCTCTCCTGTGCTGCATATTATTATAATAACTCCAAATAAAAGGGTTATTATCCAAATAATTTTTACTGTGTGTCGTAGTGGTAAGCTCTCCTGTGCCGCATATTATTATAATAACTCCAAATAAAAGGGTTATTATCCAAATAATTTTTACAGGTTTTGCCATGTGTGTGTAGTTTAGGGGTACGCTCTCCTGTGCCGCATATTATTATAATAACTCCAAATAAAAGTGTTATTATCCAAATAATTTTTACAGGCTTTGTCATGTGTGTGTGGTTAGGGGTACGCTCTCCTGTGCTGCATATTATTATAATAACTCCAAATAAAAGTGTTATTATCCAAATAATTTTTACAGGCTTTGTCATGTGTGTGTGGTTAGGGGTACGCTCTCCTGTGCTGCATATTATTATAATAACTCCAAATAAAAGGGTTATTATTAGGGGTGAGCGGGTTCGGTTCTCTGAGAACCGAACCCTACTGGACTTTACCATTCAAGTCCGGTTCCGAGTCAGGCTCGGGTTTTCCCGCCTGACTCGCAAACCAGAACGAGGCAAAACGTCATCATCCTGCTGTCAGATTCTCGCGGGATTTGGATTCCATATAAGTCTCGGAGAGTATAGTGAGAGGACGTGTCTCCGTCCTCAGTGTCTGTGTGGGGGCAGGAAAGTGGGGTGGCGATTCTAGTGCTGTCTTGTGCTGCTCAGTCCAGTGTAGTCAGTGTTTTATGCTGCATCAGTCCAGCCAGTCCCAGTGTTTTTGTCCTCTGCTGCTATATGTCCCCAGTGCTGCTGGCTGCTGTATAATTCCTTTGCAGTTTTGCTGTGTTGTCTTGCATCAGACCAGGGGTAGTGTCTCTCTTGTGCAGCATCAGTCCAGTGACCAGTCACAGTGGTAGTGTCCTCTGCTGCCACATATCCAGTGTTACTGGTGTATAGTAGTAGTGAAATTGCTGTATAATTCACGTGATATTGCCATATAATTCCAGTGATACTGGCGTATAATTACAGTGATATTGCGGTATAATTCTCGGGATACTGGCGTATAATCCATGTGATATTGCCGTATAATTCCAGTGATATTGCCATATAATTCCTGTGATACTGGCGTATAATTCTTGTGATATTGCTGTATAATTCTCGGAATACTGGCGTATAATTCCTGTGATATTGCCGTATAATTCCTGTGATATTGCCGTATAATTCCAGTGATATTGCCATATAATTCCCGTGATACTGGCATATAATTCCTGTGATATTGCCGTATAATTCCAGTGATATTGCCATATAATTCCCATGATACTGCCGTATAATTCCAGTTATCCTGCCGTATAATTCCATATAAATCCATATAATTCCATATAAATACAGTCCAGTGGTGCTGCCATATAAATTCAGTGGTGCTGTCCTGTCCTGTATATTATTTACTCCAAATAAAGGGGTTATAAATATTTAATCCAAATAATTTTTGCAGGGTTTGCCCTGTGTGGTGTAGGGGTATGCTCTCTTGTGCCGCATATTGTGTTATATAACTCCAGAAAAATAATGGAGAACAAAAATTTGGAGGATAAAATAGGGAAAGATCAAGAACCACTTCCTCCTAGTGCTGAAGCTGCTGCCACTAGTCATGACATAGACTATGAAATGCCATCAACGTCGTCTGCCAAGGCCGATGCCCAATGTCATAGTAGAGGGCATGTAAAATCCAAAAAGCCAAAGTTCAGTAAAGTGACCCAAAAATCTAAATTAAAATCGTCTGAAACGTAAACTTGCCAATTTGCCATTTACGACATGGAGTGGCAAGGAACGGCTAAGGCCCTGGCCTATGTTCATGACTAGTGGTTCAGCTTCACATGACGATAGCATCTATTGCTAGAAAATGAAAAGAGTTAAGCTGCAAAGCACAGCAAAGAACTGTGCGTTCTAAGATGGTATCGCAAATCCCCAAGGAGAGTCCAAATGTGTCGGTGGTTGCGATGCCTGACCTTCCCAACACTGGATGGGAAGAGGTGACTCCTTCCACCATTTGCACGCCCTCTGCAAGTGCTGGAAGGAGCACCCACAGTCCAGTTTCTGATATTAAAACTGAAGATGTCACTGTTGAAGTACACCAGGATGAGGATATGGGTGTTGCTGGCGCTGAGGAGGAAGTTGACGAGGAGGATTCTGATGGTGATGTGGTTTGTTTAAATGAGGCACCGGGGTAGACAGTTGTTGTCCGTGGCATGAATAAGCCCATTGCCATGCCTGGACAAAATACCAAAAAAGCCACCTCTTCGCTGTGGAATTATTTCTCCACAAATGTGGAGGTGTCAAGCCATCTGTTGCCTTTGTCAATCCATAATAAGTAGGGGTAAAGACGTTAACCACCTGTGAACATCCTCCCTTATACGTCACCTGCAGCGCATTCATCGTAAGTAATTGTCAAGTTCAGAAACTTTGGGTAATAGCGTAAGCAGTCTACTGACACCTAAATAATGTGGTTTTGTTTACTGGAATATTATTTCTCTGTGAGGATGAGGATGTAAACACTGAAGGGGGGGGGGGGGGGGGGGAGATCTGAGGATGAGGATGACATCTTGCCACTATAGAGCCAGTTTGTGCAAGAAGAGATTAATTGCTTCTTTTTTGGTGGGGGCCCAAATAAACCAATCATTTGAGCCACAGTCATTTAGCTGAAATGATTGGTTTGTTAAAGTGTGTTTGTCCTGTTTATACAACATAAGGGTGGGTGGGAGGGCCCAAGGACAATTCCATCTTGCACCTCTTTTTCTTCTTTGCATTATGTGCTCTTTGGGGCCTAGTTTTAATAGTGCCATCCTGTCTGCCACTGCAGTGCCACTCCTAGATGACCAGGTGTTTGTGCCGCCCACTTGGGTCGCTTAGCTTAGTGTCATCCAGCGACCTCATTGCACCTCTTTTTCTTCTTTGCATTATGTGCTCTTTGGGGCCTAGTTTTTAAAAGTGCCATCCTGTCTGACACTGCAGTGCCACTCCTAGATGGGCCAGGTGTTTGTGCCGCCCACTTGGGTCGCTTAGCTTAGTCATTCAGCGACCACGGTGCAACCTTTTGGCCTAAAAACAATATTGTGAGGTGTTCAGAATAGACTGGAAATGAGTGGAAATGAATGTTATTCAGGTTAAAAATACCGTAGGATCAAAATTACCCCCAAATTCTGTGGTTTTAGCTGTTTTTATGTTTTTTTCAAAAATCATCCAGATCCAAAACCAAAACCCGAAAGGGTGGTTTTAGCAAACCAAATCCAGATCCAAAACACAAGCGGGGATCCAGATCCAAAACCAAAACACAAAATACGAAAAGTGCCCGCCGCACATCTCTAGTGGCCAGGTAATCAAACTTTAAATCCACTGGTGTATCTATAAAGGGTGCAGTGTGTGCTGTGCACACGGGCCCCTGAGTCCAGAGGGGGCACCCACCACACACGCTGCACACATTTTTTGAATATTTACTTCCGTTGTACTGCGCCATCGTCAGCAGCACTGTGGAAACTGCGCCATTTTCCCGGCGATCTGTGCATGTGCAGTAGAGTCTGAGCCCTCTAGTGCTTAGACTCTCCAGTGCTACCGGCAGAGAGAAGG